>NC_056511.1:11649798-11653844 GCF_014905685.2 Nematolebias whitei | reverse complement strand
AACAGTACAGATGGAGTATTCAGTTATAATACAGATGTAATGTGACCAAAGCAGACATTATGAGGTAGCATTATGAGTGTTCAGGAGTCCAACAGCAGAGGGGAAGAAACTGTCCTTATGGTGGGAGGTTCTGGTCCGAATGGACCGAAGCCTCCTGCCTGAAGGGAGTGGTTCAAACAGGCTCAATGCAAACCAAGAATAAAAATTAATACAGTAGTCCCTCACTACTTTGTGCTTCAACTTTTGCAATCACTATTGTGGTTTGTGAATGTACAGTACATATTATTGTATAAAAAAATGTACAGGGCACATGATTGTCAACTTTAATAGTACAGTAAAAATACAATACTTTGGACAGGTGCTGCCATTTTGTAGTTTTCTCTCAATAAGCCTATAGTGTATCATAATGACCACATTTCCCAGAAGCCCCATTTTTTCTGCTGGAACACTAGAGGGAAAGTTTTGATCTGACCGGAAAAAGTTTGACGTTTATTACAATGACTTCGGTGCCCAGCGGATGCAGAGAGCTGCACGGAACCGGATCAAAACTGGTGCAGAACCAGACCTCCAGACTCATGGTGAATCTTGAGAGCTAGAAGTCGGACTTCGAAGGCTGAACACACCACCGTAGGTCTAGGGCTCCATCTGGAGACCACCAGGACCATTTTCATTTCTATAATAAGGCCAGAGCCGAGCCGCTCCTGTTCTGCAGGAGCCTGGCTACATATACGTATGTTGTTTAAAGCAGTAGGCTTAAGAGTTTAAAACATTGATTGTGAGCTTTGTCATTGCAAGGCAGGTCTGCAGAAACGGAACCGAGAGCTGTTGCTGCGTTCTGCAGAGCCTGGTTAGTAAAATTTAGTAGCTACATATACAGTACTGTATGTATGTTGTTAAAATGGCATATATGTTTAAGAGTTTAGAACATTGCAAATGTGTGGGAAACGTTTCTAAAGTCTTAAAATATATATAGATTCTAAAATAAATATAACGTCGCTACTTTGCAGATTTTCACTTAATGTGGGGGGTGTCTATAAATTTACCACCCGCAATAAATGAGGTACTAGCGTATAGGTTTTTATTAAACATAACCTTATCACTTTCCCCACGCCATCTGGACCAACTTTAATGATTTGCACAAAACTTATGATTTCCATTGAAAACAACTGTTGGGTATTTTTTTTCTATCCAGTGAATCCAAAAGCTGAAGTTATCCTGCTGTGATAGATTTTATAGCTGTATTTTAACCTTGATTGCTTATTTACTGTTTTATAAATCTGCTACCATTATTAAAAAAAAAAAAAAAAAAAAAGCTTTTCATGACATTTTTCTGTACGTTTTATGTTCTGAAAGTACATTTTCAGAGACGATGAAGGCCACCACTGGAGGAGACTTTGTTGAGTAAGATGAAGGAAATAGAAATATATTAACTCCCATGCAAGCACACGATGCCATGGAGGTAAAACTCATTCTCATTTAGATGCACACTAGTTTGAAATTGAAGAAGGGCGTTATAAAAAGGAGAGAGGGGAAATTGTTCCGCCATAGAGGAAAGACAAAGACCAAATCAATGGAGGCATGACAATAAATTATGTCCTTGCTAGAAAGGAGTTAGAGAAGAGAGATAAAAGCAGACCACATGCTGTGATGCTAACAGCCTGGAGGCTGCTGCCTGTGAATTATGGTATGCTGGAACACATTTGCTGCCCTTGGGACCCATTGGTGGCAAACGAAACAGAAATAAAAAAATGCAGAAGTAAGAAAGTCACTTCTAGATGAAACGGCTAGAAAAGAGATGTTAGAAGTGAGAATAGGTCAAACCAAAGCCCCTTCTGGCCCTGCAAAGTGTGGATTTACATCTCTTCGGGTAATTAGAGACATAACGATGAAATTAAAGCAGCGGAAATGAAAGATGGATGGACTGAGCGAGGACTGTGGAGAAGACAGTGCTGCACAGAGTTATCCAGGATGTTTAATTTAAAGAAATATTAGATGTCTGGTAGAGCAGTGAATGTGCCACCAACCAGAAGTCATGTCTTCATAATCTTTACATGATTCTCTGGATGCACTGACAGGCTTTAATAAGACCCCCCCCCCCCCCCGAGTGCAACATCATGTTCACGCTGAAGCTTGAAGAAGCAATAATCATGTTTGAAAAAGCAGAAGTTTGTCTCCGTTCTTATGAATCAAGCTTAAATTAGTAGAACGCAGAAAAACAAAACGTTTGCCCAGTTATGCTGAAAGAAGCAGAAATGAGCTAAACAGATGAAAAGTAGCATAAAAAAGCTGAAAGAAGCTTAAATTAGCAGAAGGAAATGGAGATATGAAAACAATTGGAATTAGCTGAAAAAGCTAAAATTAGCATAAAACAGCTAAATAGTAGCTGAAATAGGAGAAAATGCTGAAACAAATAGAAAAAAGCTTAAAAGAGCAGAAAAAAAGTTAGAAGCACAAAACTGTTGTAGTTAGCAGAAAGAACCTGAAAGGAGCACTTGACAGATGAACAAACAGCTGAAAGTAGCTGAATAAAAAAAGCAAAAACATTGCACAAGGAAGCTGAAAGAAGCGGAACCAAAACAAAATGTGAAAGGAGCAGTAAAAGGTTGTAAACAGATCGAAATATTTGAAGGAGGTAAAATGAGCTCAGTTCATTTTCTATGAGGGAAAAAAGTGTCGGAAAAGATTAAATATTGCAAAAAGCTAAAGTTGCACCAATACCAAAAGTCCTGAAAGAGCTGAATGTTTTGAAACACCACAAAAATCGTGGCATGAGAACGATGCTGAAAAACCTATGGAAAAAAAAATGGATCACAATAGTGTGAATTTCCTGATGCATGCTCAAGTAGTGTGAATTCTTCATAAGCGTTCACGCAATTAATCCACTCCGTAAACTCAGAGAAATGATCATGGCACTGAACTTTAACCATTCAACAGCGAAACACCAGAGAAACCTCTTTAAAAAAAAAAACATAATATATATATAGGTTCTACTTTAAAGAACTCCAGAGTCCCAACAATAACATCAGCCATCGACTTTGTTTCGTGTGATTTCACCCAGAAGAACAGTTAGCAGAACGCTGTGTACAGAACTCCGGCAGATGTTTACAAAGCGTCGGCATCTCAGTTGAGGATTTCACTGAAGAGCGCTTCAGTCTCAGAAGCTGTGCACTAGCAGCATATCTGTGATATAAAACAAACAGATGGCTCACTGGCTCTATTCATCTTCTGTGGCCACCACTCGTGCTCTTTTGTTTAGTCGCACGCAGTAAGGCAGAGCTTGTTATTCAGATAGTCTTTTTTGAATTTATCTTTAATTTCTGTTTTGTTCAGCGTGTGTCCAGCTGTCTATATAGACCTGTATGTCAGATCACAGAAATCTTTCATCCCTAATTGATACCCATTTGCAGCATTCAAACTGCTTACTTTGTTGTACCTTTGACTTTATGCTCTTTCTTTTCTTCTTTCTTCTCTGTAGTGAATTAGCTGCATTGCTGAAGCATTGCACTAAATAAATGATTCAGAGATTAAACAGACAGCCACAGTTGCCTTGGCAACTAACTGGGCATTTCTTACCATTGTACGCACAACACCCCAAGGTGACCACTGGCTGGTATGTTAGGTTTGAGCATGTAAAAAAAAAACATTTTTTTTTCTACATTAGAGCATATTATAATTAGTTAAACTGAAAAATTAACTGCCTGCCATATGGTTGGGTGTTAAAAATTATATGCCTCGTTTCCACAAAACAGTGATTCCTATAAGCTAGGCATGCATAACAAAACTATCATCACAGCCAAACAAGAGGCTAATTCAGTACCACAGTAATACAAAGTGATACTATAAATACCTTGACAATCTTTTTAAAATTTAAATTGTTTAATTCAAGGAGAGAAATTCACAGCAAAATTGAGAAGTTTGATCTGCCTTGTTTGTAGAGCTGAATCATTATTACCTGCCAACACAGGTTAAACTGTGTTTGTCTCTCTGTGTGCATGCGTGTATATATATATATATATATATATATATATATATATATATATATATAT
>NC_056511.1:11634333-11649788 GCF_014905685.2 Nematolebias whitei | reverse complement strand
ATATATATATATATATATATATATATATATATATATATATATATATACACACACTTTAAGTTGTTTACATTCTACCTAATTCATGTTTACCTCATTTCATCCAGCTTCTACAGTCTGCATTTGACATCATTCAGTCAGATATATTCCATCTCAAGCTGGTGCCAAATGCTGACAAAACCAAATGGATGTTGTTTTCCAACAGAAAGTCAGTGCCAGCAACTCTTCTTCCTAGCTCATCTGTGCATGGTGTTCCTATTGAGTTTTTAGGTTCTTACAAATACTTGGGAATCTTGGTTGATACACATCTCTCCAAGTCTCGTTAAAAACTTGATAAAGAAAATGAAATAAAAACTGGGTTTCTTTTTCAGAAATAGATCTTTAACTCGGAATGCCAGAAAACTCCTTGTAAGTGCTACCTTCGTACCGGCATTCGACTATGGTGACATTATGTGCATGAATGCCGCTGCCAGATGCTTGCAGATGTTGGATGCTGTCTACCATGGCACGCTAAGATTCATAACTGGTTGTAATTACTGTACCATCACTGCACGCTGTACTCCTTAGTCAGTTGGTCATCATTATCTACACTGGTTTGTTTTCATCTACTGTATAAATCCCTCCTTGGTCTGATACCTTCTTATATCTCCTCCCACATGTCACGCCATCAGTGCAGTTACAACATGCGCTCTCAGTCTTTCATCAGCAGCGTTCCCTCAGTGTGGACTGAACTTGGCAAAAGGCCTTTTCCTTCTCTGCTCCTGCAACCTGGAACATCTGGCAACAAGAACTGAAGCTGTCCACTTTGATTTACTTAACGAATTTCAAACATTTGATAATGTCAATAGAAAAATCAAAGCAATTATGTTCTTCTTGTTAGTATTTCACCCTGTTTTACGGCACCCTGATTTAGTGTTTTTACACTACTCTTATTGTAACAGCATTTTTACTGTAGTTTATTGTTGTTATTGTTGTCTGTACTTTATATGTTCTGTCTGGAACAGGTCTCTCTTGTAAGTGAGTCCTCGTGCCTCAATGAAGCTAAAACATATAAATAAAGGTTGAATTAAAAAAAGTTGTTTACATGCTTTCGTCTATATCTACAGCAACTCTTGTGTTAAAAAAATGTTTTAGCTCATGTTAAAAGGTTCCTCCTCTTATTAGCATGATTAGAGTGTTCAGATGATAAAAATTTGATTAGACAATCACATAAGACATTTATTCACTATTTTTAGATGGATTAAATTAGTTTCAATTTGATGACAGAAAAGGGGTGAACTACAGACAAGACAGCTAAAAGAAGAAATTGATGTGAAAGATTTAAAACTCCAACTTTTAAATTATTGTATTTTTGCACAATTGTGATAACAGTAATACGTTTGGATAAAAGCAAACAGCAGATCGGAGCAAGGCTGAGATAGGGTTTAATTTTAAGAGTGAACATGCATTGCAGCATGCAAAAAGTGGAGCTAAAGCCTTTATAGTCCCTTACCTGTTACTGCAGCTAGTGGACAATGGGTAATTACCTAGAAACAGAGATGACACTTGGAAGGCACCAAAGCCCCTTATTCACACTGGCAATTAGATGTTAAGGTCCACTGAGCGGTAATGAGGCATCAGACACAGGCAAGAGGAGAGGCCGCATATAAAGGAAGTATCACATAAAAAAAAAAACCTTAAGGAAAAAAAAGAAGAGGTAGTGGATGATTTTTTTTAAACTATAAAAAGTAATAAAATTGTTGTAGACAGATCACTGGAAAATGTAAATGAGATGGGGAGTAGAGATAAAACAAGGATATGGACAGCATGAACAGAAACAGAAAGCAGAAGAGAGGAAACGGTGCAGAGGATGTTTTGTAGCGGGCTGCAGAAGGAAGCTCCAGCATCTCCATTTCAAAGTCACTTTGCGGCTGACAGCTTAGCTGGAGGTCTCTCACCCACTTGGCTGTCAGAGAACAACGAGCTCCCATTGTAAAAGTGATATCTGATCTCAGCAAGATCATTTGTGCAGATTAAGGGCAAACTTGAGTAACATAAAAGATCAAACCCTGACAGGTGCTGCAGGGCACCAACAGAAAAAGGTATTATCTTGCAACACAGGCGTCAGGACTCAGAGGCTTCTTTGTATGTTAAAGGAGACAGAGGTCTGAAAACAACTATGATAAACAGCCACGAATAATGCACATCATCAAACGTTATCTTTGGGACTGGACAAAAAATGGCTATACAGACGTTTATAATCATTATGTTATAAATTCAGAACCTCAAGTGAAATATGCCATATTAACATTTCCAAATAACTAAATACATCAAGAAAAAGGTTTAGAATTTGCATATTATGTGCAGAAAATGAAAATATATAAGAACATTTACAATCATTTGAATACATTTATAAATGAATATTGAGTTGTGAACTCCTACAAGCATTTTTTTAAACCTATATTTAGGGTGCAGGATTGGCGCAAAGCATGTGAACTGCACAGCAAGCGGTACTGTTCGGTGGAAAATATACTGAAGTGTTGCCATTAATTTCAAATGTCCCTAATGAATAGATGTGATGCATAAGAGTACTTGTATAAATGTGATTATTATCATTTTCTTTTACACCGGTTCTGCTTCTTTCATAAATATCTGTACTATTTTTCCTGTTTTAATTATCTTCTGTCACATTAAAGTTTCTGTATACATGACCAAAATTACCTTAAAAGATTGTTCTTTATCTAAACCTTAATACGTCCCTTAAACGGTTGAAAGGTGCATATCCACTTTGGGGATCTTACATTTAAAACTGAAAATAAATATATTACATAGAGATAAATGGAACATTTCAACTTTTCTGGTTTTTCAGCAGCCAGACAAGTTATTTAAACCAAACACTTGAAGCCACAATTCATGTTAATATCCTCTGACCAACAAAGAATTTATGTGTAATTTGGTGTACAGTCACAAAGCTGCTGTAATCTTATTGTATTTAAGATTTGTAATAATTAATTTCCTTTCATATGCTTGTGCAGCAAAATGCCATATGATCCACAGCTTCCAGACATGGTGAAAACTCCTAATCTAAACTATCCACATTCATTACGCACACCTCCTTACTGCATGACCCTGCTGACCTGTCTCTAACTCTGGCTGCTGGTGTATCTCATTAGGTCAGCAGTTACGATCATATTTTTCTGTATCTACTTTTTATCATTTTTCTTGCAAACCGTCTCCCCTCAGAGGACAACAAGATGTTCCTCCTCCTTTAATAAGCACTTTACTCATCTTACATTTAACATGTTCCACAGAATCCCCCCATCAACCTTTGATAATTTTCTTCATCCATTTTTGTTCATTGCCCTCTCATTTTCTGTCTCTCGTTAACTTTGATTAATTACCAAGTCTGACTCAGCGGTACTGCAGGATCTTCGTATGATTAGTCTCTAAAGTGGAGTCATAAAAGCCAAATACAGGAGAGGACAAGCTCAGAGATAGATGTGAAAGAATAAAAGAACAAGTCAACTAAGCTGGTCCTACATTCAACGGTTATCTACAGTGGCACTAGACTGCACTTTACAGTGAATCAAAGCTGTAACCACATAGCTGCACAGTCGCAGTGGGCACCTACAAACTATGTTTATGACCCGCCACTTTCATGAAGAGTTTAAAAGTTAAAAATGTTTAATGGTAATCAGCAAGACAAAGATCAAAAACACTTAAATAGTGATGACTCTCATGCAATATATCTTTTCTCTTTACAAATATTATCAAGCATCAATGTGTGGCATGGAGGCTGCACAGCTGCAGAAAGAAAAGCTTTGCAGAGAGTGGTGAAGGCTGCACAGAAGTCTGTTGGAGTCAGTCTCCCCACCATCACGGACATCTACACCTCCAGATGAAGGAAGAGAGCCATCTGCATCATGAAGGACACCACTCACCCAGCATACACACTTTTTGCCCCACTCCCATCAGTCAGGAGATTGAGGAGCATTAAGTGTAGAACCACTAGACTGAGGAACAGCTTCTTCCCTGAAGATGTTAGACTCATGAATCCCTAATCAGGAATATCACTGTGAAAAAAAAATAAAATAAAAAACACTGTAATGCCACTTTGATTGTTGATATATGCTGCTGATTAACCATGCTGCTGATCTCATGCTGTTGATTTATTTCATGCTGCTGTGTTCATTCGTACTCATCTGCTCATACAGACTCATGTTCGTGCTGCTGTTCGGCATTCTGTTTTTGCACTATTTAGTGTTTTGCGCATTTCTTAATTTATATATTAGATCCTTAGTACTGTTTCTTTTACAGTTTATATTTTTTGTTATTGTTGGATGCACCTGTGCATTTTGTTCCACATCATGCATGTGATGTGAATGGCAATAAAGAACCTTGAAGTTGAACTTGAATCATAATTTTTAAAGAAAATTTCTGGTTTGAAGATTCAACTTGAGTAATAGACTTACTGAAACAGAGCCTGTAGCAAACTGACAGAGCAGCAGTCTTTGGATCCATCACCTCTTTACTGCTTGCTTTCTGCTCTCTGCAAGATCGAAGGAATTTTAAGTCTCCTCAAAATCTTTAAGCCTTCACCACAAGTTCCTGTATGACATTTTGATCTAACAAATGCAACAGTATCCGTGAGACAGCATAAACTTTCTCCTATGTATGTTGAAAGCCCTTGTATAGGATTTAGGCTGAACTTTTGTGTATTATCACAACTATATTTGGGAAAATTGAAACTTCACTGTTAAAAACAAGATTGTAAATTCTGACTGCATGTGCTTTATTGTAATTTCTTCAGTCAGTGGCAATATACACTGCCTGGCCCAAAAAAAAAAGTCACCACCTGGATTTAACAAAGCAAATAGGTACGAGTCTCCTATTAGAAAATTACTGCTTGAGCGATTATCTTTCAGCTGGCAACAAGTTAATTAATCCCAAATGGTACAATGAGTTGCTTCTCATTTCTTAAACAACAATGTCAAAAGACACATGGTGTGGTCGTGGAAAAGATGTCAATATGTTTGAGAAGGGTCCAATTATTGGCATGCATCAAGCAGAGAAAACATCTGAGGAGATTGCAGAAACTACTAAAATTGGGTTAAGAACTGAGAACGCATTATTAAAAACTGGAAGGATAGTGAGGATCCATCGTCTTCAAGGAAGAAATGTGTCCGGAAAAAAATCCTGAATGATCGTTATCGGCGATCACTTAAATGTTTGGTGAAATCAAATCAAAGAAAAACAACAGTAGCACTAAGGGCTATATTTAAAAGTGAAAGTAAGAGCATTCCCAAATGCACTATGTGAAGGGAACTCAAGGGATTGGACTGAACAGCCGTGTAGCCTTAAGAAAACCACTAATCAGTGAGGATAACTGGGAAAAAAAAAGGCTTCAATTTGCTAGGGAGCATAAAGATTGGACTCTGGAGCAATGGAAGAAGGTCATGTGGTCTGATGAGTCCGGATTTACCCTGGTCCAGAGTGATGGGTGCATCAGGGTAAGAAGAGAGGCAGGTGAAGTGATACACCCATCATGTCTAGTGCCTAGTCATCAATGCAAGATATAACACTGGATGGAAACAGATCTTGTGACTTTGCAGAAGCTTATTGAAACAATGCCACAGTGAATGCATGCTGTAATCAAAGCTAAAGGCGGTCCAACAAAGTATTAGTGTGCATCCTTTTTTTTGGCCAGGCAAAGTATTTTAATGATTAGGAGTCTTTGAAAAATGCTGGTATCCTTAAGAAACCATCTTGCAAAGCTTTAAGGCGCTACCTGTATCTGATACTTCGCAACATCATACATGAACTCAAACTATGTTGAGCACCAGACACAATAAAAAAGCCAATCTTTTAAAATCTAGAAAATACACCATTCTGCACATTTTGTGAACACTCCTTATTTATAAGGCACATGCAGACCTTGTTTTATTGCAGGACAGACATGTGTAACCACAAAAAAGCTCTGACCTTGTGAGAACATGAAGATTACATCTGTAGGATGCAAATATCGCTCAATAAGCTTGTTCTCATATCAGCTCTGCTGTTATTGCACTGTTGTCATTCACAGTGACCAGTTAATGTGATCCACTATCAGTGGCCATGTCCGAGAGGCAAATCCATGCACATTTTCTTTTGTATAATTATAGAAGTTCTAATTCAGACACAAAGGGCTCATGTACAAGATGTCCACTCCTACATAATGTTCACACTGTAATGAGTATTAGGCAACACCACTGTGAACCCACAAACCATTAAGAAGCCACAGAGCTGATTCAAGGCTATTATGCTGTTATTTCTGTCCTGGTCTATGAACTGTGACCAGGAGTACGCAGGTATTCTGTTGCATAGTTGAGGTTTTTTATCTGCTTTACTCAGTAAACCGCAATGCAGATAACAATACAGGATAAATTAGTTCTAACATACAAACAAGGATTTGGAAATCAAACTTAGATGTCTTTGGCATTTAATTACTTGTCTAATGCAACATTTTACAAGAAAACTTCACTTATCAAATGATCTTCACCGTAACAGTTTCAGAGAATTAAGGACCCTCAAAAGGCAGAAGTTATTAATTTTAAGTGCAATAACATGGTTAAAACAAGAACAGATGCTCACTTCTTGAAAGGATTTTCAAGGTATTTGCCATTTATTACATTACATCTGGTTGTAAAGTAGGCAAAACAAGTTGATGTGAAGTTGTCACATCCCATTAATGACTCTGTAATTTTTATAAATACGCCAATGAATTTTAGTTCAAAACCAAACTCTTATCAGTGGTGCCAAGGAGCCAGTCGAGCAAAAAAAAAAAAAAAATCAGTAACACAAAAAAAATTAAACAAGACAGGCAACTTGGCCAGCTGTGGTTTTACAATAAAGCGTATTGGATCAATAGGAATGTAATCAGGGCTATTCTCTGGTCTCATTTTCTTTTGTCAATTTGTTGAAAATAAAAAATTTAAAAAAGCAAAAGTCGAACTTGGAACTGTGATTCAAAGATGTATATGTTAGATAAAAACAGACGACCCAGGGTAGGCTGAGCTTTTCTTAAGAGCACAAGTTTAGTGTGGGATCAACGTGAAGCGGAGTGGTTCTCATGGGAGACAGAAAAGCAAGCCAGGAGATATGAAATAAAGAACTTCTGAATTTACTTTCTAAATGTGCAATTTGATTTACAGGATCCCAAAAATTATGACTAACACCTGAGTTCATAAATATCAGGCAGGAAAACGTATTATCATTTGAATCCATTTATTCGTGTTCATTTTTTTCATGCTTAGAGCCATATTGTCAATTTCCATTCTGCTAAGCACACCTGTGATTCCTGGCAGCTCCGGATCCCAGACCCCTCACTTGGATGGAGCATCAGCTGCATCCCAGGACTCACAGACACCTCCAAAACCTCACACAATTATGCAAAGTTGCACAATTCAACGCCAGCTACGTTTCCCAGAATACCAGATGTGCCACTCAAACATAATTACTCCCCGTCGTTGTTGCCTTTCTGCAGTCCAACACTTAACCTTGAGCGCTTTCTGATCAATAGCCCGTTATTGGTCCCAAACCACCTCTTCAACTGCTTGTCAAACATAAAACGCATTGACGAACTCAGCCGAAAACCCTTCAGGCAAATCTGCAGGTAGATAAATAAAATGTAATGTCTGCCCACTGCCCATCTGGAAGGTGAAGCTAGAGTAACGGAATTATAGGTGGGAAGTTTTCAGCTAAAACCAGTCATTAGGGTGCCTGAATTATTGGGGAGGCTTAATAGACCTTTACGAGCTGAAAGTAAAAGCTTGGCAATGGCTGCTTGCCAATGCAAACTGCTGTATTGACAAATTCAGTCAGATTCTATTTTCTTGATGAATTCCTACCTGAGGTTTCATTGCAGTTTGATGGAATGTGTGAAGGATGCAAAGACAAAAAGTGAGGTAAAAAGTGTTTAAAGAAAATTAATATTTCTGTTGTAATTAGCAGGTTTGGGGGTAATGTTACAGTAACATTACAGACAAAATATGATTATTGTTCCTAAAAATGTGTGACCTGCAAAGGCGCTCAGCTGCCACTCACTCTACACCTCAAATAGTATAATAACAGTTCCAGATGTTATAATAAAGGCTAATCTGGGTACATGGGGCCGAGATGGTGTAGAGGCAGGGCAGCCGGCTTGGGACCCGAGAGTCCCAGGTTCGATCCCCAGTCACTGCACATCACGTGGCGTCTCTGGGCAGCACGTCTAATCCCCAAAATGTCCCCCGGGCGCTTTCAATAGCTGCCCACTGCACCACCTGGTGGTGGATGGGTTAAATGCAGAGACTAATTTCGCCATTGTATGGAAACATACAGTGCTGACATTGTGATGACATTATTATTATTATTATTATGTGCTGTGCACAAATACAATTTTATCTGTGGTTGAAAGACGTTCATCCTGATTGGTGCAGAAGTTGCGTTGAGTATAACGAACCATAAACTTTCAGATTTTAAATGATGGGAAACGAGCTGCATTTTAAATTATGGTTGACATTTGTTCTAAGTTTAAAATGTTTGTTAGCTAAAGCAACTACCGTATTCAAAATGAGCCCAAATAAAGTCTTGTCATCCATTTTTGGCTAGAAAATGTGAAAGGGCATTAGTAATTCTAAGCAGATTTTTTTTTTTTTTTTTTTTTTTTAATTTAGGTGTGTTTTATACAGAGTGGGGTAAAAAAAAAGTGTCTCTGGGTAAAACTATAAAAACTCACGAAAAGCTGTGTAGAACTCATGCAGGCTGAGGTGTCCATCATTGTTATAGTCATCGTAACGAAGCAGATCTTGCATGGTGCACTCCAAAAGATTGTCGTCCAGATGCTCCTTGACAGAGATCTAAGAAAAAAGGACAAATAAAATAAGTTATCCTATAAACTATATTCTATTCTTAATAAAGGTAAAGTTAAACAATGTAGGAAAACTGTTCAAAAATTTGCATTAAAAGAAGTTTCAACTTAATGGACTGATATATAAATTAATCAGAGCAGTTTCGAAGATGCTGAAATATTAGTGCTAATCAGAAGCTCTTAAATGTTTTACCATCATAAAGAATTGCATCAAATATCGGCAAATGAAAATCTAAACAAGCCTGATATCTATCGGAAATATGTTATCTAGCTTACCAGAAATAAATAGTTTGGGCAGCATTATCGTTTTACCCATAATGCACAAGCTTGTGGTATGGGGATCGATTTTTATAAACAAAAATAATGAATTGTTTTAAATATCAATGAATTCAGGAAAAAGACAAACATTTGTCTATTGGCTGAATACTACAGAAATGTCCATGATAATGTAATAAAGCCACCAACATTATAAAGTACTTCAAAAATTAGACATGCTTTGATCCCAGCAATAAATAAAATAAACTTACAAGATCTCAAAAGGATGCAAGGCAGCACACGAATTTCATAGAAAAAGCTTTTTTCATGTGGAATGAGCAAAATTCCCCCAAAGAGCTGAAAGCTTCTTATAAAGTTTAAAACCATCATTACTGACCCTGCAGGAGGCTCAGAAACCATCTCATCTTGATGTTTTTAAACTTGAAATTATGATTGACAAGAATATAACTTAAACAGCATATTGAATATATTTGCATTTTAAACTTCTGAAATCAGGTCATTTCAACTCTTCAGTATTCTAAGAAACAGTATATTTAGGTTTTGCATGTCAGGATTTCATATCAGTAGTATAAAATGTGTTTATAGGTTTAAATGCCAACACGATAATTACAAGGCAATTTACTTTTTATGTTTCCTTCCTCTGGCTGGTAAAGTCTAGAAGTATAAACCTATAAACCTTTAAGTTAATCTTCTCCAACTGATTTTGTATGGAGCTGCACATGTGACATGGCAGATTAAAGGATGTGACAAACTTTTTCATCTCGTGTTGTTGCCTGAAGCCGAGCACTGCCATATGTTCCCTGTCACAGACTCTTCTGCCCTTAGGCATTTGAATAAAACATATTCAAACCCCAAGTACAGGACTTTACCATTCTGCATTAACTGTGACAAAAGACGGATCCCAAAGTGGAGACGGACTGGATGGATGACTGGAATCTCTCTTTGATCCTTAAAAGCATTATCTATGCAAAACAGAATTTGTGAATTTCTGCACAGTAAGAATGACTTATCAAGAGATGTCTCAGTAACATGCCAGCTTTATTAAATCTTTTAATACAGCGTCGCCATAAAAGGCAAATGTCGCTCAATCGTTTTTCTTAGTGGAAAGAGAACAAAACTTGTTGGGAGCGCAAAAACTTGTTGGGAGCGCAGTAAGTTAACAAAAGCTTACTGCTTTGTCAGTTATTGTAGAGCGTTTGAAAGTTTTTATAAATGTTTAGCTTCTAATACGCTTTCTTATTATAAGAATGGAAAGCTTAAAGCTGATTCTAAGTTTTGAACAATAAGAAGCTGGGGATTTTTAACAATTTTTTTTTTGTTGACATCATGAGTAACTCTATAACAGGAGTCAGACTCTGGCAGTGTGGAAGTCTCTGAGATCCACACTTTGATAGAAGATTAATTGCTGCCAATGTCTGATGCCAAAATGCCAGACAATATTCAAAGTACTTCAACGTCACCATGAAAGCGTCAACTCCATCTTTTTTCACAGTTGTTCTGCTTCTAAGATCAGCTGGAGAAAAACTTTGATATTTTCCATCATTTGAAAAGATGATTAAATGTTGCAGCTAGATGTCACTTTACAATTTTAAAGCAGAATTCTCAATATTTCTTGCAAAGCAGAGAACATCAACAAGACAAGGACATGGTGATTCAGTGATCTAACTAGAAAGTTCCTGCAGAAACTTTGATGGGGGCTGCCACATTGCAGCCATTTAAAAACATTGATTTGACAGTACTAAGTGTTGGGATTCACTCTCAGCTACCACCGTGCCAAATTTCAGCCCAAAAAATAAAAATAAAAAATCAATGAGTTATAGTTATTTTTAAATTACTGAGTTGTAGTCAAATTTGAGTTTTCTGAGGTAGATGTGGCAGCCATCTTGGTAACACTATAATAAGGTACACAACATTTGATTAACTACTAGGGAACACCTCTGGAACAAATCAGGAACAAATCAGGAGTTAATGGGTAGTCAACCAGTACTTACTGGAGAACACATAGCCAAGCCTTATTAGGGGACTACTGGTTTGTTACCACAGAAACAGAGAGATTCTACATTTGGGTTCTGAACAAACCCTGCACCAGTGAGATCACAACTCGTAATTGTGAAAAACCTGTTTTCTAGTGATTATTGATTTTAGAGGATTCTTACCACTGATTATCAATTTCATAATCTTGTACTGCTGTCATTTTAACTAGGTCTGACCATCATTTACTGAGTACCAAATAATTTTCTGGCCATCATTTTGTTCACTGACGTAGTGATGCATCATAAAGTACTTACTGAGGAACTAATCATTACTTAATCACTACCTGACCACTACCTGCATCATGAAGGACCCCACTCACCCAGCACACACACTTTTTTTCCCGCTCCCCTCAGGAAGGAGGTTGAGGAGCATTAAGTGTAGAACCACTAGACCGAGGAACAGCTTCTACCCTGAGGCTGTTAGACTCATGAATCTCTAACCAGAATAATCACTGTGAAGAATCCCATCATGTTGCTGCTGATCTGTTTGAAGTTCATGCGTACTCATCTGCTCACACAGACTCATGCTCGTGCTGCTGTTCAGCGTACTGTTTTTATGCTATTAGTGATTAGCATATTTTTAGTTGACGTTTTTCTTAGATATTATTACTGTTTTTATTTTACATTTTATTGTTGGATGTAACTGGGACCCTGTGTACATAATTTCGTTCCACAATAAAGAAACTCTGACTCTGACCTACTGTTACCTCCTGATTTGTTCCTCTTTGGTTTCCTTGGTGACTACCCATTAGTTCTTTATTAGTTCCTCGTGTAAGGTAACTAACCAGTAGTCCCATAATAAGGCTTGGCTGTGTGTTCCCCAGTAAGTACTGGTTAACTACCCATTAGTTCCTGATTAGTTCGTGAGGCGTTCCCTAGTAGTTAATCAACTTTTGTGTACCTTATTGTAAAGTGTTACCGCCATCAGTATCCAAAATGGCTCCAAAAGTTAATCAGTGTTTTGTTCAGGGACTTCTCCACTTCAGGTCATGTGACCTCACTGTGGCAGCTAGAAGCTGCTGAGTTCTGTCAGTGTTTTTCAAAGAGAAAAATGGCAACTTTGTTTGCAAATTACATCACCATGGTAACTCAAAATGCCTATTGCCAAGCCAGTCATTTTGATATAACATTTGTGGGGGTACACGATGCTGTTCGAGCCGCATTAAAGTTGATGGAAGAGTAAGATATAAAGTTAAGAAACCCTTTTCAGGTTGATAATAGGTGGCTGCCTTACTAGACAGTCCCCAATTAATTTTTAAATTTTTGTTTCATAATTTTAAATGTTGCAAGAATTTACTTTGGATCATTTCACTGCTTTTTACTTCTAAACTGCAAACATTGTGAATTGTAGAAAAGGGAAACTACTAAACATTTCTTCTGCATTTCATTCTTCATATGACTTTTGAGTCCTTACTATTTAGGAGTTCATGATGCAGAATCCAAAACGAGTAAATGATCCTGAGGGTCCGGGTTAGGAACCGATCCGGATATTTCAGCTCCGGACTCACCTTTTCCAGTTCATCGCTGACCAGCCGACTGTCCTGATTCACGTCGAGATATTTAAACATTGTGTCCACCAGCGCTCTTTTCTCCTCCATGTCCCTCTGCTGGCTCTGCTGTCCGGTCTTCATTACTTTGGGTTGCATGTCGAGCAGCATGCTCTTCAGCTTGTTGTATTCTGACATGGTGCACGCACTGCCTGCAAGGGAAAACACACAGATTGAATAAAGAAATGAAACAAAACATTTATTCACAATTATTCCAATTACACAAGCTGCACGCACGGCTGTAAATGGGGTTGAATGTGTTTGTGTTTCTGAGAAAGAAAAAAAAAACATTTTAGAAGAAAAATAATGTGTGGAAAAGCACCGTAGTGCGTCCTTGAGCCATTAAGAAAGATTATGGATTTTTTTTTGGGGGGGTGGGCTTTCATTATTTGCTACAGCTCTTTTTCAGGGGGGCAGAGAACATAAATAATTACATGTAATCCTAAAATCCACATGAAAACAAAAAGGTAAACATCGTCATTTAGCATCTTGTCGCACTGTACTCTGGAATTAAAGCTCGTGGGTGCCTTGTTTGTCTGGAAAAACATATGTCACATGCTGAGAGGGACTGACAAGCAGAGATATTAATAGAACAAGCTTCTCTAATAAGTATCAGAAAAAAGAGATGGTTCAGGTAAGTTTTTTCTTTTCTTGTGTCTTTGCTTCTGTTTAGTACCAGCTGTGCCCTGCTGGATAGCAGGATGAGGAATGTTGATGGGAGGCCACGAGGAAGCAATGAACACAAGCATAGATCAGAAAAAAAATGGTGGAATAGCTTTTTAAATAAATTAATTAGATGAAAATGCCTACTGAGGAGGAAAACCCAATATGGGAGAGGATCTCAATGACAAACATCCTCTGACATCAAAACTATTAAACAAAAACTAAATTAGGGAACATGACTTTAAACATTCTGTCTCAGCATCTCTTTATGATTCTAAACTTGTACAACAGTTTAGTACTATCTGAGTATACCTAGAGCCATTACCATAACTGTCCTTATTGCAGCATTAACAAGGTTCCTGCTGGGCTACAGAAGAGACAACCTCCTCCCGTTAATGTCACAGCTGAATATAAATGTACAAAATGATGTTTCCATGCATGTGTGTGCATGCTTATATATGGAAAAACACAAGGTTTCCTGGTGTGCAGAATATCTTTATCTTGAGAAAAGGCCAGGGTCACCCACAATTAAACCTTCAACAAACATCAAATTAAATGTGCTTGTTCTCACGCACAAAAAAAGACAATTAAGAAGAAAATAATTGCACCGTTTTAGTTCCGTGTTGTCGTATTAGAAGTTAAAGACATGATTATAATCTGCTTTCACAAATGTGACTCTTGCTTGAGTTACATTTTTTTTAATCAGAGTTGGATATTTACAAATATAAATTAAATCTTCGGTGAACTTTATATTTTTTAGTTTCTACTACAAGCGTTGTTTAACGTTCGTAATCGTCACCAAACGCTATCGGAACCCAGACCCATTTCTACTGTCATGAAAATTATGGGAGTTGTAAATTTTAACAAATGGATTATACGCAACACATTTCTGAAGATTTTTTTTTTTTTAATACCTCCACCTACTGGCACAGATCTGAAATGTGACATATATTTATCACATTGGGCGTACTTAGAAAATTCATTCCACATTTGGAAATGGCAATTTCATAAATTTTTTATGCTTATTTTTATTTAATGATTTAAAATGAACAACAAAAATTATATTTATCTAAAATAACAGAATGAGCTAAAGTGACTAAGCAGAGATTAGTATTTGTCTTATTGTGTCAAATATGTCACATGGATTTTTTTTGTACAATTTAAAGTTTAATGCCTGATGAGGCATAAATGTCACAGTGATATTTGACAAACCTATTCTTTATCAAATTGTTTTAGAAACGCTCTCAAATCATTTTATATGTGAGCTATGACATGTTCTGTAAGGATTAGCATCAATGAATCAGTGGAAACTCACCTTTGGTAAAACAAAATAAAGTTTCTAAAATTACCTGAGTGGTCACATTAGCTGCCCAGGTGCACCAAGACTTTGGAAATGATGTCGTAAGTACCCAGAGTCCCTCACTAGTCACATGACTGAATCAGGATGTTCAGTGTCACTTAGGGACTTCATGAGATAAGAGTCAATGTTAAACCTTAATAAGAAACTTTTCTCAATTTTAAAAAGGGGCAGTGACACTGGATCTTTAAAAACGTTAGTGTTTAACATTCCTACTAAAGATGAAAGATATATTTTTTTTTTATTAAGGTAAATATGTACAGATGGTATCTAACTTTTTTTTTAATGTCAAAAATGATTTCCTAGAACATCCAGGTACAGTAGTCCCATGCTACTTCATGGTTTATTTTTTGTGGACTCATTCTATGGCGGTTTTTCAAAATAAGATTGGACATGACACACAATTGGCTGATTGATGGATGACCCACACGGTTGGCATAAATTGTTTATTTTAAATGAATTATTTTTAATTAATTAGCATCTGCTGCACCTTTGTGCAGCCCATAATGCAGAATAAACTTGCTCCTGCAGCTGATCTCCATGCAGAGCAGAGAAGTGGGCGCGGCCAACAGCGCTTGCAGGTGAGGAGAGCAGCCGAGGCAGGGAGCTGAAATCATGACATTCTGTGCTCTTTGAGAGCATTTAGAGTTTAGAAACGTGGTTAAGAATAAAGCAAGAGTGTGGGAAGGCTTTAAAACGCCTTTATATATATATAT
>NC_056511.1:11623798-11633933 GCF_014905685.2 Nematolebias whitei | reverse complement strand
AAAATAACCTGCTACTTACTACTTGTACTACTATCCTTACTTTGTGGTTTTTCACGTACCGTGGGGCTTCAGGGTACGGATCCTCCATTATAAACAAGAGGCTACTGTATAGTAAACGTCACTCCAACCGTAATTAAATGATGATTGGTCTCTAATTTGTGCTGGAGAATAACACATTTGCTCTGGTTTCAAAAGTTCAGTGCTGTTTAATAATGTATAATTAATAAAATGTAAATTTACAGACTCTAGCAGGAACATTATCGTCATACCTGCATGATGAATTGCTCACAGGGGGAAGATGCAAGACATATGCATTTTTGTGGAAGTGTTTTCTCCAGGGCCTCTAATTTGTAGTGCTCAGATTTGGTGTTCAAGAACATCTATCAAAGTGTTTTACTCATTGCTGGAGGTCAATTCGAAAAACAGGAAGTTATAAAAAGGATATAATACGTGCAATAAATCTCAGTTACTTCTTTATATTTTAAATGTAGTGTGTGTACTGTGAACAGAACAGAGTTGTATATAAACACATATGCAATTATAAAGATAAAAAAAAACATGTTAACCCTTAATAGCTATTCAAAAACAAAAAAGATTAGATAAATCCTTCTCTATATAAGCAGGTAGTCAAGTCAAGGTCATGGCTAAATCCGTGTTCAATGTCATTGCTGCAAGGAGAGGGAGTCGTGAGAAAGCTCTAACATTAGGGATCATCACCTGACCATCATCCCTGCACTGGAGCGACAGAAATAAATTCACCTCCATGCCGATTTAGATCTCGTCATATATGGAGAGAAACATCCTCACTTTACTCAGACTTAACATTCTGCTTCAAATATCCATGAAGTATACAGCAAGGACATTTGTTGTTCAAGTCTTACGCCTTTTGAAAATGATATATTGTGTTGCATCAATGCTGCATGGCTAAAAAGACAATGTTATTTGAATGACCTGAAGACCTTCGTGTCCCTGAACAGAGAGGGAATGTTATACCAGGATGTTGAGGTGAATAATGCTCCTTTTCTTTGCAGTATACGACATGTCCTTTGATTCCGTCTTTCATTTTGCTGAGCGCAGCAGTTGCAGCAATGGCAGAGAAATATCTATCTGTATTACAGTGCATCCACCCCTGACGGTGTTTTATTGTTCTAGAGGGACTACAGGACTCTCTTTATTGCCCATTTGGAATGTTAGCTACTTAAGTGAGTGAGTCGAAGCTGCTCCGCTCCGACCGTGGACACCCAATGTCCTGGAGACAGTGCTACTCAACTCTAAACAGCCTCTAAACTCCTGTTTCACTGGTGTCAGGCAAAGGAAGACAGCAGACTGAAAGAACATTCTTGTCAAGAAAAAAAGTCTTAAAAATCACGTGCGCTGCAGTTTGGTAGCACTGACGGGAGCGCCACTTCAACTCGCTCTTTTTTTTTTTGTTGTTTTAATTTTTTTGGAGCCTACACTGTACACCCACTATGGGTATGACCACAACAACTCCAAAACTTTTGGAGTTTAGTGTGTCGCTGCCTTGCCATCATGCCATAATGCCATCCTCCCATCATGCCATCATGCCATCATGCCATCATGCCATCATGCCATAATGCCATCATGCCATCCTGCCATCATGCCATCCTGTCATTGTGGTTCAGTTCCCAGTCGCCTTGCCGCCTCGGGCTCAGGCTCCAGCCTGTCATGGCGGCTGTCTCCACGATCTTCCATCTTCCTGCATGGACCGAACTCTCCGGAACGGTTTGGTTCCGTGGGAAAACCTTGGATGTTCATTGTCTGCCAGACCCGGTTCTGGAGGGCAGTCATCGTCCATTGCCACAGTCGTTAACATCACACTGCTAACAAGACCATGCAGCTAACAGAACCGCAGAACCATACTGCTAACAGTATAATGGTGCTAACGGGACCATGCTGCTAAGAGAACCTAACTGCCAACAGAACCACTTGCTAATAGAACCATGCTGCTGTAGATGTATTTCTTTTTCACTTTTGGTGCCTAGTTATTGTATTTTTGTTGCATGCTTTGGCATTTCTTCTTTTTTTTTTGCTAATAGAAATGATGCTTCTTGTCCTGACATTTTTTTGCATTGTTGCATTGATCTGCATATGACAATAAACCTAAACCAAAGCTCTGAACAGCAAATGAGAACATTTATAAACAAGCAGATGCATCACCCTACCGAGGGTTTCAAAACCATTTAAGAAATTATATTCCTCTACACACAATTTAGATGAAAAAGTAAATAATTATAATCAGCTAATGCATTTTTATAGTGTGTTCATTAAATAACCCTAAAAGGCAAAGAAAACATTTCTATGAAGTGGGTATCATGGACTTTCATTTTGCTTTGTCCCGTTTAAAATCTCAACTTAAATAAAATAAATAAATACTTAAATGGGAATAAATGAGTCACTGGGCATTCTTTCAGCATTTTATACAAAAAAAGTGGAGGAAATTTCTTGTTTTTATTTCATACTCTACATAGCATGACCTCGTAGTAGCCATCAGAATAACCCACAATTCAATTCAATTCAACCTTTATTTATACAGGTTAATCTCATTGAGCCTCAAGGACTCATTCACAAGAGAGACCTGATTTAAACAAAGAACGCAGATGACAAAAATAGACCATCACAAAAAAACATATAAAATGAAAAGTAAATGGATTTTATTAAAAAAAATAAAGAAAAACAACTACATTATAAAGCAAAATAAAATACTAAGAACAAGAACATGTCTGCGTTGGTTTTTGCCATGAACTTAACAGATGTTTGAAGCCACTTAGGTGAAGGTCGAGAGCTTCAGATCTTTTTGCAAGATATTTCAGGAAACGGGAGCAGAGTAGAAGGCCCTTTTGCCTAGTTTGGTCCGCACTGAGGGGACACTGCATGTAATTATGTCCTGAAAGCACACGCTGTAGCTGCACTCACCAAGTGGCATGTAGGAGGAGATGTAAGAAGGCAGTAGACCAAGAAGTTATTTAAAGATGAAAATACCAGTGAGACAGTCTGCTTCTGAGAGTTCAAATAAAAAATGCTGGTGCAAGTAAATATTTTGCATGACAGGAAACAACTTTATTAGATGACTGAATTTTGCTAGAAGTCCCTGCTTCAATTATGTAAAAACTAATTTCAAATCTCTCAATTTATTATATATATTTTTTTGTTAAATGGAAAGTTATAACATTTTTTTAAAAGTTTGAAATTCACTATATAGTAATGCTTAAAAATTTTTATTTTTTGGCCAAAAATTGAGAATATAGCATGTCTTTTTAATAACGTAATGGTTGATAGTCATTTAAACTAACCTTTTACTGGTTACCTGTTGCTTGTACATTGCCTGCAAGCGAAACACACTTGGAGCAAAGCAAATGGGGCAAAGCAATCTCACATACAGCACAAGATGTGCATGGGTCAAAGAAACATATATATGTATATATAAATATATATTTCAGTTGTGGAGTTCTCAGCTCAAGCTGAAACATGGAGAGTGAGGAGTAAAGTCCAAGGCATCAATCCTTCACATGATGAAACCTCCCTACAATGTCCTGCAGCATGTAAAACTGCTCTGAGTTAAATTTATGTCTGCCTGACCTCCTCTGACTGAGATGATGGGATTATTTACCGCCATGCCGCCTGTATGCGTCCAAGATGCAGTGGTGATGGAACTCCCATCCAGATAATTATGGATACGATGGACACTTTTTGTTCCTCGGGGCAGCTAGGTCTAAGAGAGCGGAGCCAATCTTGGAGGGGTGAGACAAGTCACAGAAGAGCCTCATCCTGCATAATCGCAGTTGGCAGCTGTTTAAATCGGCTTACTGTGAGCTTCATAGTTTATCCAGCGCTTCTTCTGAGAATGTTGTGACAGAAACTTCAACCTTTAAACTTTCTCTGGTTCAGCATTTATCTAGCTGTTTTCTAAAAAAAAAAATTAAACAACATTTGCTTATGTTTAGCAATAATAAATCAGAAATACTGTAGTGGACTAGGCCTACGTCGAAACCCAGTCTAAGGTCAAAACTCTTGACCTTAAGAACCTTGTGGGACAGGAACTGTCATTTCATGTATTTGAATACATAAATACAGGTTCACCCATCCTGAGACTTTCTTTCTTGAAGACTCAAGTGAAAAGAACACTCTCTTTTTATTATCATTACTATCTTACAAATGTTGATAATCAAAGTGTCTTAGTTCAAACCATTTTAGATGTTGCAGTGAACTAATCAATTTTATTAACTGAGTAATGATTTTTATTCTCATGTTAAAAGCTGTTGCAGAGTAATTATGCATTTTTCTGATTTCTGCTTTTGAATGAGCAAGTGTGTGCGTTTACAAGGTTACAGTCAAACGAAAAACAAGTTGTTATGTTAAAACTGTCATGTTTTAGAATCCTCTCAGACGTAAATAGAGATGTTTTGCACCTGTTTCTTAAAAACGCCAAAACAGAACCCTCTCGGTCTGTGAGAACATTTCTGAGCTGTACCATAACAATTCTCGCTGTCTCTAACCTCTTACGTCACAAAAACACACCCCTTCTGGTCGTTTCTGACCAATGAAAAATCCCAAAA
The DNA here is from genome assembly GCF_014905685.2 of Nematolebias whitei. Taxonomy (NCBI): domain Eukaryota; kingdom Metazoa; phylum Chordata; class Actinopteri; order Cyprinodontiformes; family Rivulidae; genus Nematolebias; species Nematolebias whitei. Next base: position 11,629,359 of record NC_056511.1, on the reverse strand, counting down.
AGTGAACCGGGAAAGAGTCTTTAAAATGTCAATACTTCCTGGTCTACAAGAAGTGACTTACGACTCACGGAGTTACAGACTCACAGAGTTGGAGAGTTGTCAGACTTCTAGAGTTCTGGAGTTCTGATGGAGTGCTGTTGGAGTTCCTGACATGACAACAAAGCTCTTCCGAGTTCCATGGGATTATAACATTTTCCACTGAGGTGAATGTGTGTCGAACAGAGCCTCGCCACTACTTCTGACGGGCTACAGCCATTCTAAGGAGACGCTGGACAGGTAGCGTTAACGGAACACCATATCTGCTGATTATCATCAGAAAGGTAATGGGTCAAGTTTCCTACCAAGCGTACCGAGGCGAGCTGGGCTTCTGATGGAGAGTGTCGGTTCTGGTGAACATTCAATTTCCCTCAAACCCCATCCTTTACTCCCTCTAAACTTCTTTCCATCTTTAAACTTTCCTATGAAGTAGAAATTCTCCCAGATATTTAGAAATGTCTGTGTAAAGTGCTTATTCACATCCGTGTGAGTAAAAGATCATAGTTGTACAGTTTTATAAATGTCAGCAACGGAAAAATCATGGCCGTATGATTTTTCCTGATTGATTGCTTATATTGTTATTTTCATAATTTGCCAAATTAATGTAAATGTTTGATGTTAAATTTGATTCTGTAAATAAATGACCGCATTCATTTTGATGGGTCAAATTTAAATGACGTCTCACTTTGCATTTCCTTAAATTCAATGCACGTTTTATTCAGTCCAGAAAAATGAGGAACCTGCGTTAAATGATGAATATATCCCAGCATCTGTTCATCTACAATAGCTCTGAAATATAAACCAGCGAATGGTAAAAGTTTGGATCACTGAGCACACTTTGAAGAAAACGTCTTAACTTTTTAAACTTTAGGTGTTTAATGCAACACTGAGGTCTCATGAAAGTGAATTTTGTCATTATTAATATGTTTTATATTAACCAAACACATGAACAAGCTGGTTTATGAATCGTACGGGGGAGTGGTGGAGGAGAGATTAGAGAAGGTCGGCCTGTGTTCGGAAGGTCGCCGGTTCAACTTCCTGTACCGACAACATAAAAAATGTGGGTGGGAAAGGTGACACATGCACACCTTAGAGCGGTCATTTCTAACCCGGGCCCAAAGCCCAGCCCGACCTGACCTGAATTTGGGGCAGGCCGGGCCATGATAAAGTGCTGGATGAGTGGGTCAGGTCGGGAGTTGATTGTCAGCAGATCAGCCGCGATTCAATTATATGGCAACATGGCTTATCATAAAATCCAATTATATGGCAACATGGCTTGCCATACCAGTCGCACGCAGCCATTTAACCACGAGCTGACCGGCCTTGAAAGAGGTCAAATAAAGTTCTGTTAAGCTTCAGATGGGACTATACTGTCAGGAAATGATCCATCGCCCAAATGAACATTCATCAGCTGCTGCACTCAGTGGACGTGCGCGACCAACGACCCAAACAGGTGAGATCACAAAGCAGAAATGTCAGAGTTGTCCGTGTCTGAATAAATCAGAATGCAGAAAACGGTTTAAATGAGCTTTGTTGGTCATGAAAGGACAAACACCCCTCAGCTATGATCTTGGGCCCCCTTTTATTCAGCTGTGCGTCCGCCGACCAGTAATAACTATATAAGCAGTCAAAACTTAATTAAAATTGTTAGGGGGCGGGGTCAAGTTCGGACCTGTAATTACTGCTAATTCGTCGGGTCAGGATGTGAAATGATGGCTACGGGCAACTCTACCTCACCTGCCTCCACCCTCATTTTCCCACTCTGAGCCCTTGAGCAAGGCACTTAACCCCCACCATCTGCTCCCGCGGGCACCGTAGATAGCAGTGCTCTGCTCCACACAGAGAACTGTGGTAGATTGGTGGTCTGTGGTTGCGTCAGGAAGGACATCCGGTGTAAACACAATTGCAGAGTCTTCGTGCGAGTTAGTTTGCTGTGGTGACCCCCGAAGAAGGGCATGGCCGAAAGAAAATGTTTTTTTGTTGTTGTTTTTTTCTTTTTAGTGCTGTGACAAGCAACAAACGTTGTGCTTATCTGGTGCTTCTCCTTGTTGTGACCATTAATGAAATAAGCTACTTGTGCCTGTTGTTGATCAGCACAGTTCATACATGCAGTGCTGGACACTCCCACAGGAACACTTTCTACTTTACAACAGTGTTCAAAAAGTCCAGGGTCATAATGCAGGTCCAGCTTATTATTCATTCATTCAACCTTTATTTAGACAGGTAAATCCCACTGAGCATCGAGGACTCATTTACAAGAGAGACCTGATTAATAATTAGTTCTCAAAGTCGGCAAAGATCACAAGTACTTTAAAGCTTCATTTGTCAACCAAAATTTGATACATGATTATTACTTGATAATCTGTGTATGCCAGAACAACAAATTAGGTCTCTATCAGAAAATACTCCACAAGTTAAATTATCTATATCCTTGAGTTTATTCAAATTGTATGTAGCTGTTTGCTCATGAAAGCAAAGTATTTTTCCTGATAATTATTTTGCATTTTTTTTAAGTGTCCCTCTCTCCTTTGTTAGGTGGCAGTTTCTGACTCAACCCTCATTTACTGTGAACTTATTTAATTGGTAGTCTCACTGCAGGCATCAACAGTTAAATCAATCTGCCATTTAGAGACTGCTCGTTTGGGGATGAATTAAAGATACTTCCTTAAAACTTCACTGGAGGAAGTTGCTGAGAACTGAGGAAATTCTTCTTTCCACAATGCAAACATGATTATGAAACCACAAAGTGAGAGCAACTAAATTTGAATAACATAGTTAGACAAAATTAGGCACACAAAATAGTCTATCATAAAATAAACACATTGTATTCAATAAAAATGAGTTTCTACTCAGTTTTGACAAACAACTTTTGAATGAATGTGTCAGAACCCAACGATCAGTCATGTCAGATGTTTAATCTTGACGTCTTTATGTGATGTATAACAGGAGTTTAATAAGTGCCTTGGTGTGTGGGGTGGGAATTTTTTATATTTATTTTAACCTTTATTTAAACTAGGCAAATCCCATTGAAATCACAGATCGTTTTTTCAAGTGAGACCTGGGTTTGAAGCCTAAACATTTTTGGACTTTGGGAGAAAGTCTGAGTACTTGAAGGACGGTATCCTGTCTGCTGGGCAGCAAAAGTCATGTGATGATATAGAAATAATTTGTAGTGATCTGAATCAATAAACATGGCAATCTGAATAATTGGAATAGTAAAATTATGAGATGGCAAGATTTGAAGAAGCCATTGACTGCGTGAATGTGTTTAGAGTTTGTTTGCATGAGCCAATACGATCAGCTGAGCGGCATCGCAACTGAGTAATGTTTCATGTTTAAGTGATTGATTACACAACGCTCTTGCTTTTTGCATCAACGTTCTAAATGAACTTGCGAGTGCAAGCAATAATCCCATATCAGAAAAGTAGAAAGCAATGATTCATAGTTTAACTCGACTCCTACGTTTCTCAGCTAATGCATAACTTACAGTGATTTAAAATGACACCCCAAGATTCCCCGGCTGAAGGCGAACTGCCTGCCTGTTCACCTCACTATTCATTGAGCAGAGTGGATCACTGTGTGTTCAGGAAGCCTTATCGCAGTCTCTGCAGCTTGGAGCCAACTAAATGAGAAACCTATTTCAAGTCCAAAGTTATTGGTAAAGCAGTGAAGGAGAAACAGTACGGTAGAAATCACTACCTGCCTACATGCATGTCTGCAAGTCTGTTGTCTATCGGGTCTCACTCTGAAGTGTTTATTACTCTTCCTCTCCATCACTCTGGAACACTCACGAGAAATCCCACTGGTCTAAGGAGAAGTATGACACAAGCATGTAGAGTTTAATTCAGTGGCCACAGTGTAATCTGTGATTTTATTGCCTGATCACAAGTAAATATTTATCAATATATGAATGACCAATTCTTTAATGATAGGCTATTTGATCAGTCTTTCTTGGGTTTTGGTGCGATCTACATGCCCTTCATTATTTAATTCTTTGGAAAATTCTGCTGAGCCATCACTTAACATTTACCTCTACTTTTTTCTGGACCAGTCCTTTTATTTCAAGTACTGAATGTACGCTATGCATGAACAAAGTCCATGATCAATAATCCAGGTATACAATCCAACAATTTTCAGTCAGGTCATCTGGAAAGTTTCTTATTTTGTGTGCTGAAACGTTTCACCTTCCATCCAGAAGGCTTCATCAGTCAAGAAAACACAGAACACAAAACTGATTCTTCCCCCAACAGCTTACTCCACAAACCAGTTCTGTTGGTGCTAAGATGGTCTCTTTGGCACGCCCCCTCCTCCGGTGCCGGCCCTCTTTCTCGTCGACAGTCATGTCAAACTGGTTCAAAATCAACAAAGTCCATGCTCAATAATCCAGGTTTTGAACCAGTTTGACATGACTGTCGATGAGGAAGAGAGTCGGCACCGGAAGAGGGGGGGTATGCCAAAGAGATCATCTTAGCACAAACAGAACTGGTTTGTGGAGTAAGCTTTTGGGGGAAGAATCAGTTTTGTGTTGTGTGTTTCCTTGACTGATGAAGCCTTCTGGATGGAAGGTGAAACGTTTCAGCACAAACAAAAAAAAAATGCCCAGATGACCTGACTGAAAATTGTTGGAAATGTTATGCATGGCTTTAACCGTGCAGTTGTATTTTCTGATACTTGGTAAACCTTTTCTTTGTGTCACGAGTATGGGATCAATGGAAATTTTTATGACACTGGTGTAAATTTGTTTTCAGATGCAAATCTGTATAACATTGAGGCGCTCATGAACAGGCTTTCCTCTGAATTCTGCATATTGTTTAATGGCAGCATCTGCCGAGACATCTGCAAAGCAGTAAAACAAAAACTGCTGGCATCTGAACTGAAAAATCAGCAACATATAAAATAAAAGCAGAAAAGGCACGCCTATGTTTACAAAAGCACCTTTCTCCCCCAAATGTACACCACAAATAGGTTGCCTAAAAAGTTTAGTTTAGAAGCTTTGCATTTTGTGATCATCGCTACGTTTAATTTTGCTTACAGTGAATATACTTTGTAATTAATGAATTTAATGTGTGAATAATTAACACCCAATTATTTAATATTTGTGTCAGTGCATGGTCTCTAATTTATCGTTTAAAGCTTTGCACTTGTAAAAGAAGAATCAAAAGGATTGCAAATGAAACAAAAGAGTGCAGCATCAACAGCACAAACAATCACAAGATTCTCAGCAGCCATACTGGATATAAACACAGCTGTACTTTCACCCTCTGCACTGTTGAAGGGGATTTAGCCAAAGAAAATAATTATAAAGGTTCTCCTTTTGCTAACAGATTAATACTCGGAGCAAGCTCCAGTGTTGATTACTTCTTCAGTGTTGACCCTCATCTCTCCTTTACACCTGAGGTGTCAGTTATAGTAATCTCCAGGCTTCTCGTGGCTCTTGCTGAGGCCTGCAACCTCCTGCTGATGATCCCATGAGTAAACATATTTTAATTTGCCTGTATGGGGTCGGGGGGGGGGGGGGGGGGGGG
>NC_056511.1:11576801-11623698 GCF_014905685.2 Nematolebias whitei | reverse complement strand
GCGGATGGTTCGTGTTTGTCTATTGAGTATTTTTATTTGTGGTGTGGGGGGGGGGGGGGGGGGGGGGGGGGGGGGGGACTGGAGGAAATGGCTGCCTCTGGCTGAATGTGTCCCTTTGACAACAGAAGGACCTGAACTAACTTATCATGTTACCCTGCACAAATAACACAGTGACCTTGTAGGAAAAGCTTTAAAGACTGGAGCAGAATAGAGTTACTAAACACTGTTTTAACAGTTTCTTGTTTTTCCCAAAAACAGGATGTGATTTTGCTCAGGGTTAAGCTATGCATTTGGTAAGGAAGGGTTGATGAGATCAGCAGCGTGGATAATCAGCAGCACAGACAAATCTCATATCACCAATAAAGGTGGCACTACAGTGACCCTTCCCCTTTAAGAAAAAGGGAAGGATCACTCTAGTGCCACTTTGATTGGTGATATGTGACTCGTCTGTGCTGCTGATTAACAATGCTGCTGATCTCTTGCTGCTGTATTATTCATTCATACCCATCTGCTCATCTCATGTTGGGCTGCTGTTATGTCATATTGTTTTACATTCTAAGTGTTTTTAGATCTTTTAGTGTACCGTTTGGTGTATCTTGTGTATCTTATATCCTTATTTACTGATCTTTTTATACTTTATATTTTGCCATTTTGGGGGAGTAACTGGGACCCTGTGTACATAATTTTGTTCCACCTCATGTACCACGTGTTGGAAACCGCAATAGAGTCGACTTGAACTTGTTAGTTAGCTTAATTTTGCTGATAGTTGGTCAGACTAGATGAAGTTAAGCAAATGAGGCTGTTAAATAAAACCATACTGAACATATTTAAATAATCTTAATTCAAATGTAGTTGTGACTATAAGGTTAAAAATAAAGAGGATGTATTTTGTCTTCAGCTTCACAGGTACATGTTTGGCAGGTGTGAGGAAACTTCTTTCCACATCATGTGTTGCAGATCAATGCTGCACAAAGTTGACAACTGAAAAAGGGTAAAAAAAGAAAAGAAAAAGGAAACAAAAATAGAGAAAGGTATGGCAAACAAATCCTTTTTTCTCAAAGAAGAAATAAGTTTCTTCCTTTCGCGCAGGTTTATCTTTCATCAACATTCTGTTGGTGGATGTATGCCTTGAAAGGACTTCATCTTTCATTTGTGTTTCTTCTTCCAGACAGCGGGTCAAAACTGCACCAGTGGCAAAGGCTGGAGAGCTGTACGTGGGAGACTCATGACAGGATATTTAGTCCCTTTATCTTCCAAATGCTCCAGCGTCAACACTTAATGACACATCAACTGCTACTGAAAGCGCAACAATGACATTTAAGTGTTCAAATGAGTTAGAGTTCATTACATGCACATGTTCTTTGAAGATTTGTTTGAAAAAATGGTTTCCCTTGCTTAAAATACTGATTAGAAATACGCCAAATGTTTTAAATAACAGTATAGTACAATAATATTTCAACGTTTTAGTGTTGTGATTTGCATATTACATGCATTAGTACAAGATAAAAAAGAGCTGCACAAAGGAAACAGTTTATTTCTAATAAAAATATTATTTTAATTATTTCAAGTTGATGCTTTTTCTGAGAGAGGGAAGATGAATTGGTCAGCAACATTTAAGACGGCAGTCATAAAATGACAACAGTGTTTTCATTATCATCAAATGAAACAAACATGGAGCCAATTTATTTTATGGGACTCCTCAATTATAATGAGTACGTTTCCCCCAGCGACGTTGTAATCAGTTCATAACCCAGTCTTTGATTATACTCCATGTATTCACAGGGCAGCCCTACCTATTTGTACATAAAAAATAACTTGCTTATTGTTGCCGTTTAATTTTCAAATGGGATCTCTGAGGAGCAGCTGGTCCAGGTTTAACTTTGTTAACCAGAAATTCACTAATTGAGTAAAAAGATTCCAGCCACCACATTGGCTCAAAAATAAATTGCTCCCCTAAAAGCATCTATTAATGGGTTGGTAAAACAATAGTTTAATGTTTTTTAAATTTATACAACACAAAGTGTTTTCATTCATGTAAGCTAGAGAATGTATTTGTATGTCTTTTATCACAACACATTTAATATTGTTTTGTGTTCACATCTTCACATATTTGTGCAAATATGTGGACTGGGACTTTCTTTTTACGGGTTCTCGTAACAAGTTTTCAACTTTTATTATAACAAAATGTCAGTGCAGTAAGAAAAAAAAAAGTTTAGAAGGTGCTAAAAGTTTTGCTGAATCGAAAACATGTCTTCATAGTTTGCTCGTATTGATGAAGTTCTGCACAAATGCTGTAAAACTTGTAGCATGTACAGGTAATAGTGAATGGAGGAAGAAGGGCGACACTTGCTCATCACTTTACTACACATTGTTTTTCACCCGTTATATTGCGGGGCACCAGCCGGTCCGTTTACTGACCAGCAACAACTTAATGAACGTATTCACCCTTTAATCATCAGAACTCAATCAATCAAGTCGAATATGTTCATTACAAGGAACTCTATGCCAAAACAAACGTAACAAAGTTGTTGAACGAATACTTAAGACTTGATAAATCAATAAGAATTCAATTATTTTATCTAAAACAAAATAATTATTGGGACAGAATTTATTTTGTTGTATTCAGGCAACAATTTAGACAATTTTAACTATTTGATAAATAGCTTGCTTTGGAATTTGGATGAGATATTAGATTTGATCAGATTTGATTATTTACTAACGGCACTATTTAACATTAGTCAGTGGGTGATAAGCAAAGCTTCTTTCAAAGCTGTGAAGGCTTGCAGTGGAAACAAAAAACTATCTTCTGTAGTTATTGTATCTGTTTAACTTGGTTTTGACGCACATTTTTATTTAATTATTTATTAATCTTTATTTAACCAGGCAATTCTCATTGAGATCACAGATCTCTTTTGCAAGGGAGGCCTGAAGGCAGCCGAACATGCATGTTCTTGGTCTGTGGGAGGAAACTGGAGTACGTGGAAAAAAAAACACGTAAGCACGAGAAGAACATGCAAACGCCACACAGAAAGACCCCAGGTCCAACCGGGGATTGAACCCAGGACCTTCTTGCTGTGAGACAACAGCGCTAACCACAGAGCCGCTGTGCTGCCAAAATTTTCCTTAGTAAAGCTCGTTTCTCTTTTCTCAGGCGCAACGAAAACGACGGACGACACAAAACACATCAGGATGGAAAAAGGCCGAAGACAGAACTGAACGTGTTCATGTACAGTGTACTCAAGTACTGTCCAAGGGCAGCGCTGGCATTTCCAGACTGTTTGACGACGTCTGATGTTTAAGGATCATTTCTGTCCCACAAGTCTACTTAGTTATGGTGCATCAGACTTTCTGCAAACTAGGCAGAGAATATATGTTAACATATTATATTTCACATGATTTCATAGAAAATAATCAATTTGTTTTAAACATGACATAAGTAAAACAAACTTCATTCATAAATATGTTTGTTTTTCTAAAAAGCTTTAAAGAAACATGTAAGCATTTATCAAACTGTAAGTGAATATGTGTCTAAGACAGTGAATTCAGGTCAAAAGTTAATTTAAAGGGAACCAGTTCAGGCTGGTTATGAAGGGTGACCTCAGGGTCAGAGGTCATGGTCAGGAGTGCACATCTTCATCATGCTACAAACTATTTTAGAGAGGTGAAAGAAAACAATCATGTCAAACAAGACATTACTTTAAATGGAGGAAGTCTTGGATTTCAGCGTTCTCAAAAGTCCAGTAGATGATTAAACCAAATTAAACCATCACACATTTACAGGCAACAACAATCTAAGTTCTCCACTGGGAGGGGAGTGAATTATCTGTGTGTGAATTTAACTTACATATTGGAGCATCATGTGCAGTTTAAAGCTTGAAACCTCTGGATGAGAAGCAAAACTACAGAATAGAAGTCCAGTTGATGTGTTTTATTTATGTTTTATTTGGTTATGACGTGTCCTAGATCACCAAGTATCCACACCAACGACCCTATCAGAAGAAAATTGTCGTGTAGTGCAGCACAGTGTAAATTTAAATCATATAACACAGTCACAATAAACAGATTAAAAAAACAAATAAAACACTAATGTGTCCAAGTATTGGCAGAAATACAGGAATAAAACTCAATTGAAGGAGTTAAACCTATGAACATAACCTCTTTGTAAGCTCTTTTTTTCCTCTTGTTTATTAAGGATTATTGTTTTAAATGATTTTTTTAGGGAAATCCAAAATAAGTGAGTCAAACAGAACCAACTTTTCAAATACATTTAAATGAATTACACAACTGACTGTTTGCTCTAAGGCGCAGCAGCTGCAGTGGGCTGATATTGGCTCATTAATGGTTTACAACTGGAGTCTCACTTTCTGCGGGCAGGTAGAAATAGAAGCAGAGCAGACCATTAACCAGTAAACAGAACTAATGGAGGGGGAAATTAACAAAAGACAAACACCATGTGCATTTTTCTAGCTTTCCTGGGGGTGCTTATTTATGTCGTATTACTGTTTACATACTGCCTCCTACCTTTTTCACATGGAGATATTTGGGTCACATATTTGCCACCACTGGGGGGGAAGTTGTAAACAAAAATAAAAAAAATAAATAAATGCGATGTCATCTATACAGAGGAGGCATTAAAGGACTGATAGCATTCTGCTTCCAGCCTTATTAGAAATGGCCAACAGAAAACAACACATTTATCCATAACTTATGAGCAAAAATACTTAATCCATTACGTTCTTTCAAGTTTTCTTATAGAAATTATTTTAAAATTGGGAACAGTTAAATTGTAAATAATTCTTTCCTTTTAACTCTTTCTAAATTCCAATCACAAGCAGATAACATAAATATAAAACTGTCTGGCCTAACAGTTTCACAACAATGGGGAATTTATCCATTCGTCAGCAACTTGTCAACTGCAATAACATCTGTCAGAGCCTGAGATCCACGGTTATTTAAATTCATTTTGGCTTTGTGGCCTCTCCAGATCCCAGGCCAAGCCTCCATATCCCTTCCCTTATGCCCAAGAGTGTCACTCACCCCAGGCATACGGGATGAGTTGCCTCTGAGCCACCATGTGATGATTTATTTCATGTCAAGCCATGCCATGTTTCCCATATAAATTTCTGCTCCTGTCAAGTGATGGAGGTGTGTTTTGTTTTCCCAGAATGCAACAGGAAGAAATCCAGAGACAGAGATAATGATTTAAGTTGCGTTTATGGTGCAGGTTTTCATGTTCCATGTTACTTCAGGTTATTACTTCAATCAGAATAGAAATTAAAGTGAGATGTAATCTCCATATGCATAAGGCTTAAAAAAAAAAAAAACATCTGTCTGAAGACAAGTTTCAAAACCACCTGAGATCTTCATCACTTCATCAGTGCAGCGCTGAGGGAGTGACGTAGTCTTTAAGGCTACAGATACCTCAACCGTCACCGTATGAAGACGTGAATGAGTCGATGTGTATAAGAAGGAACTTTGCATGTTAAGATGCAGGTAAGAAAGTTGAGTACTGGATATGAGGTGGCAGTGAAAACACATTTAGGCCAGCTGGTCACATGTACAGCACAACAGAGTGCCCTGGAAAGCACAGTTCAGCACTGTACTTTCTTTAATTACCAGAGTCCTTGCGCATGAGTTATGAGTCGGATCAACATTATTTGAATCATGTCAGTGTCTCAGTTAAAATAAAATAAAGTAAATCAGAGGAGAATTAAATGTGTAGATGTTTTGTACAGCTCATCTCAAGCCTCGTCCAATCAGATCCTCAGTATTATTTGTCGTTTCTAAAATTATCCCTATCCACACAAAACACCAAAACAACCTAAAATGCTGCAACCACATCAGCCCTGTACGTTGCTCTTGAGCTCTATCGCAAATGTATACAACGAAAAGACGAGGACGCCCTGATGTGGTAGATTCAATTAGCAGTGGGGCTATGAGGTCATTGTTTTCAAAAGATTGTGTTCAGGTTGTCAATACAAAAATACAAAGGATACGTATCGAGTTGTTTTCACTCCAGAACCAGTTTACAAAAACATAAATAAAAAAACAAAAACTCCAAAATTCATGCTCACTAATCCAGGTAAAAAGCGAACAATGCTCAGTCAGGTAATCTGGATTACTGAGCATGAACTTTGTTGTTTTGAATCACTTTTGGCATGACTGATTCAGAGGACATGACGGAGGAGAGATTGGGCCCCGGAGGCCATCTTGCACCAGCAAACTGATTTTATCCACTATGGAGTATGCCGTTTGTGAAAATCAGTTTTCTTTGGTGGCTCTTCAGATTGAAGAAGTCCTTTGGATGAAGGACGAAATGTCTCGGCAAAAAAAGAAACCGTCCACATGCCCTGAGTGAACATTGTTGGATTTTTAAAAAACAGTTTCTTTGTGGATGCAAGGCTGAAACAATACATATATTTTGTCTAATCACAAAACACATTCCTGTGTGGACAAATCCTTAATGTAATTATCATTAGTCTGAACTATTAAAAAAAATTAAGAGATTTTTGATTATCTAAACAGTACAATCCACAATATTTGCAAAAACAGACCCCTAAATTTCCCTTAATTTTTTGTATGTTTCAAATACATATCTAAATAAATTTTGATAGTGACAACTTATTTTTGGAATAGGCCATTCACATTAGGACAACAACAACAATTAGCATGTTATAACCTGTTTTTAAAAATAAAAACTATAATGTACAGTCTTTTGTGTTTTTATCGATATACAAACAAAAAGAGTCAAAGTTTGATCCTTTTCATAGTTTTTGATAAGTTGTTTTATCACATAAGTCAATGTCTTCAAAATTCATTCGTTTTAATCACTTTATAGTAAAAGTCTATTAAATTTCCATTCCTTACATTCTTTCTCAATCACTTCTATCATTTTGTACTTTCCATTCACTTTCTGCAGCTCACAAAGCAGCAAAAAGAGCATTAATCATTCTAGCAGCTGATCTGGTGTCAGTGTATTCAGGCACAACGTACAGTTGTAGTAGAGTCTTGTCCCTCTTGAGCCTTTCCACAATTTGGTGTAATTAATAGACTGGGAATAATTAATGATTAATGATCAGAGAAAATTCAAGCAATTACAAGCCCAAACAGTGGATCAGCTGCCATCTCCTCTTGGGTAGAGAACAAAAGAGCATATCAAGAATAATCTGTTCAAAGGCTTCAAAATGAAAAGTATAATCAAAGATGACATTATAGGCAATATATATTTCTCAATTATTGCATCTGTTTATTGTACTACAGTGTGTGTCACTTGTTACTTGGCGTAACCTTATTTTTTTATGAACATGTATATAAGTCTCTCACCAGCGTCGCCTTCAGATCTGATTTAGTTCATTTTAACTGAACAGACTTTAGGTGCTGCTGTCAGTAAAAGTGATCAGTGTAATGATGTGCTCAAAAAACAACGCAGACCTTTAAGCTGACAAAGCTAAACTTGATATGACAAGATTTTTATTTATTTATTTTTTAAACACATATACCATATTTTTGGGATAATAGGGTGCATTAAGCAAAATAAATTCATTGACAGATTTTTTTGGCGCCATGTACCACATAAAATCAGTTCAAGGTCAGTAAGCATAACCAGAATTAATACACAAGGTGCACTGGATTATAAGGCTCACTGAAGGATTTTAAGTGTGCCTTATAGTCAGAAAAATACAGTAGTCTTGGTTGATTAAATTAAGTACAACTATTAAAATCTTTAAAGATAAATTAAAGAAGGACAGTTCACTCTTATCTGGGTTGAAAATTGAATCAAAGCATAAGTTGAGGGGGAAAATGAGACCAAAGTAGTGGAATTCAACAAAGTGAGCAAGTTTTATTGCCACATTTCATTATACAGTAAATGTTGCTGACAAGTCGAAATCTAATTGGCTGGGCCTTGCCTTCTCACACGTTTACATCAGACAGAAAGTCACGTGTAAATATGTTCCATTTTGATTTGGCTCCTGAGAAGTAGCTCCACATCCTGGTTAAAGTGTTAATAGTGATATCTGAAGAATAAGTTACCTGATGATATTAAAGGAGTACGGTTGGGTAACCATGTGGATAAAATTAAGAATGTTTGAAGAAAAATACTTTTCCCCAACAGAGTTTAGTATAAGGACTATATAAAGACACATCTGAGTCCAGTAATTATCTACAAAATGTAACATTTTATGTAAATTACCTTCAGTTCCACTGTTTGCATCTCAGAGCACGGTATCCGATACAACTCTGGTTCAGTGTGCTCTCGGTTGTCACACACCCATAACTCCCCGTCCTTTTCTTTCTCATACCTCACTCCACACACTTTTTTTAATTCTGTTGCTCTTTCCTGAAAATTCACCTGTGTGGTTTCGTGCAGTCTGATGATGTACCTGATGATGAGCTCCTTGTTAATAATTCATGCACTCACACACCTGATTGGCTCCCAATCATCACACACTTTACTTTTATGTTTACACACTTCCAGGAATAATCATCTGCAACAGGAAGAGATGCCTTTTGGTTGAATTTTTGAATTATAAAATGTAGAATAATATTCTCTGAACAAACAAAATAAAGTAAAAAAACAAAACTAGAAAAACATGTTTAAGTTAGCAAATTCTGTACAAATACCCATAACATTGAAATGATATACCCCTCTTATTAGAACAGAACATTTTGATCTGACTGCACGTTTAAAAAGAAAATGATAAAATGAATATTCAAGCAAAAAAACAAAATAAAGGTAAGGCATAGCCTGACTGTGTGGGGTTCTGTAACATCTTCAGTGGTTTCTAAACTTGTCTTCATTATTTTAAACAGTTTTTGTACATTATGTATGAGTAAAGCTACATTGGTGTTCTAACCTGAATGTGACATAAATCAGAAAGCAACATTTTGTTCTTGCTGCTAATCTAGTTGGACAAGTTGACTGAATTCTTTGCACATGTAGGGTTCAGAGGCTAACGCTCACTATTAACTGACCTAAAAGACGATGTGTGGAAAGTATCGACATATTTTCCAGTGTGGTTTTTAAAAGTGTAAATTTTAAAACAAATGTAGTATTTGTAACAAACGTCATTTCTTTCTGTCAAAAAACACTGAGAATTCAAAAAAAATAAAAAAATAATCCCAGTAGTTCTGAAGGACAGAAGGACACCACTTGCATTTAGTGATTTTCATAGCATCCTGATGCATGCTCAATAATCCAGGTAGAAAGATCTAAAAAAGTTAAGTATGTTCCTCTGGACATTCAAAAAACAAAACAAACACAAAAAAAAAAAAGTAGAAACATTTCGTCTTTCATACGAACGACTTCTTCAGTCCGAGGTTATTTTCATAGCATTTTACACACTGTTGTTCACACAACGGTCACTGGTAGGCAGGGCCAGATTAACACTTCGCTGTACCCTGGGCAACAACCTTCAAGGGCCCCATCATCACAACCCCAGAATCACCATAATCTGTCAAAATACAGAATAAATTACCATAATATATAGTAAATATACTTAAAATTCTATCAAGTGTATTTTGATGTATAAAAATCCAAATGCTCATAGAACTATAAATGATATGTCCTCTTGTTGACGCAAATCATAAAGGCCGAGTTAAGCTGAACGCACTTTGAACACCATATGACACCATGTGCACTTATTTAGCAACGTGTTTAACAGTTGTTAAACATCTAGTTTTACCTACACAAGTAAACACTTGATCCAATAACTATTTTAGAGCTAATGGCTCAACAAGAAGTAACCTGACCAACAGCTGATTCAATTAAAAATATATATTCAAAGGTGTTAATTTGATGCCCACATTAAAATTAAATGACTGTAACTTAGTTGACTTCAAATACAATAAGATTATCAATGACTGTTTGCGACAAAGGATTTACTGATTATAACAAAGATTCCTTTAAGAAACCTCCCAATATAAATCATAAAACCAGTATGAATTCTGCTCATTCTAAAGTTGTCAAATGGCCTAAATCTCCTAAAGTGAAGGAGAATCGTTTTAAAATAATAAATACGATATATCCTGTAGCCATGTTTCTTGAAATAATATTTAAATTTGAGGTTGATCTGTGTGCCTGTTGTCAATCAGAAGATGAATCTCTGGCGCATTTTTTTTAATTTATTTTTCATGTCAATACAAAGTGTTTGGTCAAACATCAGAAACTGGATTAATCTCAAACTTAATATTCCTTCTTTTGATGCTGATGCCATTTTACTTTATGTGGATAACTGAAGCTCAGCTTTCTCTGATGCCATAAATATAGTTGTACTTATAACAAAGTACCACATTCATTATAGTAAGAGGAAGGATAATAAGCCTTCCTTCCTGTTTGATGAACGATTTTAAGTCATACTATTCTTCATTAAGTAGATTAAAAAACTGCAAAACTGCTAGAATAATCTCACAACAGTTAAAACTTATTGTTTTAATTAAAACAAGTTTTTCATATGTCACGCTCCTTTGTTTTTTTATTTATTAAATTTTTTATGTTTATTTTTTTTCTCTTTCATTATTTTGTGAAATGTAGTTACGACAGCCTTCACAAGTTTGTATTTGTATATTGTTGTATTGATCTGTTTTGTGTTAATAAAATTCTAGAAAAAAAAAAACCTGACGGGATTGTCAGCAGGTAAGGGGCGTTTACCTTTGGGACAAATTGAGGTCGTCGATTGGTCAGTTGCTGACATGCCTACTGGATTGATTGACAGGTCACGCAGTGGATGATCCCACTCGGTAAATTCTTTTTTAAAAAGAACGAGAGCTGTAGCAGCGGCACTGGGAGGAGGCGGGACGGCCCAAATGCAGCGGCAGCGCAGCAGTCTCTCTGTGCAGCGCAGGGCTCCAGGAGATAACCAGATACTTTGCTTTTGCCCTCACTGCTCTGGGCCCCTTAGAGATTGTGGGCCCCTGGGCAGTTGCCCAGTTGCCCATATGGTTAATCTGGCCTTGCTGGTAGGACAATGTAGTCTGAAATTAAATGAACAACTTGTTAAAGAATGTTCTATATCTGAAGCAAGCTGAGGAGGAGCAATCACCATCCATTTCAGAAGCTTTATTTTACACACTCACGGTACCGTATTTTTCAGACTAGAAGATGCGCTTAAAATCCTTTAATTTTCTCAAAAATCAACAGTGAGCCTTATAATCTGGTGCACCTTATGTATAAACTCTGGTTGTGCTTACTGACCTCGATTTGATGTGGTTGTTGTGAATGAGTTGAATAAAGTTTGACTTATCCGACTGTTTTGTTTCCCTTAATGCGCCTTATAATCTGGTGCGCCTTAAAGTCTGAAAAATACGGTACAAAAATCACCAGCTCTGGGCCATTACCACTTCTCCATGTGGTCACAAAACAATGTCCCCGTATGTAAATTAAAAACACATTATCTTCAGAGCTTGGCCACACCTCCCAGGAGGAGTCACCACCGTCGACGAATGGGAAGCCCCATCTTATCATGTGACCCAGCTCTCAACCAATAAAATCTCGTATTTTGTATTCTACGATTGGTGGGTGTGTGAATGTTGGAATTTTGTAGGCGTGTACATTTTTTTACCGGAAAAAAAATCGGACCGTGTTTTAACACAATGTCATTCTATACCAGGCTATTCAACTGGCGGCCCACTTCATCAATTTTTATTTCAATTTTTTTTGGTTCTGGGCTTGGCTTTTGGGTTCTGTTTGTTGTATTTATGATTCAATGCAAAAAAACAAAAAAACAAAAACTAATGTAAAAGGTAATAGATCATTATAAAACTTGATTTATTTACATAATGATTTTAATTGCTGGATGTCCGGCCCCCGAGCCGTTGACTTTCAGAAACTGTGGCCCCCTGAGCAGTTTTGCTGACTAGACCTGTTCTAAACAAACAAAACAAGATACATATATCCACACATTTAAGCCAATATATTATCTGCATAAAAATATACTCCATACTTAACTCTGACATACAATAATTGTATTTTTTTTTAATGATCAACCAATTCTATTGTTTCAAAATAAAATATGAATGTCTGATCACACTGCTGCAATAACATCATTTGAAAGCCCTTGTTGGTTAATTAAAGGACACTTGAATATAAAGCAACTAAATTATCAAACACAAAGAAAACTGCAACACACAACAGTTTGTTGTTCAGTGGTACACACCCGCTGATTCTATGGTGTCCTTGAAGGCACCACGGAGGACAGTCTGATTAAACAGGATCAAGGACCAGACCTTCAAACACCTGTTGCAGTTTTAAGCACCTCAGAAATTACAGTTCCCTCCTCATGGCCAGAGGGAAGGTATACGCATATATCTGGTTAATGTCTGTTAAAAATGATGGAAATGTTTCATCCTGGCCTTTATAGAGAGCAAAGTCAGTGTTAAGGCAGAGCAGTATGAAAAGCACCTTGGCTTTTATACATGTTCAACGAGCATCTTCCAGTTGAGAGATGACAGCTACAAAATTGAAGTTTATACTTGAAATTTTTTAGGAAGGAAGGGAAATAAATACAGTTGGGATAAGGAGGTTGTTCAGTTCAAATTCTCCAGGCAGAGCAAGAAAAATTGGTTGGTTGCAAGACATAAGGAGCAATACATCTGTGCTTTTTTTAAACCAGTGCTGTCAAGATGTCCTTGTGCAAAGAGCTTAACCCACCTGTTCCATGACATTTGTTAACAGGATACCGCTGAGAGTCTACAGAGCACCATAGGCCAAAGATGTGAGCAATTACAAATGGAAAGGTGACATTAAGAAGCTGTGTGTGTGTGTGCCCTTCCATGTCTTTGCACACACAAAAGTCCAGTTTTTACCATTTTTTAGCTAAATCATTAAATATATCAGTATGCAATATGTCTTTAAATATCGTTATTACATTTCATTTTTTATTTCATTACTACAATAAAAAGCTAAAGTTTATAAATAAAATGAATGTAAAAAAAATGTAGACCCAGAAAGAATAGGTGCAATAGTGTTTTTTAAGTTCTGGGATAATTATTACAGTTTGTTTGCTTTTGAGAAGATGATATTTTACCAAATAATAGCTTGACAAAATCAGATGAAAACACACACCCACGCATGTGCACAGACACACTCCTTTTCACAGCATCTCTCTATTGATCTGTTTCATTTCCACCTATAATGTCTTTCTTTAAAGCATGTGTGATTTCTTTCTCCTCTGGTTGGGTTTATGTCTGTGCCTGCATGGTGCTGCAGCCACTTCATGCTTTAATCAGAACAAACACACTATCTGTCTGATCCTTGGTTTCCCACGTGCACCTTCCTCCTTCCTATAAGCATTGCTTTATCTTGTTGCTCCTCCCAGAAAATTTATCTGTGTGGTTTAGCATTCGGACTGATGACAAATGCATTAGCGGAGGCTTCTTGTAAATAATGTATCCACATCACTGCACATATGTAGGTGTTCATCCAGATTTTCATACATGTGCATCATAAAAGCTGAAGCACATGCATACATTTAGCTTACCCTTAAAAAATCTCCAATATGGTACGTGGTGATCCATTGCAAATGCAGTCGCTTGTCATGCTGCATAATTTAATTTAAAGCCCAGATAATTGAAGTCAGTCCCACATTACTGTGACACCAATCTTGGGTTAATTCTTGTTTTCAGCGTCATGTTTGGAGGCCTGTTTGTGCTTTGGGCAAAACTCAGGCCATGTTTATGCATAAATGAGCTCTATAAAGGTTATTGTTTTTTCAATGTTTACTGTTGCAAACCAATAAAAAAAAAATACATATTACATGCATTTGCTGTGGTTTCCATTTGCTGGGTTGCCATATAGGAAATTAAGAATTATTGTATAGTCTCTTTAAATTTATTATATTTTGACCTAGATGTGCTGAGTGAGATGTGCTTTCTTGAAGGGTGAGGTATAAGATGAGGTGTGTGCTGAGATTACCAAATGTGCACAGAATAGGACAGAGGCTTAAAGCGGTAGTTATTGCATTTCTGGCAACATAATGCTGCACGTCAACAAGATACACATGCAGTCCTGGCATGAGAAACAAAGTAGTTACATCCAAAATGGTGATTCTGAACTTTTGTTTAAACCAAGGATGAGGTTAGGAAAACAAAATGTTGCTATCAGCTGCTACTTTCTGTTATGATTCTGCACACACAGGTGCAGAAAAACTATTGACTGTGCAGCCACTGGTAGAGTGCACAGTGATTTCACACCTCTGTGGGGGGGTTCCAAAAAATTCTACTCAAACTTCGTTTCAAAAAGTCTTTAGACTCAGCAAGCTCTGTCGCCGTGTCCACAAACAGCCAAACTGCAGCAGAAAAGCTTCAGTTTCACTTGGAATCAGTGTTTTGTAAATATGGCCTGAAAGTAACTGAGGAAACCGTAAATGCCACTTCGCTTGCCATTGTACTATTTTAAACAACTGCAATGAGTGTACACCATTTCAATTAGTTATGTACATTTTTATTCATCCATCCATTATCTTTTCTAACTCCTTTTCCATGTCACAGGGGTCACTGGTGTCTATATTCAGCAGTCACTGTGTGACTGGTGGGAGACATCCTGGACAAGACAAGAAATATCAGAGGCACATAGAGACAAAGTCATTCACTCTCTCACTCACACCTAGAGACAGTTTAGAGTTACCAATCAGTCTAACATGCATGTTTTTAAGGAAACCAGTGTACCTGGAGAAAACCCACACATAGGAATATGCAAACTCCACCCAGAAAGGTTCCAGGCCCAGACTCAATCTGGCAACTTGCTCACTGATAAGTGAGAGCTCCACCAACTGTGACTCTGCCATTTGAGTTCAAATATTCCCTAATTTTGACCTTGATGAAAGCTCTGGACAGTGGAGACTTAAATCGTTGTACTTTGTTTATAAACCTGGAATGAGCACCAACATTTAACTAGCTAGCAGAACATAAACTGCTGTTTTATCTTGGAAGAAGAAGAAGAAGAAAAAAAAAAATAAGCAACTGTATTTCATTTAAACTGAATTATATCAAAAGTAGATGGATGGGGGTTGAATTTAATGCGGGACATTGTTTAGGAAGAAGAATAAAAGTAAAATAAAAGGAGCTGAGCGGCAAAGGGACAGATACATTCCTTGTCGCAGCTCTCATACAGGCTGGTGCTTCTCTGGATCAGCTTTAAAGATGCAACTTTTAGTTGTCTCTCATTAGCTGAGATAATTTCACAGACAGATAATTCAGCATTACATGTAAGACTTGGATTAAACACAACATCCACAACACAACATTGTAACAAGAGTTAAATGTCTGTAAAATGTGTCTATTTGATTGAACTTTGTATACATGAAGAACAGTCCGTGTTTATGTGGGCGGCCATAAGCCATCTGCATCACATTTTCTTCATCTGTGTAAAAAACTGAATTTTAAATCTAGCATTGTGATTGATGAGCACTATTCATGAATGCAAGGCTTCCCTCGTTACTTGGCAAATAATTATGAATATGTGCAGATTGATCTGTCTGAAAATTGCTAATCTAACATCTTCCAGAAAAACATTAATAATAAATGCCATTAAATTGTGCTTCTAATCTTATTTTCATTCACATTTCAAGTTTAAGAGTGTCAGACGTTAAAAAAGGAGGCACATTTGGCTTCGAAATGAACAGCAAGCAGATATAAAATATATGGGAAACCATTTGGATACTATTATGCTGTTTTTTTTGTTTGTTTTTTTTTTGCAAGGTTTAAAAATAATAATAAAAAAGATGGAATGTGTTGCAGTAATGGTGGCAAAACTTTATTTTAAAATTATCCAACAGATAGGAGTGATCGAGAGTGATATTGGTTGGACTTTAAAGACCATTTCAGGCTTTTGGGAATGCATGACTGGACAGCAAAGTGTTGTTTTTTATTTTATAAATTTGATAAACTTGACAAGTGAAAGCATTGTTTTTTTTAATTAATTTTATTTACACAACTAAATGGTAGAATTAAGCTTCTGTATTAAACAGTTTGGTTCAACCAACCTCAATTTGGAGCAAATGATTTCAACAAATCTGCAGCACAACAATCAGTGTTAAACAACATGAAAAATGCACTTTTGTAAACTTTTACAGGAGCGAGCTAATAAAAGTTCAAACTATGCATCTTTACTGACATGCTTTTTTATTACAATGTGACAAGACAAAGTTCAAGCTGCCTTTTACCTTTCCCTTCAGCTAACAAGGGACTTCTTGCAAGATGGTTTGACTTTTAAACCAGTGCAACACTGAAGGTAGTATTTGATCTCTACCATTACTGTATTTTATCATCTCACAACAACATAATAATAATCAGATCACAAACAGAAAAATGACACTGAAGACAAACAAGATGGCTGTAATACCCAATAATTACAACCCCCGACCCTCCCACCTTCACCACCTACACACAAAAAGGCTTCAAACATCAAAGCGCAGTCTCAGTGTTTTCATCATGTGGAGAGCCAGCTGCCATCTTAAAACACAACCACTGCTTTTTTTTTTCTTTGATTGAAAGCCCAGACATGAAACGGGGAAGAAATTGCTCAGAATATTAAGACAACAGTGTCCTTCACAAAGAATCCATCTAAAAAAATAAAAAGTCATGTTTGATGTAAAGTCAAAAGAGAGAGTCGAGTTGCTAAAAGTCTTTTTTCTGGACAAGAAAGAAAATAAAACTTCCATGTGTTACTGAAATTTAATCCTCCCACAACTTTGTCTTGTTGCCACATAACCAAAGTGAATAAAATGTCCTTAACCAAAACTGAATACTTAGACACTTGTAGAAGACCAGATATCATAACAAATTCAAGTAATGCCAAAAATATAATCCTGTGCTGTCATGCCAACTCAGTCATTTTCATTGAGGTTTAGTATAAAAAGAAAAGAAACAACATATGGTTGTCTCGTTTGTCTCTATGTGTCTCTGTGATGGACTGGAGACTTGTCCATGGTGTCACCCACCTCTCACACAGTGATGGCTGGACATTGGCACCAGTGATCCCCACAACCCAAAAAAGAAAAAGCGAGTACAGAGTGTGGATGGATGGATGTATTAGCACATCTAAAGCTAGTGTACCCATCCATCAACCTTCTGCTTCTGATCTCAAGCCAGTTTGTGAGGGTAACAGTCCGAGTTGAGATCCCAAGACATTCTTCTTTCTTGCCACCTCGTCTAGCTCATGTTGGGAAACATTGGGATGTTTGTCTGCTGGTATTCAAATCCTTACATAGAGTTAAAGTCGTTCCCAAGTCCTCCCCCCAAAGGGATATTCTCTGGACACATTTTCATGGAGACATCCAGTCAGCACCTTTACCAAAGCTTCAAAGCATTCCCACAGTTCCTATTCAATGTGAAGTAGCAGCAAGTTTATTTAGGCCCTTCTTACCTATCTGAACGTATCTTTATGTTTAGCTATTTCTTAACATATACCTTAAGGTGGGCTTATCAGAACCTCATCAGAAGCACAAAAATGTTTTCTCACTGATGTGGTTGTGTGACAACAATTGGATATTTTGTTCCGGCATTACTGCTGTTGTCACAGCATTTCACCTTGTAATATCCAGCGCCTTTCTGTGGTTACTTCATAACAAGAACTCATTCAGTTTCGAAAGAAGTTTGTGACCAAACTGGAATTCTGTATTTGGAAATTTAATATTTTATGACTACATACTGTACCTCAACACATTTCCAGGTGGGTGGCACAGTGGCACAGAGCTGCCGCCTATCAGCAAGACGGTTGCCAGGTCAAATCTCGGCTGTTTCATAAAATTAGGGATGTATGCAAATGTCAGCACGATGACCTGACAAAACCTCATAGACAAGTACAGATGACCAAATTTATGACCCACAAAATTTACAGTAGAGAGAAGATGAACTTTAAAGGCCTTGGCATCAAACGTGGAGGTGCTTTTTCATACCATCCATCTCATTTCTGGCTCACTGTAGCTGCTGCAGGTAACTTAGCAGTAAAAAAAATATATTGAGCAATTTTATTTTAATTAAATTATACAAATACAATTGATGTGACTATAAATCAAAACTTATTAAAGGCATAAACTAGTTATCTATCCTTATAATACACACATGCATGATCTTTCTGGACTAATGCTTTGCAAATACTACCATCGCGCTCTCTTTTTGCCAAAAGGCATGTCATGATGAACAGTGTTTGCACACTTGGTGACCATCATTAGCTACCTGGGGAAGAATTCAGAGCACTGAGACCTTGTGTCCTGAAGCCCCAGCTGCTATTTGAGAAGACATATCCCCTATGGAAACCACCACTGATTTCTTTTTTTTTTTGTTTAAGCAAAAATCTGTTCATCATTGATATAATTAGGCATGGCCATACCCACTGTGCAGGTGAATTACTTCAAGTACAGACACACACTTGCCAAAAAGCCATCCAGGCCAAATATGTAAAAAATTCACGACATTGACGTGTAGTTGACGCAATAACTTCATGTACTTTACGTGTTGTTTACATGTTTACACATTATTTATGCATTACTGTAAGGTGTAAATTCACCTGTTAATGTCCCTTTTGAGCATCTTCACTTCCAGCCAGTTTGACCTGCATCTCTTCTCAATGGCTGTTTCAGATCCAGGTGCTAAACCACTTTAGCAAAGAGAGGAGGTGCCTCCCACCATTCAACGCCCAAATAACCTGCTACTGGCCCGGATGGCTTTCCATATGTCAAAATGTAGGTAGAGAAATATAATAATAATAATAATAATAATGTCATCACAATGTCAGCACTGTATGTTTCCATACAATGGTGAAATTAGTCTCTGCATTTAACCCATCCACCACCAGGTGGTGCAGTGGGCAGCTATTGAAGGCGCCCGGGGGGCATTTTGGGGATGAGGTGTGCTGCCCAGAGACACCACGTGATATGCAGTGACTGGGGATTGAACCTGGGATTTTTGGGTCCCAAGCCGGCTGCCCTGCCTCTACACCATCTCGGCCCCCATATGGACTTCAGTATGAGGCCCAAGGCGTTAAGAAAGCACTTCTTCCAAAGGGGCTTTATTGTCTATTTTGTTTCATGAAATGGAGTAAAAAAATTAAATAAAAAAAAAGAGTAAAAAACATATGAGAGCTGGATAAACCATATTGCTTTGAACTAAAAAAAAATCCTCAAGCATGCCTTATTGTGGAACTACAATAACATTTGCTAACTTTAGGGGATGTGTCTTTAATTAAGTAGCATCTCAACATCATTTCATATCTTAACACAGATTTTATGAAAAATGTACATCCTTTACACAAAAGGTTTACCAAGATCACGCTTTGTGGTTTCTGACATACTTTTGTGATGGTGCTCATTTAACAAGACTGCACAGCAGTGTGGGTGGCAGGGCGGAAGAGTGGTTAAAGCTATTGACTCACAGTAGACAGCTGTAGCAGGATGGATGGATGGACAAGGGATTGGCCAGGCAGAGCTGTAAATATGCTGATCAAGTGAAAGAGCTGACTAAAGCTAAAACAATTGTGAAAACTGTAAGAAATGTATTTTTAAAAAACTCTTTAAATATTACATAATGACAAACTAAAAAACGGTAGAAAAAGGAAGAATGATCCAGAAACTTCACTGTATGTACTATCTTAAAATTGATTTTTTTGAAAGAAAGGCTTTCATACGTTGTGACCCCCTTCTTTTTTCCATCATGGTTTTTATTTTGTCAAGCTGAGCCTGTTGAGAGGCTTTTGTGGCTCCTTTCTCTTTCCAAGAGGGACAAACAATGTCTTGAGATGCCTGTGTAGTTATTATTCTCTTGGTGGTTTAAAACTGAACATCTCTGGACCTCGATTTTCCATCCAACCGTCCATCCATTATCTTTACCTTTACCGTTATCTTTGCTTAGTGGGTCACAGGGGATCACCATGTCCAGCCATCACTGTGCAAAAGGCAGGGGACATCCTGGACCAAGTCCATCACAGGGACACACAGAGGCATAAGAGATCACCTGCTCACTCACACATAGGGACCATATGGGATTACCATTTAACCTAACATGCATGCGTTTGATCTGTGAAAGGAAACTGCAGAACACGAGAAAATGCACACAACCACGGAGAGAGCATGCAAACTCCACCCAGAAAGGCCCTAGGCTGGGATTTGATCTGGCAACCTTCTCAGTGAGAGGCAACAGTGCTACCTACTGCACCACCTGCCACCGTCTTGAGGAGTGTAAAAATATTAGATCTCGTAAAATTTGCTTTCACACCAAATATTAGGCATTTATGACATCGCTTGTTAGCTTGACGTTAGGAACATAAATAATAGACTTCTTCTTCTTCTGGCTTTTCCCTCTTCAGGGGTCTTCACAGCAAATCATCCTTCATCTCACTCTGTCCTCTACATCCTCTGTCCTCAATCCAACTATCTCCATATCTTCTCTGACTGCATCTATATATCTCCTCTTTGTCTTTTACCTGGCAGCTGCATTTCTAACATCTTTCTACCAATATAGAAGGATGTTAGAAAAAACATAAATAATGGATTAAAGTATAAACGTGAATCCCATTATAATATTTATTTATAGATGCACATTGTAACAGGAAAACTAAAATTAGTCAAAATATTACTGGGATTGAATAGATTTTTAAAACTACACTGACAAATGCTTTTTACGGTTTTACAATGTTCTAAACTGTTCAGTTGAGAGGAAGAGCAAAAGCTTCAACGTAAACAACCAATACTGAATGTTACAAATTGAGAGAAAAAAAAAAGAAACCCTGTAAATGTTTTATAACGAGGGAAATGAAATAAACTCTTTCATCCAGCCTCCAGGATACACATAATGTGTTCTTGTTAAGTAAACAGAAAACTGAAAATGAGGTCTGTTAACAAGAAAACTCCAAAGGGCACCTTTAAGTGTTCAGCATTAAGTGGTGAACGCTCATTTTCTATTTGCTACACAAGTTTATTTAAAGTTTTGGCAGGAAAAAAGTACATGAGAAAACATGGGACTAATGTATCCAATGTTATTTATCATTTTATGCACGGTCAGCAAAACCTACAATATGTTTGTTTTATTTTATTCGAACACCACATTGAAGTTCTAAAGTTATATGAGGCCATGCAGAAACACCCGAGTTAGTATCTCAAAATACTTTTTACAAAGCTTGTAAGATGCATTGTAAAATAGATGAACATAGAGCATGAGCAGTTTTACACAGTTCAATTTGTTTTCCGTTATTGCTCCTCTGGTACACAATGCAGATATCCTTGTAAGAAGAAATTGTAAGGGATGTTTTAATTTGATGTGCTTTCTACCATTTAAAAAGTGTAAATGACAACAATCCTTTTCGTATGTCACACATTATGCAAAATTGCTCATGACAGCTCTGATCTGAGACTGATCATCAATAAAATAAGATATAATAAGTTTGATGATGAGCAATTTCAGTTCTATCAGTATCAGTTCTAGAATTGCGCCGCTCAAGGTGGCTGCATGTTGGAGCAGCTCTGTTACTTTCATTCTGAGATTTTGCTTTTGGAAACTTTGACTCCTCTTTTGCTGGATGTAAATCACATTTTTTGGATGATGGTTTCCTCTGGTATCGGATGCTGTGCAGCTGGAAGGATTTTTACTGAAACTTCTTTAGTTTTGGACTTTTGTTATCATGAGTAACCATGGCAACAAGGCAGTTTTCTACAACCAACAGCAGCTGATTAACATCTCAAAAGCTCAAATAATATCTCAACTACAGCACCAAATCTCAAATAAGTTGAAAAGATGTTCTGTGGACGCATTCTCATCTACCTTCCAGCTGTGCTCGAGTGCCTGACCACTCCTGGAACTAGCAGGAAAAACGGTTCATGACAGCGGAAGGACAGGATCGTACCTCGGCACCTACAGTTGGCTGTCCGCAGCGACGAGGAGCTCGGCTGGCTGCTGGGAGGAGTTCTGCCTGACATTCGAGCGGTCCTACAGCCTGAAGGAACCGAGAGACCAGCTGAGTCTGGGTGGACTGATAGGACGGCATCTGCAGCCAGTTTCTTAGGATCCACTGTGGGATGGACCTTTACAAGAGATCCTTCCTGCCTACAGCCATCGGCATCTATAACATATCTTAATGAAATGAGGATAACGAGTTACAACAACAAATAATTTCCCTTTGGGATTAATAAAGTATTTTTGAATTGAATTGAATTTGTAACATGAAATATTACAGTTTGGAACTGTGTAAATGATCATCTGTCCTGGTCAGCAGGCATGCCGGGGGCTTTGCCACTTTGCTTTTGCTCTGTCCTGTCTGTGAAACTGTTTAGAGCCTCTCTTCTACAAATCTTGTGATTCATAATTTATGGATTTGGTCAGTTGGTCCCTCAACACAATAGATAACATTTCTTTGAAGAGAAGACCGGCTTTAGGTGAGCCGATTTGCCCTGTTGGCATGCACGCAGCTGGATATCTCATCGAATTGGAAGACTTGATGATGTGTCTAGCTCTGCTATCTTTTGTGGATTTTAAGGACGCATAAATAATTGACATTGATTGATACGATAACTGGTTCCTGCTTTTTGGATTTGGCTGGTTCCTGGTCTATCAACAATCAAGGAAGTCATCGGCAGCAAATTTGGACCCAATCAAGCTGCTTGCCTTATGATGGTTTGGTTCGTGCCTCGAGCACCCAGACTCAAATGCTTTTGACAGGATGGATCAGATCTCAGGGATTATTCTCAGGCATGGTCCATTGGTGTGGCCATTTTTGAACGTTTTGGAACCGAGTAGACCGACACAGACTCAACGTAGATGTCATTAAAGTTCTGCCTGTCCCCAAAACAATCGTGTTTATCTAAATTCGGCTCCCTGACTGGCCTTAACAGGCCATCTTATCTCATCCCGCCTGGAAGTTTTGTAAAACTGAAGCTCTGCCCCTCCCTCCTCTCCTGCCAAGGAATTTCCATGGACTTTTCAGAGGGGCCCAGCTGAATAAACATTCTGTCATCATTTCAGGACTCTTTGGATTCGTCCTTGGCCAACTTCAGCAGCCTTCAAGTGTGTATGGATCTCTAGAGGGAACTATTTGAACTGAGTGATGTTATCTGAACTCTGCCGTGCCTCTGTGTGTTGTCTCTGACTGCTCACTGTCCTTGTGTCACCCCCCCCCCCCCCCACACCGCAAGTAATGTCTGCGTCATTATGTGCTAGTGCACGAAATTTTTTTCATCATGCTGTTGACCTTCAACCAAAGATTCAAAGAGTGATAGGAATGGGTTTTTTTTTTTGTCTCCAAACCCTGTCATTTTTCACCACTTTTTATTGTCTGTCCAAACAGGTCTAACTTGTAAATGAGTCTTTGAGGCTCATTGTGTTTTATCTGTTTAAATAAAAGTTGAATGAATAAGGGAACCCTGTCTCTCTGTCACCGGAGGGGGGAGGAAGGACACAGCGAGGCACATGGGCTGCGGCCCTAGGAAACGGCAATATGCAGGCGGGGGGATTCTGGATACCACTTTTGTCCCCGGACTCTTCCAGGCTGACCCACAGCCGGCGACGGCGCATCACCATGGAGGAAATGCACCTGGCAGGAGCCAGCCAGACACAGGGGGGAGGTCCCCCACAAGGGGGGATCCTCCGCCACTGAGCAGCCGCCCCTTCTGTCGGGTCGAATCCTCTGGGCAGACTGTGTAGACCCCACCCGTGGGGGGTAGCGATAGAGGAACAACATACGAATGAGTCAATATAAATGAATATTTAACACGTCAGTCAAAAATTGTGTCATGAATAGGGAAAAAAATGGTAAATAAGTTGCTTCGGACTATACGTCACAGGACTAATCAAACTATGTAAAAAAAAAAAAAAAAGTGAAAATTCTAGTCCGGGAAATACGGTACATGACTACAACCGCTGGCAAAAATTATGGAATCACCGCACTTACAGGATTGTCTTTTAGTTGTGTGATTTTGTATTAAAATAAAATAAACCCTATACATGCAACACAATTGTGATTTTTCTTAATGCCAACTTCATGGCATTAATATAATTAAAAAAAAACTAACAACAGCTAGACAGCTTTCCTAATGTGAGCATTGTCTGCTGTATAGGACATATACACGGTGCGGCTTATTACAGCTGGCATACAAACTAAAGTCCCTCTGTCTTGTGTTTCGATCCATTGAAGACTATATTCTTCAGCAATTTTTAAGAAACAAACTGTTATTTTGGTTATAACTGTTAATAACATTTGATGGATTTTGCCTTCATATGCAGAATTTTTAGGGATTTTAAACTACTGTTAAATTCAATGCAAAAAATCAATGCAGACATGTTCCTGTTTTTAGTATCTTACACCATTTTATAATGTAGCATGTTTAATTATTTTGTTGTATATCTTTTTTTATATACTTTTCATTTTATATGCTTTCATATGAATGCTTATTGTAGTGTGTACCTCATTTATGTTTTTGTTTAAAACAGATCCCTCTTGAAAATAAGTCTATGTGACTCAGTGAGACTAACCTGTGTAAATAAAGTTGAATGAATTCAAGGGGACCTGCATAAAAAAATATACTGAAGCCTTTGCCATAAGCTTTGCAGTACTGACGATAAAACACGCTCACAACCCAAACACCAAAGAATAAATTTACAATGGAACTAAAATAAAATATATAAAATTATTGGAAACTAAAGCATTGTTTTTAAAACAGAGCCCATGTGCTAGGACGTGTATTCACTTTAGCTTTCACTTTATTCTGAGGTGGGAGTTCTGGATCTGTGGGCCAGTCAGTTTATGGTTCACACCAGCAGGGGATCCGCACCTAGAAGCCCAGGTTGTATAGAAAGGGTTCAATGGCAGTCAATGACTGGGCTTTAGGCTGCTCATGGTTTGAAAGATCAAAGATCTGTACCTAAAGATGCTCTGCAGGCCCTCTGCAGGAGTAGTGGTGGGTTAGTAGGTAGGACTTCAAGGAAGGCATTAATGGATTAATTATTGGAAAATCAGTGTCTTTAAAGGTGGAGTTTTCTCATGAACCAGCAACATCTAAAGTGCTTTTTTATATTGACTTTAGCACTTTTATGAAGTTTACTTTAAAAAATTGTGAACACTCGTGTTACCAATTTCTCTGTGTTATAGAGGTAAATACAAACCTACGAGGACCTTTTGAGAACATTAGAAAAAATGTAATGGCCTATTTTTCTGAGTTACTGCAAGTTATTCTGCTATTTCCACTAATCCTCTGACATCCCACAGCACATTATATTAAACCATCTCTGATATAGAGCCTGGAAGACACTTAGGTTTTGCTCTTTTACCGTTTACCTAAACAGGGACCGACTTGCAGTGTGTCAGGCAAAGCTGCACCTCCCACACACATAAATCTGACAAATGTCAGCAGTAATTTATTACCGTCATGATGCCAGGTGGCTCTGCTTACGAGCAGATTTGAAAATCAAGGTTTTTATTTTAGTTATAGATTTCATGGAGAAAAGGTTTGTTCAAATGTTGCTTCTGTATTTTATCTCCTTCCAGAGTAATTGGTTTAGAAAATTAGTCCACATTCCAAGATTAATTAGAATTAAACAGAAATAGAATGGCTCACGTCTAGCTGTTAGATTAACAAAGTCTATATATGTCTGCCAAGGTAATAGCATTAAAAATATGTATTTGCGTACCTGAGTGCAGAGTTTGATATGAAGATGTGTGTTATTTTACTGCTGATTGTAGACTCTTAAGGTTACACTACAGTGGACGACAGGTGCAAAAGCGCAGCAAACGGCTAAACACACTGCAAACAGTGAATCATGCTGCAAACACATGGATGAAGCTCCAAAACACACACACAAAATGCAACAGAAAAGTGGTGCAAAAGAAAAATTCTGCAATCACAGAATGGTAAATGGACTGTACTTATATAGCACGTTTCTATTTAATCAAGATACTCAAAGTGCTATGCATATAGCTCTTACAGCTGTTACACAGTTTTTGTAGCAAATAAACCTAAATAAGACAGCTATGTTCTGACAAAGGAAAGTATATTAAAAATATCGGTATCGGTTCTCAGCCAAATAAGTTTTAACATATCGGCATATAGGCCAAAATCCAATCTTGTGCATCTCTAGTTTGCATCATTCATATGTTTGCAGCGCATTTCACAGTTCATGGTGCATTTAGCTGTTTGCTGCACGTTTGCACCAGTTGGCCACCGTACTAGTCAAGTTAAGTCAATTTTATTTGTATAGCACATTTAAAACAGGAACTGTTATCAAAGTGCATACATACTACTAGTTGCAGCTTCGTGCACACCGCCCAGCTTTCGGACGACTGTACGTACATATTCGTGTTGTACCTCGGTGCAATTCCAATAAAGTTTATTCTGATTCTGATACTACACATGTTTAAAAAAACAATTGGTTGGAGGTTGATGCAAATATGCAATTAGCTTTAGGAGAAAGGGTTTAATTATGTTTCCTTCCTGCTGCTGTCTGGCATAGTCTTCCAACTATGTCCTCTCAAACTGGCATAAAATACAACAAGGTGTGGTATCAAATGACAATCTAAAACCCTCAGTCACAAACCAGGGACAGTGTCAGAGAGCAGAGTCGTTGTTCCGAATGAATGTGATAAATTAATCTCACCAGATGTTCACATTTATTTCAGATGTCCCTACCTTCTTGTAAAACTCTAATTAACACCGCTGATCCCTGTGTGTTGCTAAATTAAATCAAAGATCTAAGGGATGATTCCCAGGCTGTTATTGATAATGGGCTTCAATTAATTGAGTGCTCTTGAAGCATCAATCCTGCCTCAGTGGCAAGCAGCTGTTTGAGTAATTAAGCACTTTGTGCATTCAGTCAGAGGCACAGCTCCCCTGCTGATGGCATCAAAGGTAAGAAATAAGAACTGTTGGAAAAAATTACCATGGAGACTACGCCTTAACACTTGATCTAAAACCATGAGGTCTGAGGGAGTTCATTCATGTAAGATGAAGTAAGAGATTGTGAATAAATTTGTGTGCAAGTGCAACTAAAAGTGAAGTGGAGGGGGCATCACTGAAATGTCTACTTTTTCTATGGTGTTATATCTTTATCTGACAAAATGGTAAATGAAGAAATAACATAAAACCAATATATTTGTTTTCAATGATGCAAAACATGCTTGTTTTTCTAAACTAGCACAATGTTAGTGTACAAGACTAGCAAAGCATTAAGAATGAAACAACTCGGACAATGAATGAGTCCTCGAGGCTCTATCTATTTATCTGATCTATTTATCTGTCTAAATAAAGGTTGAATGAATGTCTGTAACCCCAGTTTGGCATCATTCATTTGTTCAAGTTTATTTGATCACGGACAGCACAATATTGTTACATGATAAAAACAAAGCCGTCGTTTTCTATGAAGGTTTTCTAGCCACAGGCCAATTTGCAAACCGAGTCCTTGGTTGGCCTGATTTTTAAAACAGTTAAAATAGAATTAGAATTAAATTAAATCTTGGCCATTCAGTGGTCTCAAACACTAAAGTAGCATTGATCACAACTGATCAAACTATAAAATAAACAATTTATTGCAGAAGATATGATTAAGGCTGTCCAAATACCTTTTTTTTTCAGATTGAGTTCAAGTACAATTATTTCAGTTTTGGTACTTGTCAGTGACACTACAGTGTAGTTAAGTACCAGAATAGATAATGAGTTAGTATTTAAACATTTCACAATGACTTCAGAAATCAATTTCTTTTATTAAAAATACAGTCAACAGTCTGCTGTCTTATGTCACGTTTTACTAAACAAATCTCTAAACTGTGGACATTGTTTTTGGGGGGGGGGGGGTTTGTCCTCTGTTCCTTGCAAAATTAAAAAGAAAATGAAATCACCAAGCTTAAAAGTTGCATTGGTCCAAACTATTGGGTGCATCAAGTGGAGGAGTTTAAGTATCAAGGTTTTGTTCATGAGTGAGGGAAGAATGGAGCGTGAGATTGACAGATGGATTGGTGCAGCGTCTGCAGTATTGTGGACTCTGCACCGGTCCGTTGTGGTGAAGAGGGAGCTGCCCTGTAAGGCAAAGCTCTCGTTTTACTGGTCAGTCTACATTTTTACCCTCACATATGGTCATGAACTCTGGATGGTGAGCGAAAGAAGGAGATTGTGGATACAAGCGGTTGAAATGAGTTTCCTCCGCAGGGTAGTTGGACTCTCCTTTAGAGATAGGGTAAAAGTTCAGTTATCCTGGAGAGACTCAGAGTAGAACCACTGCTCCTCCACATAAAGATGAGTCAGTTGAGGTGGTTCAAGCATCTGGTGAGGATGATTCCTGGGCGCCTCCCTAGGGAGGTGCTTCAGGCATGTCGGACTGGAGGAGACCTCGAGGAAGACCCAGGACACACTGGAGAGACTACATGTCTCAGTTGGCCTGGGAACGCCTTGGGGTCCACCCAGAAAAGCTGGAAGAGGTGGCTGTGGAAAGAGATGCCCGAGCCTCCCTGCTCATGCTGCTGCCCCCACGACCCGACTTTGGAACAAGCGGAAGATGATGGATGGATGGATGGATGGATGGATGGATGGATGGATGGATGGATGGATGGATGGACGGATGGATGGATGGATGGATGGATGGATGGATGGATGGATGGAGGGAAGGAAGGGAGGAATTGGGGTGTTTTTATAACAATAACAAGTACTTTAGGCTGGTATTGGTAAATAGATATGATGATAGAAAAGTTAAAGATAAAACAAAAACTTTTATCCATTTAAAAAAGGCCATTTTGTAACTAAAGAACATTATATCCTTAGTTTTTATTATCTAAACTTGCGATGGATAATCTATTGTATCCGACAGCTGTTTAACATGATAAATGCTGATATGTAACAGATGTGAGTTAAATGTTAAAGTGTCAGTACATGTTCACTGCTGGTGGTATGGCAGGTGATATTTAAACACATGTAAATCTTCAATCTATAAAAATATTCAGTTAAAGCTTATCATTTTATGTTTATTCACGCAATGCATAGTTCTTTATGATCCAGTGTCATGACAAGTAGACAAATAAATGTCAAATGGTTTACAAAACAATGTCTATACACTCATTTTCACACAGAATAGTTTGACTCAATGAGAAATATGTTAATAGTGTATTCTGTGCAGCTGTGAGCCATTTAGAAAAAGCAATGCAGTGGCCTGAATCACTGTCCCAAAACTCAGGAGACGAAATGTCTTTTTGAGTTGGACAGATTATTGTAGGCTGCTTGAAGGACAGATAGGGAGGGACAGTCATATTAAGGTGGGCTGGAAGGTGGGGGAAACGATGGGCACTCAAAGCCCCAACTGACTAGATGGGTCTCGCCTCCAGGATTGAAAAAGAAAAGGTGAAGGATGGAGAACATCACAGCCATGAAAGAAAAGTGAAAAACAGAAAAGTACTCTAGGATCAAAGTATACAGGAACACAAGGAAGTGAACCCAAAATGTTAAACTAGGGGTGCACCAATTGCAGTTTTCTGGCCGATCACCGATCACAATTTCTAAAAAGACTGACCTGCCGATTCCAATTTTGACCGATACCGATTTTGTTTTATAAGCGACACTGTCAGGTGTTATAAGTTCACAATGCGCCTTCAATTTTCCAATATTATTTTGTCAAAAAACATACCCTTGAACAATATCCTAGAAACAATACAAACTTGTTTTAACTGACCATGAGGTAGTGCTCTGAAATATAAATGAAGTTCAGACAATTGTTGTTAAAACAAACAAACAAACAAAAAAAAAATCGGTAAAATCGGTTTCTCATGCAAGTATCGGACGATTTTCGATTTCCCAAAATTAAGGATATCGGTGCACCCCCATTAAAAACTCACATAAAACAAAACAAAACAAAAACAAACATATAAAGATAATATTGACCTGAAAGTACAAACAGTTAAGTTTACTTACAAGTAAATAAATTACTTATTTGCCATTAACAAGTAATGCTAGATTAACGATTATAGACAGATGTAGCATAGAATTTCAAACTTTTCTCTAAAGGGTCTGACTAAAGATGTACCAAAATTAGAAACCTACAGCAAATGATGACTAGAGCTGAAAATGACATAAGACTAGACTTCATGCTACAACTCATTTTAGAAAGGCAGTTTTTCACAAAATAAGCAAGTAAACTTTATTTATATTGCACTTTTCATAGATACAATTACAAAGTGCTTTACACAAACACAGGGTTAAAATAAAACAAAAACAATAAGAGCAGCTAATAAAAACAGAAAGTAAAATTTTAAGTCTTGTCTGCATAAAAATGTCTTGAGCTGCTTTTAAAAGGAATCAACGGAGACGGCCACACGAAGACACGGGCAGGGCCTTCCACGGCCTGGGGGCTACGGCCTGAAAGGATAGGTTACCTCGAGTTTTAAACCAGGTCATAGGGAAATAATAATTGCAACAAAGTTAAAAAATTATAATTTATATAAAAAGGTCAGAATTTATAGTCTCAAAGGTTGCCTTTTTTTTTTTTTTTTGAACAAGAAACACTGTTGTAACTACTTTACTCTGATAAATTCCTTAATGATAATTAGGCAATGAGCAGCTTCTACCCTGAGGCTGTTTGACTCATGAATCTCTAACCAGGATAATCACTGTGAAAAGAATCACAGCATGTTGCTGCTGATCTGTTTCATATTGCTGCTGATCTGTTTCATGTTGCTGCTGATCTGTTTCATGTTACCGTGTTCATTCGTACTCATCTGCTCACACAGACTCATGTTCGTGCTGCTGTTCAATGTATTGTTTTTATGCTATTAGTGCTTAGCGTATTTTTAGTTAATATTTTCTTAGTTCATATCTTAGATCTTATTAGTTGTTGTTTTTTTACATTTTATTGTTGGATGTAACTGGGACCCTGTGTACACAATTTCGTTCCACCACAAGAACCACATGTGGTGCGCATGACAAATAAAGAAACTCCGACTCTGATGAAGTGATTATTGAATGAAAACAAATGCAATCCAAAACAGACTGATACAGCTTGGTTAGATTAGGATAAGATACTTTACTTTTGGACTGAAAAAAGTTAGAAAACACTTTTATGATGTCATACTTTTCTGTGTCATATTGCGCTTTTAAAAAAAGAACAAGACAATGTTTCTCTTCTTTATGCAATAGCTCAAAGACACTCAGGCGCTAGTAAAGACCAAAAGAAAAGTCTGATTGTGCAAATCTGTGCAAATCTGTAAAAAAAAAAAAAGAAAAAAAAAAAGAAGACATACGACCAGGATGGGGGCCTGAGGGATGGAGAATGAAGCGGATGAGTGAATAACTAGTAAGGGCAGAAGGAGGGAGGAGCAGGAGAAGGAGGTGGCAAAGCAGGGGAGCAGAGGGGGAAAGAAGAGAAACATGCAGATGGCTTGGAGAGCTAGGTTGAGGCTCCGGGGACACAGAAGAGAACAGGCTGGGGGAGACATGATGTAGCTGCAGGGATGGTTGCTTCATTGCACAGTTTGCACTAGAAAAGAAGGCAGAGATAGAAGTCACTCTAAACTCTGGGGCTTAAAATCCAGTATGTGTGTGTGCGTGTCAGTCGGGGTACGAAGTGTGTATGCCCAGTTGTTGAAGCTCCCCGGCCAACCACAAATGCATTGTTCCATGGAAAGTTACCGTGGGGGGTGGGGGCATTTAGATCCTTTACGTGTGTTCATTTTGGCTTTATTTTGTTTATTTTTATAGCGTGTCTGTAGCTGCTCTTCAGAAACAATTACTGAAGCTCAAGAATGCAGTGTTTATTTACCATGAAAGTGACCTGCCACTCAGGATTTCAATTATCAGCCTCTGTACCAGCGAACCACAGCGTATACGCTGAAGAATAGCATCCGGTGTTTTGCACAGATAAGGCAGACACCTGCTCAGTTCACAATGGGTGTGACTGCATCAATCTAGATAAGAAAACTATTACAACATTTGATGTGTGCATGAGGAGTTGCTGTTATCCGACAGGGGGATTGCAATCTTTGCACAAGGTAACAAAATAAACAGAACGGTGTGTGATGGGATTGTACTGTCATTGAAACTCACGCTACTCTCTTGATATTTTGTAATTCCATTACTGGGATAAATGGATCATCGTGGGGAGACTGCTGCTCAGGATAAGGCTTGGTGGTGTCAAAAATGTGATCGCCAACAAATCCCCCCCCCAAATAAATATAAAAAAAATTTAAAAAAGTAGTTCACGATGTTTCACTTTCCATTTGAAGGGTTTTCACAATTCAAAACTGGAGTGTGTGGAGTGCCAAGCTTTAAACTTCAGAAGATGCTATGTTGGGCAGACCATTCCTACTCCCCTCTCACTGGAGAGTTGCTGGGGTCCGTGTTTTCCTGCCTCAAAAGAGAGATGCTTTGGTCATAGACATGCAAGAGTGAATCAGAGGGAAAATGACTGTGTATTAAGTTTAATGCTCCATTGTAAAGTTTACAAATTTGAAATCTGACAGCCTGTTTTAAAGTTATTCTCCTGGTTTGACAAATGGCTCTCCTAATGCTCCTCTCAAGCCATTGATTTTTCTGTGCAAATTATTAACATTTTAGTCCGTACAAAAGAGAATCTCATGCAGCTTAAAGCTTGGAACTCCACACTCTTCAATTTTCTACTGAAAAAGCCCTCCTGATGGGAGGGGAAACATCTTTAACTACAGAACAGAAGTTTACTTTTTTTTTGTAGTTGTAGTTTTGGAGGGAATTGACATGTCATGGATGGCTAATAACCTACAGTTATCTTCAATGGAAACAAGTTTAACATTTTAGTGCAGGGTGGAACAGTGGTGCAGTTGGAAGAGCTGCCACCTCTCAGCGAGCGGGTCGAACTGGTTCAAATGTCCGACGGGGATCTTTCTGGGTGGAGTTTGCATGTTCTCTCTGTGCATGCGTGGGTTTTCTCCAGGTACTCCGGTTTCTTCCCACAGACCAACACGCATGCTAGGCTAATTGGTAACTCTAAATTGTCCCTAGGTGTGAGTGAGAAAGTAAACTGTAGTCTTATTTGTCTCCATGTGTCCCTGTGATGGACTTGTTACCTGTCCAGGTTGTCCCAGTGACTGCTGGATATGGGCACCAGTGACCCCAATTATCGTGAAAGGAAGAAGCATGTAAGAAGATAATGGATATATGGATGGATATTTTAGTGCCGTGTACCCTTAAATGTTATCACTGGTAAGTCTCTCCTGGGAAAGGGTGGACTGCAGCAACCACCTGAGCACCATTAAACTGGTTGACCCACTCAGAGAGAGGTGCTATTTATAAGGCTGAGTTTGTTTGGGCTCCTCAGACTAATGAAGTCTTCTGGATGAAAGACAAAATATTTCAACAAAAAGAAACTGTCCAGAGGACCTGACATAACTTTGTTGGATTTTTCTACCTGGATTAGTGAGCATGAATCAGGATAATTGCAGTAAACTGTCCAGGGAAATAGGGAATGCGGTAAAGAGGTCAAAAAGAGTCCAGGCAGGATGGAGTGGATGGAGAAAAGTTTCAGGAGTGATTTGTGACAAAAGGATGTCAGCAAAGGTCAAAGGAAAAGTTTACAAGACAGTGGTGAGACCAGCTATGTTGGATGGACAGGAGGCAGTGACATTGACAAAAAGACAGGAGAAAGAACTGGAAGTGGCAGAAATGAAGATGTTGAGGTTCTCCTTAGGAGTGACAAGGATGGATAAGATTAGGAATTAGATCATCAGAGGTACAGCACAGGTTGAACAACTGGGAGATAAAGTTTGAGAAGCCAGACTGAGATGGTTTGGACATGTCCAGAAGAGGGACAGTGGGTATA
The DNA here is from genome assembly GCF_014905685.2 of Nematolebias whitei. Taxonomy (NCBI): domain Eukaryota; kingdom Metazoa; phylum Chordata; class Actinopteri; order Cyprinodontiformes; family Rivulidae; genus Nematolebias; species Nematolebias whitei. The sequence continues at coordinate 11,589,963 of NC_056511.1, read as the reverse complement.
TTGGTAGAAGGATATAAGAAATGCAGCTGCCAGGAAAACTACAAAGAGGAGATAGGAGAAGGTTAGAGTTAGGGTTATATAGGCTGTGGTGATCCTTGAAGAGAGAAAAACTGAAAGAAGAAGATTTAAACTGGCCTCCATTACACTGCAATGAATACCATTTAATGTGTGACAAAATATAAGTCAAAGAAAATTAAAAACAATATGACTTGTGTGCATATAAACACAACTAAGTTGATTGATTTAGGAGCCATTTTTTCCCCATTCTAATAGGGTTTAACCACTCACTGTTCATAATGCACTAAGAATTGACCAAATACTTAAGACACAGTAATTATGCCAATCAGCAGTCCAGCATTAAATTACTCATATATTCAGATGCATATATCCAAATGCAAGGATTAGGAAACAGAACTGGATAAAGTGTTAAGTCAGCTCTCTTGTGTAAACGCTTTCTTTGCATTGATCTTTGTGGAACAGCTGTAAATTCATTTAACGGCCATTTTTCACTGTAAGGTCACAAGTTGACCTCCTGAGTAGACATGGATTCTATAAAGTGGCTTTTAGTCTATAATTTGAATCACTTGCTCAGAGAAAATGCTTAAAAATTACTTTAAATGAGTGAACGGCAATGAGAGGAAAACACTTGAATTACTAACTGGAAGAAAATGCAGGAAATGTCATTTACCCAGCAGTTAAGCTATTAAAACATAGAGACTAATTCATATGAAATAGTATTCATCAGTGACATCCTAAATTGCTATGAAGCACACTCAACCTAAATATCTTGCAAAATGAATGACTGAGACCAGGGACAGACACAAAACCAACGAACTCCACATGAAATGTCACAAATTAAGATTTAACTATTGAACTTATTCATGTGATTTGTTTCAAGTTTTAAACATATATACTGAAGAAAGCACACTTTACTACCTGTTTTTTAAAACGCATCGTTTTTTCAAGAATCTATTCTTTTGAGTTCAACTACAAATTGAACTTCTAACAATATACTTGTAACAATATATTTTTTTAGACTGTGTTGCTGAATTTGCATATTTTACAGGACATCCTTGTAAAAGAGATCAATGATCTCAATGAATTTATTCCTGGTAAAATAACTTTTTTTTAATTAATTAATTTATTTTTTTTATCTCCGCTTTTTATGAAACTCTGAAGGGCTGAGGGGAGTTTACCAACTCTGTACAATAAAATCATTCAGAAAGCTGTAGGCTCAACAGTAACTGCTCTGAATGGTTACTTTAGCACTGTTGTTGGATTATTGGTGCTTTTCCCAAAACTTGCAATGACACAGAAAATAAAGCTTACTTTCTAATTAATCATTTCAGACACGGTTTATAATTGTCATCATTAAATCAGAAAATCCAATTAATAAAGGTCTAGCAATCAAATGCAACAGCTTTTGCCAACAGCATGTCATATCAAAGTTTAAAAGTCTAATCATTTTTTGAAAAATGAGTTATACATGCGTTGGACCAACCTTATAAATGGCATCATGCGCAGTCTCATACAATAACAGGCAATCTCGCGAGATGTGTTAACACTGAGGAGTAAATGTAAAGAATGACTGTCAGCTATTACTACATCAAACATCATCTCAGTATCTGCACATTTGACTGCTAAAGCCATTTATGTGTTTGATAAGGTCTATTAGCTGTGGCAGCCATGTTGACTCTGTAAATAAGCTGTAGATGTACACCTAATGACTTTGATGATGATGAGGCAATGCACTAGTTGATGAATATCAAAGAAGGGATGTGTGTTGAGCCCCCTCCTGTTTACTCTGCTCACGTTTGATTGTGCAGCTACCCATCCAGGCTGCCATATTGTAAAGTTTGCAGATGATACAGCGGTGGTGGGATGCATCACAAACAATGATGAGTCCAGCTACAGGCAAGAGGTGGAACACCTGGAGAGCTGGTGCAAAGAGAATAACCTTCACATCAATGTGAAGATGATGATTGTGGACTTCATAAGGAACAAACCCCACCCCGCCGAACATAAGAGCATCTGCGGTGGAAGTGGTCTCCAACTACAAGTACTTGGGTGTACACATGAATGACAACCTCAGCTGGAACAACACCACCACCAGCCTGATCCAGAAAGCTCATCAGAGACTACTTCCTCATGTGGCTGGGAAGTTCAGTCAATGTCAGTGTCAATGTCAATTTATTTATATAGCACATAAAAACAACAAAAGCTGACCAAAGTGCTTTACAGTTAAGACAGATTAAAACATTTAAAAAAGAGTAAAAATGCATCTAGTGCCACTCAAAAACATAAGTTGACAATAAAAACAACACATAACAACAATAAAATCAGCTCAACTTGTTCTCAGACTCTGCGTGGATGAAATGCCAAGGAATACAGATGTCTTGAGCAAAGATTTAAAAGTCTCAACAGTCTGAGCGGTCTTTAAATTCTCAGGTAAACTGTTCCACAGTTTAGGAGCAGCAACCGCAAAAGCCCGATCACCTCTGGATTTCAGTTTGGATCTGGGGACATCTAAGAGGAACTGGTTGGTAGACCGGAGTGCTCTTACTGGAGTGTAAATGTTAATGAGATCACATAAATATGACGGGGCCAGACCTTTTAAGACTTTAAAAACAAGCAATAAAATCTTAAAATCAATTCGGAAGTGGACAGGAAGCCAGTGGAGAGAAGCCAGGACAGGGGTTATGTGTTCATGTTTTTTTAGTTGCTGTTAAAAGACGAGCTGCTGCGTTCTGGACAGATTGTAAACGATGCAAAGATGATTTGTCTAAACCAACATACAATGAATTACAGTAGTCCAAACGAGAGGTAATAAAAGCGTGAATCACCTTTTCAAGGTCTCTGAAAGGGAGACAAGACTTCACCTTGGCAATGAGTCTTAGCTGGAAGAAACTGGATTTCACAACTGTATTTATCTGTTTGTCAAATTTAAAAGCACTATCAAAAATAACTCCCAGATTCCTGACATTGGAGTGGCTGTATGAAGCCAAGGGGCCAAGCACATTAAGGGTATTACATTTACCAAAGCTGATGCCTTCTGTTTTATTTTCATTTAGATTCAGAAAATTTAGTTTTAACCAGACTTTAATGTCATTTAGACAGTTCAAGAGTGGATCCAGTAAAGTGACCCTGTCTGACTCTATCGGAAGATATAACTGAGTATCATCAGCAAAGCAGTGAAAAGGGATGTTGTGTTTTCTAAAAATGGACCCCAAAGGCAACATGTAAAGATTAAAAAGCAATGGACCTAAAATAGACCCTTGAGGGACCCCACAGATCAGAGGAGCTGGAGATGAAGAACATTTTCCTAAATGAACAGAAAAACTCCTGTCAGTCAGGTAGGATCTAAACCAGGATAAAACTGTGCCTTTGATACCAACCACCTGCTCCAGTCGTGACACCAAGATGTTGTGGTCCACAGTACCAAAGGCAGCAGAAAGGTCTAAAAGCACTTAAATAGCAGAGCTTCCTGCATCAACAGTTAAAAGAAGGTCATTAAAAACTCTTAAAAGGGCTGTCTCTGTGCTATGGCCTGATTTAAAACCTGACTGGAATTTTCCTCACCTCCAGTCCTCACCTCCTTCTACAGGTGTGCAGTGGAGAGAATCCTGTGCTCCAGCATCAATGTGTGGCATGGAGGCTGCACAGCTGCAGAAAGAAAAGCTTTGCAGAGAGTGGTGAAGGCTGCACAGAAGACTGTTGGAGTCAGCCTCCCCACTATCACAGACATCTACACCTCCAGATGCAGGAAGAGAGCCACCTGCATCATGAAGGACCCCACTCACCCAGCACACACATTTTTTGCCCCGCTCCCCTCAGGAAGGAGGTTGAGGAACATTAAGTGTAGAACCACTAGACTGAGGAACAGCTTCTACCCTGAGGCTTAGACTCATGAATCTCTAACCAGAATAATCACTGTGAAAAATCACATCATGTTGCTGCTGATCTGTTTCATGTTGCTGCTGATCTGTTTCAATGTTGATGTGTTCATGCGTGCTCATCTGCTCACAGACTCATGTTCATGTTTGTGCTGATGTTCAACGTAATGTTTTTATGCTGTTAGTGCTTAGTGTATTTTTAGTTGATGTTTTTTCTTAGTTCATATCTTAGATGTTATCTCTGTTTTTCTTTTACATTTTATTTTTGGATGTAACTGGGACCCTGTGTACATAATTTCGCTCCACCACATGTACCACATGAGGTGCGAATGACAATAAAGAATCTCTCTGGCTCTCTGAAACAAAAGAAACACGCCTTTGACAAGTTTCTTCTCACTCAGAAGAGCTGAAGTAAAATTATAAATTTATATTTCGTGGGCGTAGCTTGTTTTCACTATTGTCTTGTGAATCATATTTTAAGTGGAACTTTGTATGCCCTCTTATCTATGAGTCATGCTGTTCAACTTTTTCCCAGTGTAGTTTTTGGCACTCAAATGTCTTCAACCAACGCAACTGGCAATAATTAAAGCAACCACAGTTTCGAGAGCTTCCAGTCAGCACCATCTGCGTAGTAAAGAAGTGTTTTTTACAAAGCGGAGTAATTGTGAAAACTCAACACCTGTCAAAGATTTTACAGTCTTGAGAGTTGCAGACGGACTGATAACGCTGCACAACAACAGTTCACTTCTATATGTGGCTACTGCACAGCTTTATTAGACAGTCAACCCAAAAATAAACTTATGAATAACGGCATTAGCAGTACCGCTATACTTGATGCCAGGAGGTACAAGTACAACAATGGGACCAGATAAAGTCTTAAATCAAGAGAAGGCTGTAAGTCCTTGCTAACGTCGTTGACAACCTTAACATTAAAAAAAAAAAGTTGAAAACAACCATCCACACTAGACAGGTTCTCTGAGGACATCTTGTGGAATGAGCTTGAAAACAATAATATGGCTGATAACTTCCCTGAAGCAGCTGTTGGGGTCATTACTCCCTTTGGATCTCAGAATTAGAGCATTCTCTACAGTCAGCAGCTTATGGTAGAATGGTAACGCAATGATGCAAATAGCCCCTGTTGTGCTGTGAGACTAATAATGAATGCCAAGGGCAGAGCGTCACTCAATATATCAGAGCTACAGCAGCTTCCCGTTTTGATGAAATGACCATAACCAAAGTGGAAAAAGTGTTAGTTTTTTTTCCACATAATAACAAGTGAAGACAAACTTGCTTTCTACTCAGTATGTATGTGTCTTCACTGCTGCTTATGGTGTTTATACACCAACTTTGATGTCAGCAGTTCTGACCTTGTGTTTCCTATTCACTACAAAAGCCGCAAAGTATTCTTATATTTTCAGTATGGTGAGCTCTATTACAAATAAAATTATTTATTCAAGATTGAAAAAAAAAAAATCTGACAAAATCTGTACAGGGCTGACGCAAGCCTGCAATATAAAACAAGCTAGATGTTCCATGACTGACATGAATACATTTCTACTTTAAAATATTCTATGTATGTTGACAAATTGTTTAAAAAAGCAGTTCAACAAAGTTCAGTCAGGTCATCTGGACGTTTTCTTTTTTTTGTTGAGACATTTTGTCCTTCATCCAAAGGACTTCATCAGTCCAAGGAGCCACAAACAAACCCAGTCCCACAAGCAGCACACTCACATAGTGGACCAACCAGTTTGCGGTGATAAGATGTTTTCTGTAGTCCGCCCTCTTCCCTGTCGACTCCTCCGAGGCAGCCATAGCCCAAGTGGTTCAAAAGGTGGTTCAAAACACTAAAGAAGTCCTTTTGATGAAGGATGAAATGTCTCAACAAAAACAACAAAAATAAACCATCCAGATGGCCTGACTGAACTTTGTTACATTTTACCTGAACTAGTGAGCATGAACTTTAATATAATGAGGGCAACTAACTTTCTACCACCTAAATATTTAAATAATACCAGATATATAAAAAAAAATAACGAGAAAATAACACTTTAAAAAACGTTAGAGAGAAGTTGATACTATAAAACACAAAGAGGGCTGATTATTTAGATGGGAAACTTTGACGCACAGCTTATTTTGGAACTTCAGCTTCGTATAGGAGGAGAGGGCTCACATGTGTAAGTAACTCAAATACTTTGGTCAAACACAGGGCTGCGTGAAAAGCAGTGATTTTGTTGGTAATTCAGTCTGACAGAGAGCTGTCATCATATTGAGCTGTCGACGTGGGCTCGTTCTTTGCCCTCTGGTCAAACTGTAGAGCCGGCAGAAGGGAAATGTAAAATCTGACAGCTCATATTACACAGGCAGGTGAAGTGACTGTTCAGCTATCTTTTGCCAGTAACACCAGGAAAAAAATCTGTGACAAGAAATTCTGTAAACAAAGCAAGAGAACAGAAAAAAGTAAGATTTAAAAAGAGAAACTGAGCATTTACGTGTGAAAATATGTACTAATGCACAAATAGATGGACTTGTAAATTATTTTATCTAATTCGGTTGAGATTTGACATTAAAGTGCAGTTAGGACGTGACTTTAAAGGCATATCTATGATTAGGAAACTGAGCAGATTATTTAAAATGTGTTTAAATTTACGCAAAACTGATTTGCAATAATCGGTGATGGGAAACATCCAGTAAGGAATAAATCACAGCTTCAGGTAAGTGGAATAGATTTAGATTTATTGTTACATTTGATTTGATACTGCGGTGATAATATATGGCAGCTGTTTTATTAAATTATCTGTCCATTACTGACAGATAAATACATTAGTGTGCTTGAGAAATATTTAGGTAACTATACATCCAATGTTTTGATTATGAGAATATGAATAAGCCTTATAGTTTTTACTATATTTCATAATTATATTAAAGCATTCTCAGTTAAACAGCAGCAAATGTCGTGCATGTTGTACAAAGTAGTTTTGGTATGAAAAATGTTGACCAAATGCAAAAGCATTGTGTAAAAATAAATAAAAGAACAATAAGCATCATCTAAATGCATCATTTATTAGATGATCATCAGCCTGTTGGAGCACTTAGATAAATAAAAAAAAAAGAAAAAAGGAAACGTTTTAGATTTTTGTTGGTCAGAAGGTTTCAGATGCATGTTCTGTGGTCTCATCTCACAGAAACAAACGTTACCGTCCATCCAAAACAGTTCGCAGAGCCATTTCCAATCCCCTTGAAGGCTATTAAATTGCTTAGAGAAACTTCTCAGAAACGAAAAAAACATTTCATTTTTTTCCAAGTTCTAGCAAAGTTGGACCATACAATGCTCTAAGAATTTGCTAAAATGATGAAATATGAAATAGTGATAGCAAATGATGAGGTCTACTTATAATTCACACACGGACTCCACACTTTCTCTAAGGTTTTTGTCATTGTTGGACTATGGCATGATATATGTCATGATTGTTTCAGGGTGTATTTATTCAATTTTAAAACTTGTTAAGGACAACTGATTTTTTGTTCCCATGCCTTAATTATAGTGCCAAAACTCAGGCATGTTGCTGGTCCAAAAAAGAGCCATGTTGGACCACAAAGATAGCTGATTAAATACCTAAATGTAACCATCTGTGATCCAAAAACCCAATCAAACTGTGGGTGGATATAAAAGAATTGCCAATAAAACATCTCCAACACCTTCCTCCTTTAACAGACTTAGTCACTTTTGCATTTTTGCCAGAGTAATTGCTCTTGATGTGACACGTTCGTCACAGAACAAATGCCAAAAGACACCATGTGCAGATCTCAGAAAAGCCAAGTACTTGATGCCCTGGGATTGAGAGTGGGTTGCAACTGAACACACAAACACACTTTTTAGTACAAGCTTGTGTGTGTGTGTGTGTGCACACGTGTTTGTGTGTGTCACTGTTTGCATTTGTCAGTAAAATAGCCCACAGAATATATATGACGTTTTCTACTCAGGGTCACTTTGCCTCAAGATGTTGTTTGTATTTTCATTTTTTTTTTTTTTCCAGGCTCGCACTCCACTTAAGCTCTGAACCAATTTAACACAGTCCAGAAACGTAGAGAGAAGCTTGACAGAGTCACTCAAATCCCCATCTGCACTAGATCGGGGGCAAAGGAAGAGAAAAATGAGGGTAAGAAATGGAGGAGAGGAAAGCGGTCTGTAAGGAGGGAGTGCAGGGGGAGCGAAACAGATCTACCCTGGGATTAGAAGTAAGCAACGTGCTTCTGTCTTTTACAACCAAACAAGAGCTGCATGCAAATATTCTTTAGCTATTTATAATTTATCTGTGTGAATGACAATATTTTAATGTTTCAATAAGTGAAAAAACAAACAAACTTCCAATTAGTGATGGTTTTAAAGTAAAGGTGTGAAGCACTGGCAGCCATACGTGCTGCTATTTGCCTTTATGTATCCATTAAACTGATGGAATGATTACAAATTGAAAAACATGAGCCAGACTGCTGGTCACAAATAATAATAAAATCATACATATATATACACACATTTGAAACTCAACATTTATAAAACTTTGTATTTCTTTTTGGTTATAAACTTTGCTTCATCTGTTAATTGTATGAATGTTTATGAAGCATTCACACTATTGTGACCCATTTTTATTCCATATATTTTTTGGCATCTTTCTCGGTTCCACAGTTTTTGTGCTATTTCAACAAATCATATCAAAACGTTCAGCTCTTTTTGGACAATCTGAATATGACTTTTGGTACTGGTGCAACTTTAGCTTTTTGTTTGACCTTTTCTGCCATTTTTTTTTTCTCTTAGAAAATGAATTGAGCTCATTTTCCATCCTTCATATCTTTAGACCTGTTTATAACCTTTTACTGCTCCTTTCACGGTTTGTTCTGGTTCAGTTTCTTTCAGCTTCCTTGTGCAAATTTAAAAAAATTACAGCTACTTTCAGCTACTTTCAGCTGTTTTGTGCTCCTTTCAGATTATTTATGCTAAGTAAAACATTGTTGTGCTTCTTCAAATTTCTTTCTGCTAATTTCAGCTTATTTATGCGTTGCAGCTTTTTCTGCATTTTTAGCTACTATTTAGCTGTTTTATGCAAAGTTTAGCTTTTCTGCTAATTACACATTTTTCCACTCATTTCAACTTCTTTCAGCCTAATTCAGTAAAATTGTGCTCTCTCCACTACCATCTGGTAACTTAGCTTCTTACTGCCGTTTTAGCTACATTTCAGCTGTTTAGCTGTTTGTTTGTTTTTTTGTTGTTGTTGTTGTTGGTTACTAATTTCAGCTTTTTCCAGATAATTTCCACTTTGTGTTCATTTCTGCTTCTTTTATCCTAGCTGGGCAAATGTGTTCTTTCTGCTTTCTTCTGATAATTTAAGCTTTTTGCAACCTTTCAGCTACCTTTTTTAGCATTTTTAGCCAATTTCAGCTATTTTCAGAAAAAATCTAGTTTTTCATGTTAATTTCTTCTACTTTCAGTCTAATTAACTTCATACTAATTTAAGCTTTTTATGATCTTCTCAGATATTTGCTGCAAGTTTCAGCTGTTTCTGCTCTTTTCAGCTACCATTTAGTTCTTTTGATGCTATTTTTTTTCTCTTTTAGTTTATTCCACATTGTTTTTGTTCATTTCAGTTCGTTTGCATCCTTCTGGTAGCTTAAGCTTCTTTCTGCCTTTTTAGCTATGTGTCAGCCTTTTTTTTGTTGCCAATTTCAGCTTCTTTTTTTTAGCTAATTTCTTAACTTTTGTGCTCATGTCTGCTTCTTTCAACCTAATTTAGCAAATATATGTTATTTTAGCTTTCTTCTGCTAATAAGGATTGCTCTTCCATTTTAGCTACATTTCAGAATGTTCAATAGAATATTATTGATCCCGCAAGAAATTGATGAAATTGTTGATTTATTTGTATTTTATTGATCAATACAACCTTATGTCCCAGGCACACAAGTCAAAGCAGATCAAATGCTGATGATTCAAGAAGCTCACTGTGGCGCAGTAGAGAACAGCTCATCACTAAAAGGAAAAGTGATAAGCAGTGCCAGTATGGTGACAAGCATGTCATAATCAATTAGGACCAAATAAAGACCCTCTGGAATAAAAATAGTGTTGGCTTTCAGTCATAAATGCACACAAATCTGCTTGTGTAGTTTATAATTTGTTTTGTATTAATAGTGCTTGTAAAGGATGTGTTTTCAATTTGTTTTGTAGAGACAAAAGCCCAAATGTGGAGCCATAGAACAAAAATAAAAGTCTGAGGGCTTAAAAAGAAAGATAGGGGACCTATAGCTTTTTACTTTAATGTCTGACCCATAAAAACAATTGTCTCTTTTTTATCTTTATAGATTCAAAGCAGTATCATACAACACTAGTTACAAACCATGTTGGATATGTCAAGTGTAGTCTGGGTCAAACATGCAGGCCGTGTATCTGTGGTTGATGGAAAAGCTTTGTACTCAGTCTTCGCAAAGGACCCTTGACAAAGTCTTACTGTATTTCCATAACCATGCAGGATGTTGGTGGTCAAAAGAGAGCGTTTTATTTCATAGGGGAGACTGATGTTTATGAGGCGAGGGACCGGAGCTGGACCAGGGGACATCTCTAACTGGGGCAGGGCATCCATTTTATACAGCAAATACATTCAAAATAATGAATCTGTGAGGAGAAAAATCAGCTTAATGAGGTAAGACCCATGTGACCGCAAAGGAAAGAAAATGAGAGGAAGGTGTTGGCGGGAGAGAGAAAAAAAAAAGAAAAGACTGTGGTAGTTGGAGTGCTCGTTAATAAGCCTGCTGTAACAAATAAAGGGTTGTCAAGGGAAGTCTGGAGGGTGTTAGGAGTGTTTGTGTGTGAGAGGATGCGTCACACGTGATACTTCAGCTTGGTTTTAGTTGTTAACCAGAGTGATATAGCAACTCTGATCCAGGGATGCATTATATGACCTGAAAAACTTTGCTTCTTCACTGAAAGGAATTTAATCATAAAAACATGCTGAATGTTGTCATTTAAAAAATATTTGTAGAAAAAAAAATGAATAAATAAAAACATTTTGCTTGTTTTACATACTACCGTAAGTGATTTGTCTTTTAAAATATGGAACTTAATGTGCTCAAATGAAGATTAAAAAAAAAAGGCACTTTAAATTAGAGGTGTTCCGATCGATTGACCACGGATCATTATCGGCTGATTTCTATGAAAAATGTGATTGGCATACACAGATGAATGCCTTTCAGTGCAGATCACAAAAAATAATCACCTTTGCAGCCTGCAGTAGAGTTGCATTCAGGCTTAAAAAAATCGACCTGGCCCAGCCTGAGCCCATAGGCGTGTCCGAGTCCAATCCGACCCCACTAACTCTAATTAGCGGCCCGGACCCAAAGCAAACCCGACATGTCATTTTAATTACCTTTTACTGCTTTTGTAAGCAAATCAGTTTGACATGAGAGTTTAAAAAAACGTATTTCAAAGAAAGGAAGATATAAGATTTCTTGTTTATTAACAAGTCACCAAATGGGTATCTTACATGAACATACAAAACAGCCACCACATGTGCAATTAGCTGTGCAATGCACCAGCGCTACTCTGTCTTTACACAGTCTGATTAACTGCTGCACTTCATTTTCTTTCTTTCCTCATACTCAACATATAAACTTACTGCCTCCTCCTCTACAAGTAACACAATTTTATATTGTGCATTCTCATTTAGTTTTCTTTGTGCTGTATGATTCGTAAAACTGCACCACAGAAGCCTGACCCGGCACGCCCAACAAGCACATTCATTCAACCTTTATTTAGACAGGTTAATCCCATTGAGCCTCGAGGACTCATTTGCAAGAGAGACCTGATCATTTTGGTCCGACCTGGCGTGAATTTCGGTTCAGGTCAGGCTTGGCCTCGGGCCATAAATTGCAACTCTAGTCTGCAGAGGTCCAGTGTCCCGTGTAATGTCCCCCCTCCCTCTTTCCTTCACACTGCGCAGGTGCACAGCAGCAAATCATAAACAAACATGTCTGCCCTGTGGAACTTATTACACGGTGTGTGAGAGTGACGTAAAGTTTGCATCCTGCAACACAAGCAACAAAAAAATAAACCTCACGAGGGAATCACATTAAAATGCTTCAACACAACAAATTTAATACATTTAAAGAACAAACACTTGGAGGAGTAAGGTGACTGTTCGAGGCTCACTGCACAGAACTGCAGCAAAGACACCCGGAGCAGCAACAGTCAGACGGCAGTTAACGCAGCCCACACTTGGCAACACTCACCCGTATGAGCGTGACAGTCAGAAGGTTAAACAAATAACTCGAGAAATAATAGAATGCATCGGGCTACATGACTAGTCTTTGCCCGTGGTGGAAAACGCCAAGTTCCGCAGTCTGCTCTCCCACTTGGAGCCCCACTACGTGCAGGACGTAAATATTTCACAGCCCTGCCAGAGCTCCACCAGACAGTGTACTGTCACATCCCCAGAAAGCTCCTGGGCATGCAGAGCCACTTTGTGAAGTTGAAAATCTGCTTCAATCCAGTGAGCTGTTAAAGTCAGCATCAACACAAGACTGACGTCTGAGCTTCATGTATCACTCGTGAAACTTGCAGAATATTCCAACAGACGAGGTGCACGTGATACTGAGAGATAATGCTGAGAGTGAGGTGAAAGCTATGACAGAATAAACTCATGACTGACAAAACATGCTCCTTTTTATTAAAAATAATCTTCCCACAATGCTCATCAACAAGCCAGAGGCATTTAGCATGTGTGAATGCTGTTCAACATCGTTTCCCTGTTCAAGGCACTTTAATTTCACTTGTGCTGTTGTTTTTTGTTCAAAGTCTTTAAGCCCATATTAATGTTACTTAAGTAGCAAATGAGCCATTTTATTTTACATATAAAGCAACAGACTCTGTATTATTCATAAATTATAAGAAGGGTAAACAGTTGTTTTTTCTTTGACAATGTACAAGAGTCTGCGCATGCACCTTAGTGAAGTTCCCCCCCCCCCCCCACCCCCACACACACACACACACACACCTTCATTATGGCCCCCCGCCTTCTTCAAATCTAGTGTCAAACGTTTGTGCAGTAAAAAAAAAGTTTGTTTGTGCCGCTATCATTTTAAAGATATTAATAAATGTTTCCTGAGGTCATGAAAGGTCAACCAGACCCCCCCCTCCCCAAAAATAAATAAATAAATAAAATAAAATCAGACAAAACTGGTGTCAGTCAACTTGGCTATGTTTCTGCAGCTTTTGCTTTGAAGATATTAAT
>NC_056511.1:11573167-11576701 GCF_014905685.2 Nematolebias whitei | reverse complement strand
CCCCCCCCCCCCCCCCCCCCCATTACTCAAATCTAACAGCAGTGGCAAACGTTTGTGCTGGTTTGAGCAGTAAAAAAAATTGTGCTGGTATTTCAAAAATAATAAAAAAAATGTTTCCAGAGGTCATCAAAGGTCAACGAAAATCTGTTCATGTTGGTCTAAGGTCAGGGGTGGGCAGAGGGGGGGGGGGGGTGGTTGGCCTTTTTACCTTTAAACTTTCAGTAATATGTTCAAAGCAAAAGCAGCACAAACAGAAGAGTTTACTGACACCAATTTTTTTTTGATTTTGTAAATGTGTAGGGCTGGTTGACCTCTGTTGACCCCTGGAAACTTTTCTTGATTAATATCTTTAAAATGATGGCGACACAAACGAAATGGTTTGCTGCACAAACGTTTGACACCACTTTCGTTAGATTTGAAGAAAGTGTGGGAGGGGGCAACTTCACGCAGGTACAAAACAGTAAGTCATGCTTTCACTTATTTTTGATTCAGTAACTTGTTATAGTTTATTTGAATGTAACCTGCATTTGACTTTGAATGTATCGTTTTTTTTACATGACATTATTTGATTTAGGCAACGTTTTGATTTACTTCTGCACTATTTAGCCTGTGGCAAGCCTTTTGATTGACTAGTTGCTGCGTTGTGCATGCACGTTTTTTTTATTTTTTGTCTTGAAAAGATAAGTAAAAACATGTTTTTGTCCAAATTAAAGTGATGTTATGGTTCCTATTTTCCAGATAAAGTAGCACTCATCTTAAATGAATCAAAAATTACAGCCAATCCATGTGATCGGTATCAGTGATCGGCAGCAAAATACCTTAATGGAGCATCCCTACTCTAAATAGACAAGTTCAATTTAAACAGAATAAAGCAAATAAAAAAGAAGAAGCATAAAACCTTATGCTTAATGATTTTTAGCACATAAAACATGACACAAATAAAATTACTCAATCATGTCGTGTCACAAAATTCCACAACTGACGCACATCAGTTTACCACCTCTGAAATCATTTTGTTGTAGCTGTACAGTAGCGCCTCCGTGTACACAACTAACGTTAGAGAGCATGAACTCAAGTCAAAAGCTGAGCCTCTCTGTAAGCGTTTGTGACTGAGTTAATGGCCTCGGTCTCAGCAGGGGGCAGAAGGCTGGCGGACAATAAGATGGACCGTGAAGGCTCAGCGCTGCCGGCGTGCTGCGAGGAGAGCAGAAAAACACGAGGGAAACCTCTCAGAGCTAATGCAATAAGCACAGCTGCCAGATTAAACAGTGGTGTGGGATGGAGAGAGAGAGAGAGGAAAACAAAGCATAAAAAATATTCATACCATATTTACTAAAATCTGGCAACAGGTTCCGATTTGAAAAATGCATCGTCCTTGTCTTTTAGCCAATCAGAACCCTTATAAACATTCATATACACTAGCTCATCATTTTAGCTAAAGCAAAAGTTCTGTTCATACACAAATCCAAAATAATGAGCATAATGAAAGTAATGGAAATACGTTTTTATAAAGAAAAATAAAGAGTGACCAGAAGCATTTTCTATAATTGTTGGAAATATTTTATTCACGTGGGTGGAACAGCCAGATTAAACAAAAAGAAGTGCCATATTTCAACAGATTTACACATTACGCTTCTTTTCGCACCACACAGCCTATTTCAAGAACATCAGCAATTTATCTTTAACAATTCAACTCAATAAATTTAGTTTTATCTTTTGATATTAATGTTGGTTTTCTTTGTTCCAAAGCTAAATGTTTTAGCCCCACTGTGATCAGAAAAAAAAAAAAAAAAGGGTAGTCCAATAATATCTGCAAATTCTCTCCTTTGACTAAACAGGTCAAAGAAAGTTGCACGTGAAAGAAGTGGAATGAAAGTCAGCCATAGTTAGAGTACATGTGTGTGAATGAGAGAGAGGCAGGTGGAACAGTGAGGCTGCAAGGAGCAGATGTCACAAAGGTGCAGGACTTGGTAAAGAGGTCAAAAAGAGTCCAGGCAGGCAGGATGGAGCGGATGGAGAAAAGTTTCAGGAGTGATTTGTGACAAAAGGGTGTCAGCAAAGGTCAAAGGAAAAGTTTACAAGACAGTGGTGAGACCAGCTATCTTGTATGGTCTGGAGACAGTGGCACTGACAAAAAGACAGGAGAAAGACCTGGAAGTGGCAGAAATTAATATGTTGAGGTTCTCCTTAGGAGTGACAAGGATGGATAAGCTTAGGAATGAGATCATCAGAGGTACAGCACAGGTTGAACAACTGAGAGATAAAGTTAGAGACTGAGATGGTTTGGACATGTCCAGGAGGGACATATTGGTAGAAGGATGTTAGAAATGCAGCTGCCAGGAAAAAGACGTATGGATGCAGTTAGAGAGGACATGGAGGTAGTTGGAATGAGGACAGAGTGAGATGGAGGAGGATGACTCACTGTGGCGAGCTCTGATGGGGGAAAACCTGAAAGAAGAAGTAGAAGACGACTAAACCGTTCAAAGCTTGCAAAGAAAAGTGAAAGGAGGTCCTTTGTTTTCAGCAGAAATGATTAACCCCTGAATTAATGCATGAATAGTCCAACGAATGGATGGATGGATGTATAAATCAGTACCTGGCCTGACACACTACACATCATGACCCTGTGAGAGCCTCTACTAAGTTCTCTCAGTGGACAGCCACATCTAATGTGAAGGTCAGTAGTCGATTATCACCACTATGATACGTTGTCCTGATGAAGTGATTATACCTGGATGCACTAAAGACCCCCCTGATGAATGTCCTGAACATAAAAACAGAAGTCTTTGGATGATGAAAGCTGTTAATCAACTGTGTTATTTCTTTCACATCCCCTTAAGAGGCAAGAGGTTGTAATCAAAGGCACGGTGTTGACTCACGGCTCGACACTCACCGCACAAAGAAGGCAGAAAAAAATCTGTGATTATGCCACTTAGCCTAAAAAAAAAAAAAGACACAAATAGATAACACAGCATAGTCCCTTGTCAAAAATGTCAGAGTGAAGCTGACGCCACGAAAAAGTATTGTGATTTTCATAAAGAGTCTTAGAAATACCTTCAAAGTTCTTCTATTTACTTTTGACAGGTTCCAAAATATCAGACTCCAGTAACAGTTCCGTCTGTTCTTTTTCATAGACGGAGTCAATTGAAGTGTGTATTCTGATCGTCTCTTTGTCATTCATTGCAGGATGAACATACCTGTTGAGCCTTTCATTGTGCACTATTTTTTTTCACATTTATTTATGTTTTTCATTTGGTGTCAGTCAAGTTAACGGTATAAGCCATTTTAGAATAATCCAAAGAGCCACAGAAAAAATACAATTCAAATGACTGAAATTGTGATATAATGGAAACTCCAGCATCCTCTCTTGGCTCTATAATGTCAGTATGTAATATGTATTCATTTGGATACACGCTGTATTTCACCCTCGTTATTATAGTGCTATTGTACTATTGGCACTTATGTTACACCCCCCTCCCCCCGTGCGCACACACACACACACACACACACACACACACACACACACACACACAC
>NC_056511.1:11572040-11573157 GCF_014905685.2 Nematolebias whitei | reverse complement strand
CACACACACACACACACACACACACACACACACACACACACACACACTAAATGGACAATAGATGAAAGCTCCACTTAGAGAGACTGTAAACACACAGAGATTGAACAAAGAGTGTCTTTCAGAGGATTATAATCATCTCCTCTACCATCTCTCTTGTCACAAACTGTTTGCAAAACACTGCCGAGTACACAAGTCTTACCAAGTCAACAAAAGGCTAAAGCCTTCATTCTTCATCAAAAAGAATATCCACAGTCAGAGTGGGAAACTGCTGCCTCTCTGCAACTATAGCTGCCTCAACAGTGTTGACTGAAGTTTGAAGTTTCTGACCATATCCTCCCACACTGCCCGAGGAAAGAAAATTCAGTTCTGATTAAAAACACACAACTCCTTGAAAAAAGTTATCTTTCGAGGCCCTTCTACTATTGATTGTAACGTAATGCATACAGGAAACAAAAACAAAAAAAAATACAGGAAAAAGGGATGAAAGAGCATATGCACAGAAAAAGTTTTCACACTTTTACTTTGAGCTCAGAAATTAAACTGATGAAAAGAAGGAAGCTCATTAACTGTGGGGACGATGATTTAAGTTACAATTTACTTGCTTGGACTGTGGTTGGAACAAAAACAGTTTTGTTCAAGTACTGGTAAAGATGGCAGCAATTCTGCAGGTTTTTTTGTGCAATATTTAAATTTCAACATTAGACCTGGCAGTCACAAATATGTGCAAAATCATTAAAAGAGTCTAAATTAGCTATTTAAGGGCAAACCTGTAAAAAAAAGGCCAGTTCTATAAAAACTTGTTTTTGTTTACCAAAAAGAAGGTTTTGGATTTCTGCTGAATGAATCACAGAAATCCAAATGCGATGAAAAAAGCCTAAATAATCACTTGCCAGATTTGACACCGACTTTGTTCAAGGCCCTGTGCAGAAGGAAACGAGCTTTCACAGTTGAGGTTTGGGATTTTAAGTGATCAAATTTTGTTAAATAAATCCTTCTTACCATAAAAACATGCAAAAATAGATAAGATACTTTACTGTGAAGCATTTAGCATTTGTATTTGACATGTTTTGGCTGCAAGGATTTTGGCTTCAATCAGTAGTTAAATTGTTGTATATAT
>NC_056511.1:11548081-11562040 GCF_014905685.2 Nematolebias whitei | reverse complement strand
CACTCATCATTGTGACCTTGCAGAAAAGTGAATTTATAAAAGCAAATTTAACTCAGCTCAAAATATTAAGAATAAAATGTTGAATAACATTTCAATACAGTTCTGTTTAAGCTTGTGTTGATGTCAGTCTGAACCAAACTGATGGACAAACTGCACAACAATGTATACAATTAAATAGATGAAATGCACAAGCCTCTTACCAACTACCTCCACTGTAACATTACTGCATACGTAACTTATTAAGAAACAATTTAATATTAACTTGCCAACAAAGCTATTTCTCTACATTAAATACTGTAAATTTGTCATTACCTTCGTGACCCTGTCTTAATAGCAGGTTAGCCATTACCTTGATGTTCACCACATCTGACTCAGTAAAAGGAAACTAAAGCATCTCATTCCCCCCTTCCTGAAACAGAATAACATAACTTTACGTATTTATACAATATACCACCTAAATATTTATTTTATCAATAAGTGCCCAAACTTTGACCTAACTAACCTAAACTTCTGACACAGTCAAATGCTACGAAATAAAATTAAATAAAACTGGGCGGCATTTTTTGCACAACATTTGAAGATCTATGATGAAAAAAAAAAGAACACAAAAAAATAATTTGACAACAATCACATTTTAAGTATAAAAACATATTAAGTTACATTATTTAATCCATAATAATGTGTAAAAAATAGTAATAATCACAAATGACTTGAACATTTTTGTATTAAAGTTTCTGAAGAGAACATACTGATGGATACCCATGTTAACTTGATTTGGACAAACTATTGGCAACATTAGTTTCAATTAGGGATGAACGATATTGGATTTTAGCCGATATCCGATATGTTAAAACTTATTTGGTCGATAACTGATATCAATACCGATACAGATTTTTTTTTCCCTAGACCTACTCACAGAGACTACAGAGCTTTCTCTGCTGTGGAATTAAACTACTACATTATTCTGCATGGTCTTTGTCAATTTGGCTTCTATCAAATGCAGATGGGGCTGAAAGTGATGCAACACTTCAACTTGAATTATGTTTAATGTCAAATTTATTCGTGACCTTTAATCTCTCTAACACTATGACAACACTCGGACAGTGCAAATTTGTAAATTTTCACACATCTAAACTCAACCTGTTCACAAGCGAAAAGTGCATAAATAGTAGTTTAAAGTTCTGTTTAAAGTTATTTTTTAATTAAAAACCTGTCAAGCATATCTATTAATGAAGACTTTTATATCAGTGAGTTTTTTTCATGGAATGGCCGATGTCCGATATTTAAATTTATCGCTTATATCGACCAATACCATGTCTTTGTTACATGTACCATGTAATATCATGATAATATCCCTAGATTCAATAATACATTGTAGAATTGTAATAAAGTATTCAACCCTGTTTTGTTTCGATTTTATACTTTTCAGCACATTGTATGTAATTAATAAGCTTTGACGTGGTTAACAACCATCCTCTCGCTTTCATTCCAGCAGTTTTTATGAAATGTTTTGGATCTTACGCAACCTTTAAAATCCATTTTAGTTTCTCCTTTGATTTATTTTTTTATTTTTTTATTTTTTGCCACAACCCTTTCTCCCACAGTGAAGTGACAGATGCGCTGTCGTAATAACCCTTGCTTGTTCATGACTTTTGTGTATTTCCAGTGGAAAGATTAGTTTCTCTTTGTTGAGCCTTTGTCAGAAACACAAACTGGTGGCTGATAACTGAGATTTAGAATACGTGCAAATTAAATTATGAAGCAGTAAACTGTTGTAAGTTTTATTAACTGAGGATTTCTGAGCACACTATCATAAAGAGATGAAAGTGTGTGTGTTTTTTTCTTCTTCGAGACATGACATTACCGTCGCAGACTAAAATACTGAATACTAAAGAGTTCAGTTAAATTAAGTAGTATTAACAATTATAAAGGCAAAGGAAACGTATGAAGCATCTGGGAATACAAAGTGGATCTAAACCACTCTAAAACCACAGTGAACACTTGGTGGCCGTCAGTCTCGGGTCACGTCGCTTCAGGCTCGACAGAAATCTGATTCTCACTCGGTGGGTTGTCCACCTCAGAGGACAAAGATCATCAGAGAGAGTGGCAGCGCTTCATTTTGGGAAATAATGAATTTCTGATATGGCCTCTGGGCTTTTGCTTATAATTAGATAAATGAAAAACCTGAAAAGGTGGAAGAAATGACAATTTGTCAGACGTGAGTGAACCATAAAGGAGATAGTTCCGATATATTATAGTGAGGTTGTGTGAAAACATTATGCTTCTGACAAGTTTGGAATTAACAAGTTTATAAAGTTTATTTTAAACTAAACTAATGGCTCTTCTGAGTAAATTTTTGCCATTTTAAATCGCGATTATCAGTATTTATAGATTCAAGCATTCATTCAGCAGAAACCAACACCAAAAACAAACTAGCTAAAGTGCCATGCTTCATGAGAAAATAAAATTTTGACAACCTAGTCCAGGAACCTCGGCTTCAAATGCTCAAGAGGAAACATCTAACAAAGTTAAATCATGTCCTCTGGGTGTGCTAAAAAAAGTTTAGTCTTTTGTCCAAAAGACTTCTTCAGTCTGAGGAGCTGCACTAAACTCAGTCTTATAAATAGCACCTACTTATCATGGATCACCCAGTTTGCTGCTGACATCTAAAACTAGCTGCTCACATGATAAACGAGGACCATCAGCCTAATAATTGGTCAATAGTGCCCTAATGGCTGCTTGCTATTCACAGAGGGCTGAGTGATACTAACAATAACAGCATTAGCTATGTTTGCATGCGCAAAATTCTTTGACCAGATTGAAATGTTTTCAGATTACATAATTCAAACGTATCGTTTACATGGGCACAATCCGTTCATGATGAGCGTTTACATGCAGCGGGCTTTCAATCTGAACAGAAGTACTGACGTGCAGAGTGGTAAACTCTTCTTTAAAAAAAACACAGAAGAAGAAGTTCTACTTCCGGTTTACTTCCGGGATGAACACAAACAAACCTGAGCACCTGACATGGACCCGTGACAGGTTTTAATGATGGTGGAGACGTTACTGCACTCCCTGACTGAGCTACAGCTCTTTCAAAGTTTCTAGTAGAAATGTGTTGCTCACTGACCAGGTTTGCTTCCCCAACATGGTAATACTGTTAATATCTAGCCAGGTGGAAATACGTGAGGTAGACGTAGGTCAGGTCAGTTTTCCACAATCGGAAAAAAAATGATCAGATTAAGTCTCCTGATGCATTCTCAATAATCCAGGTAGAAAAATCTAAAGAAGTTAAATCTGGTCCTCTAGACATTTAAAAAAACAAAACTAAGCAAAACAAGTCTTTCTTTTTTTTTTTTTGAATGTTCAGAGGACCAGATTTAACTTTTTTAGATATCAGATTGAGTGTTTACATGTGCATCGTTTGGATTATAAATGGGCATAAACCACCCTTCTCATTCTGATTACAAATTATTTCGGACTGAGCTGAATCAACAAAGAATAATCTGAATGGGGCATTAAAATGACACATTTTTATTCCAAATGGCTGTTTAATTACTTAATTACTTACTATGTCCATGTAAACAATGACAGTTGAACCCGGAGGCCTCCACCCCTGTTTAACGATGGACGATTTCTTTTCACAAAGATGGCCTCCTTTACTCCTCTCTCAAACCATCGTTCCTCTCTGTCCATGATGTGAACATCTTCATCCCTGAAGGAGTGACCGCTGGCCTGGAGATGAGTGTAGACCACAGAGTCCTGGCCTGATGATGTTGATCTTCTGTGCTGGTCCATCCTTTTGGCCAGTGGCTGTTTAGTTTCCCCGATGTAAGACTGATCACAGCCCTCCTGACACTGAACAGCATACACAACATTACTCTGTTTGTGCCGGGGGACTGGATCTTTGGGATGAACCAGTTTTTGCCGTAATGTATTTTGGGGTTTAAAAGCCACTGGGATGTTGTGTTTGGAAAATAAACATCTTAATTTCTCTGAAACTCCTGCAACAAATGGAATGACCACTGGTCTGGGGTCCTCCTTTTCACCTGATGACTGGCCAAACTGGTTGATCGACTATGAGATGGTGCTACATATAAGACTGAGTTTAGTGCAGCTCCTCAGACTGAAGAAGTCTTTCAAATAAAAGACGAAATGTTTCAGCGTTTTTTTTTTAATCCGTCCAAAGGACCTGACTTGACTTTGTTAGATTTTTCTACCTGGATTATTGAGAATGCATGACAATATCAAGAGGAAACTGTTTATTTTTCTACACTTCTTCCTTCATTGTTTGACAAAGTTTAATGCACGTATCAAACAGACAGAAAACATAAATGGCACAACTTCCCCTGTAAGCTTGAAATTCAAATTGCTTTTATACTTTAGATTTTTCCCCATATGTATACAAAGTGACATGTGTTTGAAAGTGCTTTTGTAACTGATCACCAACAGAAAATGACATTTTATCAACTTTAATGAGTTCATAGTTACATACAAATATTTTAGACTGCATCAATTCTTAATGCTTTGCTTATCTACACAGAACAAACATTTACGTTACAATACTCATTCTCTGTTCTTTTTTGTATAGAAATGTCTAAGTGCTTTCCATGATATGTTTATAACAGCCCACCTATAAAATGCTCATAATAATCTCATTGATTCTTGGAACTCAGCTTTACTTTATTTGCATTATAAATAACAGTGTCCTCTCCACCACCAATATAGCTACAGCAAAGAAATGTTTCATATTTCAGGCCTCTCATTTTCATTTTGACACAAACATAGACAAGGAACAATTACAATCTCAAATGTATTGTTTTAAGTAGGTTTTAGCTTCCTTATGCGATGGATAAAGTGTTGCAGAAGAAAACAATCCCTTCACACCTTAGGAGAGAAAAGAAGCATATTTTGTATGCTACACACAGAGAATCATACAATCTAAAACTTCAAGGCCTGAAAATACATTTTATTTTCTGTTTTAGATGTAACAAATGCAACTGCACTAGCAAATGTCGATGAGACTTTGTTTGCAATGTTTTCACAGCAGGAGAGTTTTCTCATGTTATGTGCCCACTACTCTTTGCCTCATTATTATCAACAACATCTTAATCCATTTGATCCATCCTCACCTTGCTCTCTCCTCTCACCATTTATCTCTGTATTTATAAACCTTTCCACAGTGTACACTGTATTTCTGCTGACACCACACCAGCACCTCCCTCGCTGCAGGGCTCTGGGAAGAAAAGAAAAAAAGTCCAACAAGCCACGATGGTTTTGCTCCCACAGCCAAGATGACTAATAACCCCTGCAGGACAAAAGCCTGCAAAGCTGAGGCACAGAGGTGCCTCTAGAGTTGGGTGGGCTTTAGCTCTGAGGATATGCTTTAAGAGAGTTTTGTCCAAAAAAACATAAACAAATAAATATTTAACTCAAAGAAAAGGCGTCTGGAATTCAACATTCTGAGACATAAAAGCCTGCTGGGATTTAGCAGGTTTTATGTTCTGCAACCTCATGCATGGCTGTGTGACCCACCTCTGCAGCTTCTCTTTTGTCTCCCAACTCCTCCACTGTCAGTGTACATGACAACCAGACAACCACACAGAACTCACAAAATACGAAACCAGGTGAGGAAATGAGAACGAGACAAGAGTTTGAGGACAGCTGATTTCCACATATTTGTAGTAAGTGGGAGTGACGAAGAAAGGGTGACGCTTCTTTCCCTGCACTTCAGTACATTTAAAGCTCTCATTTAATATACATATATATATACATATATATATATATATATATATATATATATATATATATATATACATATATATGTACTGTATTTTCCGTCGTACCTGTCACCTCCCTATAAGTCGCATCAGTCCAAATAAGTCTAAAAAACGTGGAAATATCCATAAATATATTGCTTCACCATATACGTTGCATCTATTACGTGTCACCATTGACGCGTTGCGTTTGTTACGCATCATCGCTGACAACCCAAAAATGTGGGCCGAACCCGAAAATGCGGGCCGGTGTTGTGCCAAAAATTGATGAGCTTCCAAATGACGACCGCGGGAGTGTGAACAGTAGGACTTTAACAAGAATTTAACAAGGTGAACACTTAAAAACAATTATTTTGTTTGCTCGAAAGTATATTAAATGAAGTCCAGTTGTTTTTGTCTTGAACTTTTTTTGAATTTGTCAATATAGCCACGTTTACCTATTACATGATACAATGGCATGCCTTACTGCTACTACTACTCTGCGGCTGAAAATAGTACTGTTCAATTTTTTTCAGTCAGAATGAATGAAAACGGTCATATCTCAGCCAAAAATTGGTTTATAACTATGGGAAATAAATCCATAAATATGTCGCTTCAGCCTATAAGTCGCAGGGCATGCAAAGTATGAAAACGTTTTAGAATTGCGCCGCTCAAGGTGGCTGCATGTTGGAGCAGCTCTGTTACTTTCATTCTGAGATTTTGCTTTTGGAAACTTTAATTCCTGTTTTTCTGGAAGTAAATTACATTTTTTGGATGATTGTTTCCTCTGGTATTGGATGCTGTGCAGCTGGAAGGATTTTTACTTAAACTTTTTAGTTTTGGACATTTGTTATGATGCGTAACCATGGCAACCAGGCTGTTTTCTACAACCAACAGCAGCTGATTAACATCTCAAAAGCTCAAATAATATTTCAACTACAGCACCAAATCTCAAATGAGTTGAAAAGGAGGTGCTGTAGATGCATTTCCGTCTCCTTGTCGGCTGTGCTCGAGTGCCGGCCACTGCGATCCTGGAACTAGCAGGAAACACGGCTCATGACAGCGAAAGGACAGGATCGTCCCTCGGCACCGACAGTTGGCTGTCCGCAGTGACAAGGAGCTCGGCAGGCTGCTGGGAGGAGTAGCCATCGCTCTGGGAGGAGTTCTGCCTGGCATTCGGGCGGTTCTACAGCCCGGGGGAACTGAGAGGCCAGCAGTCTGAGTGGACTGATTGAACAGCATCTGCAGCCAGTTTCTTAGGATCCACTGTGGGATGGACATTTACAAGAGACTCTTCCTGTCTACAGCCATCAGCATCTATAACATCTCTTAATGAACTGAGGATAACGAGTTACACCAACAAATAATTTCCCTTTGGGATTAATAAAGTATTTTTAAATTGAATTGAATTATGCAAAAAAACACAAATTATAGGCCTAAAAATACAGTATATATATATATATATATATATATATATATATATATATATATGGGAGGGGGGTGAGATTATTTTAAGTAACAAGTAACCGATTGGCAAATTTATTCAACCATTGCATGTATATAAATCAGAACTTAACAGGTAATACTTTATCATAGTATTGAGCAAATGAAAAGGTAAAATGTGTGTAAACCTATTTTTTTAGGATATAATATTAGTTGTAGATACTTATAATGCAGTGATAAAGTACAATATTAACATTATTAAATTCTAAAGAAATAAGTTAAATGCTTATTGTGTTTACACGGTATTAACTTAAATCTGAAATGTTTAATATAACAACTCTAGATGAAGTATATAGGTGAACAGATTTGGTTCACCATTTAGCAAGAAACTTGTCAGTTTTGTCTCTGTCACCCTTCATTAATGCATAATAAGCAGTTATTGATCGTACAGTGTTTATAGAGGAATTAATAACATATCTATACACTATTTATTAGCCATCTATAAGAGAGCCTTACTGTAAAGTGGTACGCTATTTTATTCATTCAGCATACCTGTTTATGTAGTTTATACACTTTTTTAATTTCTTTTAGCTGCTCCCTTCTTCAGGGGTCGCAACAGTGAACTATCTCGTACGAAGACTTGGCGATCATTTTTACTCTGGATGCCCTTCCTGATGTAAACACAGACCAGCAAGCTACCACAGCCCTCTGTGTGGAGCAGAGAGCTTCCATTTAGAATGCCTGGGGGAGCAGATAGTGGAAGTTAGGGCCAATGAGGGTGGAGGCAGGTGTGGATGTTTCATATTTCCCACCCACATGTATGACATTGGACATCATTAACTTCACACAGACTCTCCCACTGGTACATTTTCATCTTTAAATCACTTCTTGGTCTGCTGCCTTCATACATCTCCTCCTACATGTCTCTGCATGAGTGCAGCTACGGCGTGCGCTCTCAGGACATTATTACCTGCAGTGTTCCCTCAATGAGGACTGAACTAGGCAAGAGGGCCTTCTCCTACTCCGCTCCTGTTTCCTGGAATATCTTACAAAAACAATTGAAGCTCTCGACCTTGACCTCTCTAAGTGGCTTTAAGAATCTGTTGGACTCCTGGCAGGGACCAATGCAGACATGTTTCTGTCTTTAGTTTTCTACATTCGCCTTAGAATCTAACTGTTTTTTTTGTTACCTTTTTCTTTTAGCCATCCTATTTGTTAAAAAAAAAAAAACTGCAGTATGACTTTTTATAACTGTTTATTGTTGTTGCTGTTGTCCATTGTTGTCATCATTCTTTGCTGAAATCAGGTCTCTCTTGTAAATGAGTACTCGAGGCTCAATGGGATTTACCTTTCTAAATAAAGGTTGAATTGAATTTCTTTTTTGATGTCAGTTTGGGGAATTGAACCGGCAACTTTCCTATCACAGGCTCGCCTTCTCTAGCATCTGTGCCACCATTCCGTATGTAGTTTACACACAGAGTGAGAATAAAAAAACTGGGAAAAAAAAAACAAAAAAAAACTAATTTTACCCACCACAGCTGACATTGAAGAAGTCTGCAAAGACTTTCTATAAAAATTTAAAAAAATTAATTAAACTAATGTTCAAAGATGACCAAAGAAAACAACTATTACTTTATAGTCAAATGACAGGGACATTTAATCAGGAAGGTTGTGGTTAAGGAGTGATAGAGGAGGCTTTATTATGATTGAATGATAGTTTCATATGTTTGCTTTTTTTGGGTAATAAATTTACCATGACTTGAATATGGAGCTGCATTATACTGCCGATATGTTTAAATGGTCAAAGTGAGTCGGTCCAGCTAAAACAGCTTTTTAATGCCTTTTCCTTAAACAATAAAAGACTTAATAACTTTCATGTTGCACAAGTGTGCACCTGAGGGGGTTAGGAAGCGATTTCTTGTCGTTCACATTAAAATAGCAGCACATACAGTAATGGCCAACACACCATTACTGTTTTGACACATTTTAAAAAGCCACACTCAATTCTGTCTTCTCAGGGAAGAGAGCTGAAACGGTGATCGGTCGAACAGCTAAAAAGTGTGCTAATGGATTCTGTGCACGTGTTTCTTGAAGGGAGTTGCAAACAGAACGATGGAGGCAAAAACGGAAGATTTTCCGTTGCATGTTGACAGTGTGTGAATGCAGTTTTAAAAATGATGTGGCAACTTGGGTGACAGAAGTTTCTAAGTAAAACTGCTAAACAAGGACACAAGAGAGAAATTACCCTTAACACCTGCTGGATAAAAAAAAAAAATGTTAGTTATAAATGCAGCCACATTTATAGCCAACATTTTTGATTATTATTGTGCATAAAAATAATTGGCATTCATTAAATCTCATTGCCTTAGCTCTGCATATTGAAAAACAATGCGAGAAGTTACCTAATTTGCTACATGATACCAAGAAGTCCTGGCAATGCAGCAGCTTGTGAAGCCCAGGGAGTGTGACTAGTTCTGACAAAGCCACAGGAAGCAATGAAGAGAAACGGATGCAGCATGTAAATAAAAGCTCTTTAAAACAGAAGGCATCTGGAGGGATATATGGGCCTTTATGGAATCTCTGACATAGGGCAAAGTATATAGAAAAATTGAAATGCAACCCACAGTGCTAAACGCTAGTTTTGAAAGCAAGCCTCTCTGAGCCTTTCATCACCAAAGGGCATGCAAGGTTGCTGCCTCATGCTCACTGAGTCAGGTTTCTGAACATCATGTCTTTATTAGCCAAAAAAAAAGCAAACGTATAAACCAATTTACACATAAAATGCTCAAAAAGATGTACACAACATTGAAAATATAATAGATGAAATTAAATAATAAAAATTAAATAGTAAAAGCAGCAAAACTTGTGCAATAATGCTTGTGTATATATAAAATGTATTTTTTGGACTATAAGTGGCTCTTTTTTGCATAGTTTGGCCTGTCACATATAGTCTGAAGCGACTTATATATGTTTTTTCCCTATTCATGACGCAATTTTTGACAGACGTGTTAAATGTTCATACTGACATGAATCAAAGAGTAAACATTACCATTTGCAGCTGTGAGAGGGCCCTTTAGGCTTTTGACAACTATATGTTGTTCCTCTTCCGCTATCCAAGGTACGTATTCTGATCCAAGGTACATATGTTCTGTGTGTTCGCACCGCGTGCAACCATACAACCGCTGAGGGCACGAGTCCACGGGGGCAGGTGAGCAAACTGTATGTCTCTGCTGTGACAGACACAGACTCAGAAAAAGAAGGGAGGGGGCAGGGGGAGGTGTCCGTCTTTCTCCATTGCTACAATGCAGCTTCAGTGAGACTGGGCAAATGTGGCTTGTTTATTTGAAATAATAAAGCACCACCCGAACCAAGCTTTTAGTCCAGTCCCTCGGTGACCACTGAGCGGGCCAGGCCACCGGGAAATGTCCCGGTGCTCCCGACGGTCAATCAGCCCCTGTGTATTATTGTTATTTCAGATTAAATGTCTGTTCTTGCACTTTGTGAAATACACTTCTAAATAAATGTGACTTATACTCCAAAGCAACTTTTTTCCCCCTCTTTATAGGCATGTTTTGACTGATACGACCTTTACTCCCAAATGACGTATAATCTGGAAAATACGGAAATTTTTACTGTAATTATTTTTACACCAAATGGGTACATTTTGAAGTATGGTGTGCAGATTATAAGCAAAATGTCATAATATATTTCATATTTTAGCCACTGTTTGTTCATATTATTGACAATTTCATCAATTAGATTTTCCAGTCAAATTAATCAGTTTATATTGAAATCCAATCTAGCTTCATCGGTAAACAACTTTACACACCATAGTAGACCAACATGCTGCACAGCATCAACATTAAAACAGGGCTCAGACAATACAAAATACATTAACAGTAACGAGTCAAATGCATAAGATCTGATCAAATAATTAAAACAATATAAAAAAAAGGTAGCACATCATAATGTAGAAACAAAGCAGGACAAAAAATGAAATAAAGTCAAACTCTTTATAGCAACAATAATCACTTTGATATAACTATGTTGAATTAATCCACAAGAAAATTCTCAAATATTTATCTCTCTAAATAAAATACTGTTAAATCTATAGATATGCAGTTAAGTTTGCACCCCTTTTCACATTCATGACCTCACATGACCTCAGATATCTGACACAGACAACAACAAAGCAGGCAGGTCCAGACAAAGCCATGAACAGAACAGACCAAAATTTCAAGTTTTGAATAATACATTAACTCTTATTCCTTTTTACACAACTGGCAGGTAATGTTTAAATTATGATTTGCCTCAAGGTACCCAGGAGGCATCAAGGAGAAAAGGATACAGAGGCTATAAGAGGCTATATATTGTATTACATTTTGAAGTAAAAGAGTCAAAACAAGAGAATTAAGATGAGACAAAATGCAACACAATACAATCAAAATCCCAATTGGAAGTTGATAAATGAATATCTGGGCTTGAGTCTTGCTCTGCAAGGATGTTTCTATTAGTGATCTCATTAGTATTGATGTCCGGTTTTCTAGGTGGTCAGGAGAGCCAGTGTGGTGTTGACAGCTTACTGCCAAATGAGGAGAGACACCAGGACAGGAAGGAGATGATGAACAAATAAATGCAGCCAGGAAGGAGGGAAACTGATAGAGGACATCAGTGTTAAATTTGTATGTCACGTCACCATTCTTTGGTTCAAAAATCCAAGTTGGGTTCATGTTTCTTCGTGTGTTTTCCATGTTTTTTGCTCTCCGTTGAAGTTCAATTAGTACACAGATATGACAAAAACACCATTCTTTTTGTTGACTATTAAAGCTCCGCTTTCTTCTTCATTGTTCATGTTCGACTCCAGAATGCTTTCGAGCCCTCCACTTGTGAAACCATTTGGTCAAGTTGAGTTTCTGGCAGGAGAAAACAGGATCTGAAGCATCTGATGCAGTTTACAAGCTAACTGCTCTGTAATCGGACTCAAGTGAGTGTGGCAAATAATGACCAACTATTCACTTGGCACAAAGGTGTCAACATGGTGCTAATTATTAGGGCTTCTCACTCCAGGAGAGCTCATTGTAACCTGCAAACGTGAACATGCTCAGTTTTCCACAGTGCTAAAAATGCTGATGGAAAAATAGCAAATGGGAATTGAGGAGGACAGGTTTAAAATGTGATTCATGAAAAATGGTCAAACGGATGAACTAAAAGCAAAGACAGGCAGGACTGTGGATAAGTTGAGGCACTGAAGTAGAAAAGAGCAGAGACAATATGCAGGATAAAAGACAAAACGATGGAGAGCTGGAAAAAAGATGAGAACGGCAGCAAGTGGAATGGTGCAACGAATGGAAGCCAAGCATCCGAGGGACAACCACAGAGCGGTCAGTGTGTGTCTGTGGGTTTTCTGACCATCTTTGTATGTAGGAGGCTCAATCTGTTGACGGAAAGACAAAGAGCAGGGAGGAGAGTTTGTAAGAGATGAAAAATAATTTTACTAAAGAGGTGGGAATCAAGGATTCTGTTTTTACACAAGGCCAGAAACATCTCATGAGGAATTCAACCTGGGTTTAGAGTCTGCACTAGAACATACTATAAATAAGCAGCTAGCTTCATGTGATAGGTTAGTAAAACTGCTGAAGACAGTTTGTGCTGACTTGAAACTAAACACAAGCTTATTTGCTTTGCAAGCTTATTAAATAGCGGCAACAACAAAGTTAACAACTGTTATTAAAGATTGTGATTTGCTTGTATCTCAGCTATACAGGAGAACATTTTTTGTAAAACACCACAATATACAGAAAGCAAGTTTTGATTAAAAAAAAAACACACAACTAAAACTTTTATAAACTTTGAGACCCACAACAAGACCAGTTTCTTTAAAACCTGGTGCTCGCCGGCAGGTTCACCGAGGGGACAAGACGGGAACACTCAGCTTCAATCAGATCACAATCCATAATGGATGGCCGTGTAAATATCTTATGAGGATAGCAATGGAGAAAATTACTTAGGAACGCACATGCACGCATTTGCGCACGCTGTCGCACACACAAGCAGGCGTAGGTAAAGAACCACAAGTGCAGACAACAGAACCACAAAGAGCAGACACTCCTCACAGTCATGTCGAAAACGTGTAATAGAGTCCACTTATGTAATATTTATGGACAGTCTTAATGGATCTGTGTGAATGGGTTCTTGTTTTTGAAGATGTCTGAGAACATCATGGACACAAAGAGCGCTGTAGAAAACCGTATCTGCAGAACATTTTACAGTTTGGTAAAATAATCATTCATGCCACTTAAATCCAACTTTATCAGTGTAAGAAAACCAAAAGGAAACCAAGGCTATCTTACACATTTGTGAGGTTACTCATGTTAGTATTAACTAAACTGTGGAACATGATCTGGTTATAATTATTAACTTTTATTTATCTAGTCTCGATGAGATTAAAGATGCATTTTTTAAGAGGGATATGGGCTTGAAAGCAGTCTAAACATGTTTGTTCTGGTCAATGATAATGAGTGAAATGCAAAGATTCAACGTTCTGTCTTCATTCTGGTAAAGTTTTTCTGCTTTTTAAAGTAACCATTTAATCTCTCTAACCTTTTATAGTTTTATAAGTTTAAAATCTTAGGCATTCTCTAAAAAACAAAACAAAACAATGAAATGTTTACCTTTTTATCTTATGCCAATAATGTAAATAATTCTGTTAAACTGGAAGAAACTAATTTTGAACTATTATATAGTGCCAATATATATATAT
>NC_056511.1:11508749-11538070 GCF_014905685.2 Nematolebias whitei | reverse complement strand
ATATATATATAAATAAATAAAAGTTGTGCCCCAAGCCCTGCAACATCCCCAGAACCACTATAATTATTATTAGACTTTCTGCCATCACTATTTGACCATCTTTACAAGCAGTCCATTATCTTCAATCAAACCTTCTGATTGCTGCTGATTAGAGTTCAAATCAGTCAATCAATTGCTCTCTAAAATCAAGGCATCTAAGATGGCTTTTGCTTCGTTGCTCTCAGAAAAGGTCTCCCTAATGACTGATGAAAAACTGTAACAGTGCTGGAAAAAATAGCATTTTTCCAAACGAATAACACTTTAGAGCAACAGCAGCCAGCAGCATATTTGTCCTTCAAACCAAAAGGGAGAAATGGAGCCTGTGTGAGAGACTCAGAACTGTAGGAGAGGACAGTGACAATGAGTGCAATTAATGAAAACAAAGCTCCAATTCCCAGATGTCTTTGAACCATGCACTCTCCTGATATGTTCTTGCATTTCTATGCTGTGCATGCGCTTCCCAGCTGCCATCAAGACTATAAATATCACTTATCACACTAACTGACTTCCCTCTTGAGAGGCAGTGAAAGAGCGAATAAAAGTGACCAAAAAAAATAAATAACTGGCACAGGTATGATTGCTTGCCAAGACAAATGGCATCCATCAACTTTAGCTGAGCTCCATACTCAGCCACAATTGAAATCCAGCCATGCAGATACAAAGAGGGGAGGGAGATTATAGCTGGTCTGGTCCAGCTGAGCGTCCTCTGCAAGCTTATTACCAACCTTTGTAAATTTGGTAAGAGTGCAATTTTCTTCACATTCTCTTCAGTGTGGATTTTACAGCCGCGGTCATTTGGGATTGCTGATAACCAGGAAAATTGTCTTTATGCTCACAAAACTCAAATCTATAGCAATATATTTAAAGTAACATCAACAACAACAACAACAACAACAACAACAACAACAACAACAACAACAACAACAAAAGAAAAAAAAGCTGATGTGCCAGTAGTTGTCACAAATATAAAATAATGTTAAAATGCAAATGGTGTTTTTACATTATTTGCTGATTCACCGTGCAGGAGATCTCTTACTATGCTGATCAGTGCAGGTGACAAAACAATGAGGCACAATGTGGGCAAGCACATGCACTTTTATGTTTGAGTGAAACTTTACTGTTCAACTCACTGAGGCTGCAAAAGCTAGCTAGCACAGAGTGCACTGGGCATTGTTTTCTCACTGTGTGTCAGTAAATTAACTGGAGTTACAAAGCAGTGCCTGAATCCTGGATCGTCTCCCAGTGTGAACAAACTGCCTGCACTCCTCCCTGGACTACCCATCATGGCACAGCAGGACTTGCCAACACCGTTGGATCCTAAAGGTAGGTATACCTCTGCATGACTCCAACGATAAACCCAGTTTTATAGCAAGTCTCTGGATCACAGACGTCCATCTGTGGGAGTTCTACCACCTTTTTTCAGTAGCTGTGCCACTTTTCTTCTACTAAAAAGTACTTTTTTCATGAACTGCAGATAAAGTACTATTCCAAGGATATACTGATATCTATAGGATCCCATGTTACTTACTGGAATGCTAAAATGATTACTACAATCTGTGTCCTCATTTACCCATTCATACAGCACTCTATACTAGATCTCTACAAAGCTAATTGAACAAATCATTCTAATGAGACTAATCAGTGCTTTAGATCACATTCGTACACTGATGGGACACACATCAGAGGCAACAAGGGGTTCAGTGTCTTGCCCAGGGACACTTCAGCATGTGACTGCTGGTGGATTCGAACCCCCAACTCTCGCATTGGAGGACGACTGCTCTAACCACTCAGCCACAGCCGCCCCATTACTGCATTAACACACAAAACTTTCACACATTTCCATACAACACTTTTTTTTTTTTTTTTAAACACTGAACTCTGGATCATTAAAAAAAAGTGTTATACACTCAATACACGCTCGTGTGCTCATTCAATTTGCACTACTGTTTACATTTACAGTACTGTTTATATTTGTATTAGCCTTACTATACTGCATATGTCACTTTAACATTTTATCAATATCAAGGACTTCATACGTATACTGTGTACAATCACTTCATGTTGCATTTGTCATTTTTACTTCAAATGTCAATGCCAAGACCTTCATACTTATATACTAGTTATACTATTTATATTGCTATACTTAAATTTTAGATAGTATCATACTTTTATTTTGGGTTAATGTTTATTAAATGTTTAATGGTTATTGTTGCACCATGGGTCTGAGAGTAATGAAATTTCAATCCTGTGTATGTCCTGTACATATTGCAGTTTTGACAATAAAGTTGATTTTAACCAATGGTGTACCAGAGCTGAAAAACAACAGATAAAGACAAAAACCTCAAAGTGGTCTATTTGTACTGCTCTATTTTGACTTTCGTTTTTATAACTCTGAGAATCCTTCAGTATTTGACTTTTTGGAGTTCCATTACTTTTAAACTTCCATAAAATTTGTCTTACAAGCGAGAGGTAAAGAAAAAAAGGAAAAGGAGTAGTAGTAGTAGTAGAAGTAGTGCACTGTGCTTCAGCTAGGCGGAGTTTACCTTTGGGCATTGAATGAACCTTACCTCATTCATTCTCCTTGCCTGGCAGAGTCACTATAAACTTCAGACAGTCTTTAAAGAAGCCTTTGGGAGTTCACCTCAAAGTCAGGTGAGAGTATGTTGTGAACTAAATCCAATAAAGATCAATACAGCTTAGTGATAAAGCTGAAGCAAGCAGTGGACTATTTTTCTTTTCGTCAAGGCCAGGCTACTTTTTTTAAGCAATACTAAAAGGACGCATCATATAAAAACACAAACACTATATTTTTAGTGGCATTCGTGTCATCCAAGTCAACTTTATTTTTTTTTTAGAGACTGATTTTTATTCAGTGCCATCACAGCCTTTATGCTAGATCTGAAAAATATTTTTGCAATGCCTTGAAATTTGGCATTCAGTCAACTTAATTTCTTTGGCATTTAAAGGGTCCTCGTTTGGATAAAGTAGTTGATCTCAAAAGTGATACTTGAAACATGATTGATTAGAACTATGTAATCTAGAGTCTTAAATATCTAATTATGTTATTCAATTTCCAAAGCACCACTTATACACTCATCAGAATGAGCTAGATAAAAATATGTTCACTTTGTGTTACCGGAGTGAAGTTAATACTTTTCACTGAGTAAGTTTTGGAGTCCATGCACATATTCTGTGCTTGGGGCATAACTCTTCAGCTGTTATCACTTTGTCCAAATGCAATGGGTGGTGATTGGTGTAGAAAAGAGCACTGATCTCAATAATCTTAAGGTAGTATCTCACTGGGCTATGACTGAGGACTAATTGGTGATTCAAACTTGACTTAAATTGTCTTTTTTTTTTAAAAAGCTAGTTAAGTCAGGTCAGTTTTATTTGTATAGCACATTTAAAACAGGAACTGCAACCAAAGTGCATAACAAAAAGATCACAGCATCAAATAAAAATAAGATGTAATTACAGCATATAGAATAAAACAGAAAAACACAAAACATTATCAGAAGCAATGAAATAGTAAAACAAATCACCCTGTGTTAAATGTCAATGAATACAGGTGGGCTTCAAGAGAGATTTTAAAGCAGAGACTGAAGTGGCCATTCGAATGTTGAGGGGCAGATTGTTCCAGAGTTTAGGGCCCACGACTGAAAACGTCCGATCTCCTCTGAGCTTCAACCTAGTTTTTGGTATCACCAAAAGCAGCTGATCAGATGATCTCAAAGCCCAAGAATGAGCATAAGGATGAAGAAGGTCGGAGAGGTATGAGGATGCGAGGTCATTGATACACTTAAACGTCAGCAGGATAATTTTAAAGCCAATTCTGACATGCACAGGAAGCCAGTGAAGACAGGACATGCTACGTCCATGGAGGCACAGCGGCACAGGTGGTAGAGCTACTGCCTCTCAGCGAGAAGGTACTGGGATCGAATACCCGCCAAGGATCTTTCTGGGTGGTGTTTGCGTGTTCTCTCCGTGCATGCATGGCTTTCTCCAGGTACTCCGGTTTCCTCCCACAGACCAAAAACATGCATGTTAGGCTGATTGGTAACTCTACATTGTCCCTAGGTGTGAGTGAGAGAGTGAATGGTTGTTTGTCTCGTTTGTCTCTATGTGGCCCTGTGATGGGCTTGCGACCCGTCCAGGGTGTGCCCCGCCCCTCGCACAGTGATTGCTGGACATGGGCACCGGCGACCCCCGTGACCCAAAATGGAACAAACGGGTAAAGATAATGGATGGATGGATGTCCCTGTGATGGACTTGCCACCTGTGCAGGGTGTCCCCCGCCTCTCGCACAGTCACTGCTGGATACGGGCACCAGTGACCCCTGTGACTCTAAAAGGTCTCATTTTTTCAGCACGTTCCTAATTTAAATGACAAATCAATGAGCCTCTAGAACTCAGATGAGGAATTAAAGAACCAGACATTCATTCAGATTCCCTCACAAACAGCCCAGTGTGAGACCTTTAAACACTGTTGATGGGAAGTCTTTGGTATCCTGTATTCTTCAGGAGACCATGACAATCCAGCTTCACCAGTAACTAATCGTTTTCAACAGACTGGGAAATGTTGGCTTGATTATTATTTTATTATCATTATTTCTTTTCATACTTTCTCAAATCATGTAAGATTTTACAAGTTTTAGTTTGTTGTGTCAGTGCTCCTGATTAATGAATGAAAGAAAAAAAATATGTTAACACAAACATATTTGTAAAAAAGTGTATTATTTGATCAGTGCTCCTTTTGTAATAGAATAGAATATATGCAAAAATAAAAAAATAAAAACTTCACTGTTGCAAACTTGAAGTTTTAAATTATTTTTGTAATTTACCCCGAACCTGCAAGGAAGCGTTTATTGCCAAGTCCATTTGATATGGACACAACATACAGTACAGCATTTCTCCAGAATAAAAAGGCATCATCTTGCGGGAGCTAAGCAGCATTAATTTTTCAATTATTGCCAATGCTTAGTTTACCAGTACAGTATTAGATATGCAGTGGAGCTTTATCTTATACCGGGGAATTCATATTTACTTTCAAGAATAGGCTTAAATCGTATTTTTTAAATGTGACAGCCCATAGAAGGAGACATATTTTAAAAGGTTATGTATTATCATTGCTGAGAAAAATAATGAGTAGTCATAACAGAGGCAGCAAAGTCTTTTATACAAGCTCCAACCTATACCAACACTCAAGTTACTGCTTGCAAGACGACAGAAAGCCTCATGAATACCAAGTATGAAATCATCGTAAATCTGAATAAAGACCTCACCGCCAGTCCATATTAAGAATATATTTTAAAATATTTTGTTTCTGAAATGTAAAGAATGAATTATGAGTTCCAGTCTACTATTCTTCACAGCTTGGGTCCCATTAAAATGGTTTGCATTTGCAACTTTAAAAATGTGTGTATGCTTTGTGTGCACGCTGCTGGTGAATCACAGTGTGGCATACGCACAGGTATTTTTTATTCATCTAAATAACACCAAGATGTTTCTTTAATTACAAAAAAAATGTAATTAAATTTTTAAAGAATAAATGTCTAATTTGCCCCTTCGAAGGGATGAAAATAACCAAATACAAATTTAAATATTAGAGAGCTTTGTTAACATAATGAAATTAAATATCGGTTTCCTTTCTAAATAAATGGTCAATAAATTTGTTGTTATTTACCATTTATGTAGAGATGCACCGATCTATCGATATCAGTACCGATATTGTAAAAATTACTGGATCGGGTATCGGTGACAATATGACCGATCCATGACTGGGCAGATCTATCCACTCTAATTCTATGCTTTGTGCTCTGAGTGACATCATGCGCTAGCGACCTCGCCGCACAGATTGTTTTCAAAACAGAGCGAGCGAAAGGATCAGCCATCTTGAACTATTTCACACTACCTCACCCAACACATTCGACAGCTACGTGCAATACATGCACAGCGACGGTTCCAGGGGGTGTCACTAAAACTTCTAGTTATAACACTACCATCTTAAACAAGCATCTCCAGAGATTTCACCTTAAAGAGTACGCTGAGTTTGTTGAACGGAATTCAGCACTGTTTTTCTGTATCAGATCGGGTATTGACCGATATCAAGTATTGGTATCGGAGATGGGAAAAGTGGATCGGTGCATCACTACAGTTATGAACCCATAGATATGGATAAATCTTACATGACACATCGTAAATATTGAAGAATGTGTTTATCAATCCTGCTCTACGATTATCTTGAAGCAGAGTTTTCTTTTGTTTTTTAAGAAAGCCAAACTTGAGTTGAAGGAAATGTAATATTTTCCTGACTGAATTGCTCTCATTTTCTCAGCCAAAGATTCAGTTAGTTTCTAGACTTTATCTAAACGTAAAAATCCATTGATGCCTTCTACTAATGCACAGTTGTTTCATGTGAGAAATTTAAATTTGGTTATTGTTTTGAACTGTGGTTCCCAACACTGGTCCTTGAGGAAAACCATCCTGCGTGTTTAGGATGGTATGCCTAAATCAACAAATTTCCTTTTTATGATGATGAAGTAGTAAGTAGTTAGTTAATAAGTAGTAAGTAAGTAGTAAGTAGTTAGTCAATAAGTAGTAAGTAGTAAGTAGTTAGTAAGTAGTAAGTAGTCAATAAGTAAGTAGTTAGTCAATAAGTAGTTAGTCAATAAGTAGTTAGTCAATAAGTAGTAAGTAGTTAGTTAATAAGTAGTAAGTAGTTAGTCAATAAGTAGTAAGTAGTTAGTCATTAAGTAGTTAGTCAATAAGTAGTTGGTTAATAAGTAGTACGTAGTTAGTTAATCAGTATTAAGTAGTTAGTCAGTCACTCAGTTTGTCAGTTCGTTAGTTCGTTTAGTAGAAATAGTAGTAGTAGTAGTGTTATTATTTTTTATTAAAGGATCATCACTGTGTTATTTATTAGGCCAATTAAATAGGTAAGATCACACAATCCTATTTTATAATACCAAAAACCCATCAGCTGTAGTTAGAAATAAAATAAAATAAATTGATATTGTCAGGAGGCCATGGTGTTGTTAAACAACTATTGTAATTTCCCAAACCACATGTTCAATTTGTGTGCTTTTTTTAATGTATTGGTTTCAGATAACTTTAATGAAAGTTCTAAACCATTAGAGGGTTTAAGAAACAAAATCACTGTTTTTTATATATATTTATATTGCCTTGAGATTCATTTAACAATTACAGGACCTCAAGAGCATGAAGCAGAGCCAGCAGTAACATGATTTTTCCCATCTACAGTATTAGAGCAGACATCCCGTCTCACAGAGCAGTTTTAATGTGACATTGATCCTTGTAGTAGAAGCAAGCAAATGTCAGACAATTTATTTACTTTCCTGCAATTAGTGTTCTGAAAAAGCAGGGCTGGCTTGAATACTTTGATCCCTGCCCTCTTTCAGCCATAAGAGAAATTTGTTATCACCTCCTCCTCAGAATGACAGCCGAGTTATCACTTAGCTCGCTGAGAGACAGCTCATTCCAACGCTTCAAAATAACCACAGTCGGCACTATCTGATTTCACACTATACTTGCTGCTCCTGCTTAGTATGGCAAGTAGCAATTTCATTACAAAGCTTTCTCTCCATCTCCCTCCCTTTCATCTTACTGATGCCCTTAACCAATGACACCCTAATTCATTCACTGCCCCATTTCCATGGGCCTGGGGTTTCATTGGCAGTGCATTTTGGGTGAAAAGCCTCTTCTCCAGGGCCCAGCAACCGGTCACACACCTGAGAGTCTGTCCCACCATTACACATTCTATTTGCACAAATTGCTCCATTTGTGTTTGAATATGACAAGCGTTTCCCCAATCTGGCTGCAGACCGTATCTAGTCCCCGAGAACACAGCTGAGATGTTGGGGATATTTTATTCTTAAGTGAGATTGCCTCTTTATCTTTTTGTTGTCGGTAAGTGTAAAAAAAAAAAAAAAAAGAAGAAGAAGAACTTTATGCTTGAAAATTTGTTAGTTAAGAAATCTTTCCTGGTAGAAGACCATAACTTTAAATGAGTCAAACTTATTCTTGAGCATTAGGGGTAAATAAAAAAATAAGTTTCTGTAAAGAAGGCACATAAGCTGATGCCTGAATAAAAATCAACAAAAAACATTAAAAACACACACTTATGTGAAAACATTGCACTCTATAATTTGGTCACCTAACTAAAAAGGTAAATAATGAAAGTTGAAATAATTTGGCAGTGTTATTTAGTCTAAAAACTACATGGCCTCCCTCTGTTATTTATCTTTGAGGTTCATTTTTTGGCTTTATAAGTAAAATCAGGAACATGTTTAAACAAAACAACAACAAAAAAACAGCTATTCTTTAAATCTTCTCCAAAACAAATTGTTGATCTTTCATACACAGTCACATGGGTGTAAATTTAAAGTTGAGTATATAAAAATGTGTCCTTTAGAATAAATGATGGGCAGATATGTTGCTGCAGACTGGAAGGCAAAAGTGGGATTAAACCCAATTCAAAAACTATTGAAGTGCATGAAGGAAGACAGAGGGGTGAGCACGAAACAGCCATGATTAAATTTACAATTGAACAGGCACAGGAAGATGGAAGTTTTGGTGTTTAAACTCAGCCTACATGCTTCTGTTTGCACAGTCTAAAAGAGAACAATTCAAACAAGCCAGCACAAAAAAATACTATTTAAAATGGAGTTTGGAGCAAAATGTTGGTGAAGCTGCAAATCTAGAAGACAACAAGATGAAAGCTGTTGGAGAAAAGGCTCGATTGAAAAGGTTCGAAGTGTTCAAAGCTAACCAACGGGCATTTAGGGGGTTGCATTTTCTGACTCTAGACTCTGGTGTTAAAGACGATTCATGTTGTGTGAGTATACATGCGCGTAGCCAGGGGGGGTTCGGGGGGTTCGAACGAACCGCCCACTTTGCCAATGAAGTCCCACCTACAACTCCCGCGAGATATAGAACTGCGAGGTGAAGACGACGTTCACTCTGTCCTGGCTTGGAAGGCAACACGGTGGATTCAAACGGTAAAATTACATTGTGGTTTTTGATTCAACTGTTCATTTGTGTATTTAAAGTAGTACCGTTTGATGTTATCTTACTCTATAGTGTCATTTTTTTATGTGTAGATGTGGATTGTATTGTATTTTTCAATTCATTAATTTCATTCATAAAAAACAATGTCTAACAAAGCAAAGTAAAAAGATGAGTTATTTTTGCAATTGAAGTAATGTTATTATTTGCGGGCTTAGTTTGCATTTATGTTGTTAGAGTTAAGGAGTGGTACTGTGCCTTTAAGAGGATGACGTCTTTCATTCTTCTTCGGTGTTTTTTTTTTTTTTTTGTGTATGTTCGGGCGGGACTCGGGAGTACCGAAGTGTTCGTTCGTGTCTGGGATGAGTTCTGAATAGAAGACTGGACACACACGCTATTCCCCTCTCAGTGTGTTGCTCTTTCTCCACTCACAACCGCCTATTTGGTAACACAGATTTACCTCACACAGCAGTGTTTTAACTAGCTAGCTAATTAGCTTGTTTACACATTTGAAGTTATGTGTACCACCGCCAATGAACCAATCAGAGTAGTCCTACAGGTCCACTTTTTCTTCAAACGAACCGCCCCTCATAAAATCCTGGCTACGCCTATGGTATATGATAACGTAAATTTATGCATGTTAACACTTCTTGTCCTCACTTGATGTTCTTAATGGCCAATGCACATCTTTCAAAAGAGTCTTTCGATCCATAAACCCTCAAACAAAACTATCAAACCACTTACAACTAATTAACAAGTGCTTGTTAAGAATTCCTCAAGATTAACATTATGGGATGTCATGGAGAGAGCTACTTTAACAGTGAATTCATGAAACGTATAAGAAAACGACAAAACGTCTCAATCAGACCAAGCACAGGGGAACTTAAATAAGCATATCTTTTAAAGTTTTTTGCAATTTTATTCAATTTTTAGAAAAGTCTGGTTGATAAATACACAGATGAAAAATGAAGTGCAGCATGTAAAACTAAACGTCAAGCCCAATTAATTACGCAAAATAAATGTTTAGCTATTTATTCAGTCTTCACATCTTTAATCTGCATCAACATCTATGGATGAAGTCACTTTTTATTAACAGGAGCTCTACTTTTCAGTCGAATGGCCAATCTTTAGACTGGGGAAGTCTAAAATAAGAACATCACAGACAATGTTGAGTTTGTTATTACTGCGTCTGCT
Organism: Nematolebias whitei; assembly: GCF_014905685.2. Lineage (NCBI taxonomy): Eukaryota > Metazoa > Chordata > Actinopteri > Cyprinodontiformes > Rivulidae > Nematolebias > Nematolebias whitei. Next base: position 11,527,814 of record NC_056511.1, on the reverse strand, counting down.
TTACTGCTCTCCCAGTGGCTGATTCTGACCCATTCTACATATAAATTTGTTGAATAAATAATTCAGTGAGTTAAAATGGCAGAAAGTGTCAAACATTTTGAGAACATGCAATACCCATCTACTCCATGGGTGCCTTCTACCACCTCAATCTATGAATGTTTTTAAATTACACCATGACAGGTTTCTCATTAATCTTTATACATTAAAAAAAAAAAAAAACTTCAAGAACCATATACTTCAAAATTAGATTCCTGCATAGACCGTGTCAAATACGACACTCCTCTGAGGTTATTTGTGCAAACTGTGTGAGATATGTTTGTTAAAAGCACAATGTCTGTGACAGCAGCTGCAGTGCTTTTATGTGCCGTCTCGTCACTGAAGAAAATAAAGAGTGGGTGTGGACAAAAAGCTTCAGACGAGTCTCAGATTGCATATTGAATTCTAAAAGCACGCTGAAAGGCAGAATCCTGGCAAGCCTGCTCACTCACGCTGCCAAAACATGGACAAAGGTAATTGCTTGTCATATTTAGTGAAATTATGTCGGAAATACAAATGCCTCATTAAAACGTTCTTTAAATGCCACACGAGTCAATTGGATTTGTTTTCAGCACACGCAGTCCTGACAGGGAGGGCTGCTGTGCTTGTCATGTGGTTTCCGGACAGAGAGGCCGCTTTAATGACACATCATTTATTTTACTCAGGCCCAGAGATTCCTGCCAGGCACTTGCCTATTTCAAATTGCAATTCAGTGAGTCACTCCAAGATTCTTTTTTAGAAATAAACCATCATTTGAAACATACAATCAACTCTAAAGGTCAAGAAGGATAACTACATCTTACAAATTGCTCATCAAGAAAACCAACATGCTAAAGTTGGGTTGTAAGAGACCTGTCGTAGTGAATCAATTCGTTTCGGCAGTCGTTTAAACCTTGAATATTGTAAATATCAAGTTGCAAATCATCACCCAGCTGCACTTAAGCAGTGCATGCAGCATACCCCATCAGTCCCATTTAGACTTTTTAAATGCACTCAAATGATGAATGTGTGCACTATTGTACGCTTGTTTGAGGTTTTGTTAGATGTGTGGGTTGCAGCAATGTGACAACTGCAGTAAGACTAGTTATTGTGAACACATGGGATTTATTACACAAGCCACATGAGCATTTATCTTCAGCAAGTAATGACAAATATTTCATAAACAGCTCCACTTTTCTATAGAAATAGATAACATGCTCCATGTACTGGCTACTACTTATCCTATTGAAATGTGTCGTGAATTAGATAAAGTTATAAATTCAAACTTATTCAAGGAAAATATATATATATATATATATATATTAGAAATGTAAACTATTAGTGAGTAAGTAGGCTCAATCATCCAGGTAAATAAATCACAAAAATGTTAAATCAAGTCATCTAGACAGTTTTTTGGAAAGAAAATGTTTCATCCTTTATCCAAAGGACTTCATCAGTCCGAAGTCTGCCAACAGGATCTGTCGTATTAAGTAGCACCTTGAGTTTCAAACCAGTCTGCTGTGGAGTTCCCAGGCAGAATGGCTTTACATATGCAAAATGGAGGATCATCAGTCTAAAACAATCGATCATCAGGGCATAACAATCAAATGTTATAGGCAAAATGGCCGCTTACTACTCACCAAACCAGCCCGAGGACAACGTGGCCAAAGTGGTTAAAACAAAAAGAGTAAGAAGGCTCAATCATCCAGGTCAATAAATCACAATAAAGTTCAGTCATGTCATCTCTAAACTCTTCTGTGAATTATAACTGATAACACACAAAGAAATTAGAAACCAGAAGAATTTTACTAAATCAGAAACTGCTTTAAAATATTTTGTTTTTAATTTTTTGTACAGGTTGCTGCCAAAACTGATTTGAATAAATGAGAAAAAACAAAAATGAGAACTGCAAGAGGCCTGGGAGACCCACAAGTGGAAACTTGAATAATGCTCCCAGTTTTATAGGAGACCACATTTATGTGACTCAAACATCAGATGGAGAGATGAAAAATGATGAGTCTTCATCTGATCACATTTATCAGCCAGGAACTGATCACTGACAGAGACCGTTTATGGGAATGTACAGCATTAGAGGTCAGTCCCAGGTCAACCTGTTGATCGCCGGACTGGACTGTACGAGGCACTGACCAAACATCAAGATGGGCCAGTGTATCCATGTGGAGGCCAACCTCTTGTTAACTGGACATATCAGATTCTCCCTCATACAGCTGCATCATCCTAGAAGGAATGGAGCTGTAAATTTTGGAAGCTCTCAGTTTCAACCAATGAGAGGAGATCGTGTCGAAGATACGTTGGACCAGACGAAATGAAGACTGAAGAGAAGAATCACTATGCTAAGGAGGTGTCTGTAACCCTATCCTTTATGCAGAATCATATAAAGTGATGCAATGTGTGTTGGTCCTCTTTGTTTGAGACATGAAGTAGGAGGAACATGTATAACTATGACAGAAGATTTTAAAAAGCATATGCACACAGATCTGGAGCTTTATGCTGGGGCTTCTGGGTGTTCTTGGGCTTTTTGTCTTTGGGCTTGGATGGCAGGTCACCTACTGTTGCCCTTGGGTCATTTTGGCCTGGGGTGGCAGGAGGGTTTAGAGGACCAGCATTTATTTTAAATAAGCTTCTTCTTTTTCCTGTGATGGACTTGTGACCTGTCCAGGATGTCTCCCGCCTCTCACACAGTGACTGCTGGATATGAGCACCAGTGACCCCCATGACGCAAAAAGGAAGAAGCGGGTAAAGATAATGGACGGATGGAAGCATTTTCTTGTTAGGAATGCACCAATCCACTTTTTCCACTTCCGATGCCGATATCTGAGGTTTCACATTGACCGATACCGATGGATACAGAAAAACAGTGCTGAATTCCGTTCAACAAACTCAGCGTGCTCTTTAGGGTGAAATCTCTGGAGATGCTTGATTAAGTTGGTAGTGTTATAACTGGAAGTTTTAGTGACACTCCCTGGATTTGTCGCTGTGCACGTATTGCACGTAGCTGTCAAATGTGTTGGGTGAGGTAGTGTGAAATTGTTCCAGATGGCTGATCCTTTTGCTCGCTCCATTTTGAAAACAATCTGTTCGGTGAGTTCGCTAGCGCATGATGTCACTCAGAGCACAAAGCATAGATTTAGAGTGAATAGATCAGCCCAGTCATGGATCGGTCACATTGTCACGATACCCGATCCAGAAGTTGTTCGATATCGGGACCAATACCGATATTGGTATTGGATCGGTGCATCTCTACTTCTTGTTGTCTTTTTATTTTCAACAAAGAGCAATAGAAGTAGAAATAAAATGTTTGCCTGCCTGCACAAAACTGAAACAGCAGCTCCTGAGTGATTCCTAAGTTTTGGTGAGTTACTTTTAACTTTTTACTTCTGGGTTCTTTTTTTTTGTACCATATAGGGCACGTGCAAAAGTAAATCTAAAGGTGTAAGTGTGAACCCCCCACCTGTTTTCTGCTAAAAGCCCCCTGAGGGTGAGTAAGAGGAGCACTCTGGGGCTGTGCTTGTGTTGCCTGCTTCGACAGGAAGGAGCAGAGACACGAGGGATGGTTGTCTGGGTGTTCCACTGGCTAACCTATCGACAAGTCGACGGCATCCTGACCTCTTCCCACGAGGCAGAGAACAGTTTGAAATCCTGCTCATCCCTGCCAGGGTTGCACGCTGACTCTGGTCTGAGTCAAGTAGGTGGAAGCGGATCTTTGAGCTCCCAGAACTGGTTGGATCAACAACAGGAGAAATTACTGGTTTAGTTTTGATCAATCCCACTGGTCAAAGGGTTCGGTGGTCATGGCTTTCTTACAAGAACCATCCAAGTTCATTCAAGAACCCAAAAGCCCAAAGACCTAGTTGTTCTAACAGACTTGCAGAAACAAGAACACGCAGAATGTCATTTTTTTAGAAAAAATAGCAATTCCAATTTGGAGATAAAGATTTTGAATATTATAATTTGTCCCCCCAAAAAAATCACTTAGCTATTTCAAGTGTATTTCACAACTAGTTATGCCATTTCTCAAAGATCTGTGCTACATCAAATTCTGGATTTCACCACTTCTGTTTAATACAGTGCACCTCTTGATTCTACCTAACATATTAGATAATTAATATTTGACAAATGCCCTTTTAAAAAGGGACACAAGGCCGTTTTTCACTCACTGAAGCAAAAAGTCAGAATAAAAACTATGCTTTTGTTCTTTGGTTTTGTAGTTACGGAGATATTCTCTTAAAATCGGATCTTATGCAAATCCTGTGATTTTTAAATTAAAGGTTGACTAAATATAGTGACATTACGCACATTTAAATCAGGCTTGATTCACTTTTTTTTTATTTTGTGTTGTTTTTTTTCCACAAAACCTTCATGAAATTGGATTACGCCTCCTGTCATCTGAGTCACACTGAAAGCATCGCGCTGGCAGCCTCTAAGTGGCTTATTTTGACATTCAGATGGAAAGCCGATGCAACACTTATCAAACAAAAGATGAACGATCACCTTTATCTTCCAGTGAGAAGTGAGGATCGGGATCGGTTTCATTTTGATCCAAAAGAAGGGAGGCATGGCTGAACAGTTTTATGAGGCTGAAAACCATGTCTATTTTATGCTGTGGCCTTCACAGCTGTCAGATCTGAACCAAGATGAACGCCTCTGGAACATGCCTCAGTGTTCTCCACCGCCTTCAACAAATCAAACAGGAATATATCTTATGGGAGAACGGGGCTTTTCATCTCTACAGCAAAGTTTGAGAGACTTGCAGAATTATCTCTAGGTCATACATTTATTTGGAGACAATATACTACACATTCCTGAGATACTTCATCTTAATTTGTTTTTAATCTGTATGCAGATCTGGATTAAGACAGCTATAGATGTGGTACGGTTCTATAGACTTAAAGGCAGGAGCAAAGAGATGCAGTGACAGGAGAAGATGGGGCTGAGCACAGAAGCATATAATGTGAATTCAAAAGCAATCATTTTTGTTCTCAGCTCATAAAGCCGTCTGTGGTTGATGTGTAAGGCAGTAAAAATCAGAAGAATGAAGGTAAGAAGCAGATCTGTGAGGTTTGCAGCCATGCTTAAACTCACGCAGCAGCTGCTGCATCATTCAGGATTTGACCTCCTCGGAGTAAATTGTAAATGTAAGCACGCAGAACAGCAGATAATTATGGTAAATAGATCACACAATGTGATAAAGGCAATAACCAGGTTTTGGAAAAAAAAAAAACTATTAAAAAAAAAGATCAATAAAAATGACAGTAAAGTAAGTTTAGTAAGCAACAGTAAGAAAATGCAAATCTAGTTAAGATATTTGCACAATTATTGGTATTCACAAACAATTATCAGAATCAAGTTTATTGTCATTGCACAGTTAAGTACAGCCGTCTGAAGGGTAAACGGAAGTGCGCCGAGGCTGCAGCTTCTATGAAGAGCTGCCCTTATTCTTAGTTAAGACAAGGGCAAGAAAACGTGAGGAGAAGGGATATAAAAAAAAAAGATCTCTCACACCGTGTCCTTGGCACAGGGCACGGTGTAAGGTAGCAAAAAAAATAATAATTCTACCTCAGCAAAAGCAACACAGAGAGACATGATATATTTTGCAGTGGGGGTGGACAAGACGGTGAGATTGTCCATGAACACTTCCAGATAGTTTCCATTGTCCTGATAAAAAGATGTTACAGTGTCTCTCAGCCGGTCCACTTGATAAGGGTCTACAGATGTTCTCGGGGGGGTGAGCAGAGCAGAGCTTCTTAATTTACATATCCACCAGGAGCAATGTGAGGTAAGTTGGCATATCCAAGGCCAGCAGGGAGGCCAGATTCAGATAGACAATTGTTTTGGGCAGGCCAACTAGTGATTTCATATCTGCCTTCAGTTCTGCTGGTACACTCAGTGGTGAATCCAAACAGTCAGATTTGTGGACATTCCGCCGGTCCGTGCTTGTTAGCCTTCTCCAAGGTCGGTTCCTTCATGCCGGTGAGTCCTAGGAGCTGCAAGTGGCCCACGATCCTCAGAAATCGCGTCCAGATTACAGTTCAGCTCGCAAAGCATATTAGTCTGAGAGCTGTAATCCCTCACATAAAGCTGGCAGATTTACTATTGCTGCAACTGCTGCCGACACATACCTAATTAGTCGATATCCCAGGTATCCGCCAATTCCAAAAGCAAAAGCCCAGTTATCATAAATCCAATTATGTACAGGTCTTCTACATCCTCAATGGTCAATACAGTCAGCCACATCATGTTCCACACACACCCAGGAATCCATGACATATCCAGCTGCGTGTGGATGTCATGCAAAAATATGGATATTAATGAGCAAAAACAAAACATTGTGAAAAAATCGTTTTGGTAAGGGAAAAAAAAAGTCAAACTATTGGCACTAAATACATTTTAAAATAACCAATGAAAATACTTTGTTTCACAAGTCTAACATATTTTCAGAGTTTCACTTATTTTTGCAACAAAAAAAAACAAAAAAAACATTGGAATGCAAAATATTTAACTGTGAAACTAATTTATTTAGGTTTCTTTAAACAAATGCTAACAGTTTTCATGGTAAAAACTGCAACAATTCCACTTCATTTAAGATACTGTAAATAGAAGATACGAAAAATATTTTCATCATGTGACCAAAAGCTGAAAGCAGAGCAACAAGTTTCTGCCCACGTCTGTGTGTGTTTATTTGTACGGATGGCAAACTTACCACATGACAAACACTTTAGTCAACTTTCACAAAGTATATCGTTGTTTTACATTCACAACAGATTAAATTTTGAAGCCAACCCACTTCAAGATGGCCACCACAGCTATCAATGTTAGCCTATACTTCAGTGAGCTTTACAAATATGGCTAAAATTAGCAGTAGCTGTAGCTGCATATCATTCTGTTCACATAATCTAAGTTCTACGAGAGCATGCAAGTTATGATTCGATTAGGAAGGTTTTTTTATGGTCAAAATAACCACAACTCTGTCATTTCTCTTTAAATGATGACCTTAGTTTAAAACTCAATGCATTTCTTCAAAACAATGCTACAATTGTAATTAAATATGTGGTCACCTCTGCATGCTGATTCCACCAATACATCTGTCTCTACAGCTGAACTTGCACGTGTGTGTGTGTGTGTATGTGTGCGTATCCAGACAGCCCTTCTGCTGCTCCTTGTCCCAGTCAGATTAAAGTGTTATTCAGAGTGCCACTGTCTGTCTCTTTCACTCCCTGGAGAGACTGTATGCCCTCCTTAAGCCCTTCATCAGATCTGTGGGCACGCTCACCATGAAGCCAACACTGTCACTACAATCCCCCTTTGTCTTTGACTTTCACACTTTCTGCCAACAAAACCATAAAACTGCCTCTGGAGTGAATCAGAAATCATGACTCTAATCAAACTGATGCTCACATCATATTTTTAAAACACGATTTATATCCACATTTTACTTAAAGATGTTAACTTTGAATTCAGACTTTTTTTTAAGGATGGACAGATTAGGGTTAAAGCCAGTAAATATATTTTTATGGTTTACATCTCATAAAATACCACCCAAATCAAGAAAAGTTTGAATATCAGAGATTACATTTGATATTTCAGGTCACTTACAGGTGGACAATATGCAAAGTCATAATCTAGTGTTAGCTTTTAATTCAGCCAGGGGAGTGATTTTTTTTTTTTTTTTACATAATTTTCCTTTAATTTTTACATCAGGCATTAGCACATTCCTCCTCCACCACAGACAGAGAAAGGACTCTCTTTGATCAACCAAAAAAAAATAAAAATAAAGGATTTAAATCTAAATTAGGTTCAGTTTATATTAGTCATACAGTATACTACCTAAAAAGACCCAAATTTTAATTTTTCTTATTTTAAAGTTTATATTAAATAAATTCCTAAATTATTACTAATTACCAAAAAACCAAAACAGCTAAGTAAAAGATTTTAAATGCAAAAAAATGAAGAAATGTGTGCTTCTTCTTTTTGTATTTAATATTTTATTATACCCGTGAGGGATTTTCAATACACTGACCTCTCATATCACGTCCTCTGATTTGCTTTGACAACTTGGCAAAAAGGCAAATTGGAAAGTTAATCATAAAGTGGTGTCAATCAGCCTGCACAGGTTAATCCAAACTTTTTGGTCAAGACACTACAGTTCATGTAAAAAATAAATAAATTAAAAAAAAGATAAATCTTTAACTCTATGTCAAGAAAGCCTTCCCATATATTCTGCATCTCAAATTTTAGAAGTGACAACAGGACAGAAATTTTAATTTGTGGACTAAAACAAATAACCAATTCAATTTTTTATATTTTTCTTGTTGTAGACAACAGGAACATTAAATACAAATATAAACCTGTGACTCAAACAACAGAAATCACAAAATCTCTCATCTTATTCTTCTTTTCCACGGTTTCAGCCTCATCCTTTTTCTCCAAGCTGCTTCTACTCCTCTCATCTCCTCTCAGTTTCCTCCTCACTCATTTCCTGCTTATTAGAAAGTCTCTCTGTCAACCTTGTCCCGTCTAATTCCCAGCCAATTACAATCTAAATGAAGCACAGGACTGCTGAACTTGCTTTGCCTCTTGCCATTGTTTAATTTGTGACGGTAACAAACTCTGATTAGGCTCAGCAAAGGTTCATAAATTAACCACTCAAGACCAAATTAATCTCCATTTCCTGGGAAGATAAACGAGCAATATTCAGTTTTTCTTTATGGATCCTACAGACACAAAGAACACAGAGAGGGAATAATATTCACTAACAATGACTGCATAATTGGAAAACCGTGGCATTTGCACCAGGAGTGGCTAAACTTGCCAGCCAGCCTTCTGTTTGCACCAGTGTCACTTTTATAAGCAACCTCTGGCATTAAAAATGTAAAACCAGCCCAATCTGATTAATGCCATCATCTGAACATGACAGCGTGAACCACGATGACAATGTAGCAAAAGACAGTACTGACAAGAAGATATGAATATTAACATGAACAGAGTTGTTTTAAGATAGAAGAAAAATACATAAAATATAGAACTAATATGAGATAACTACACCACTAATGACATTAAAAGTCATGTGTGGTTTCCCGATTATCATCCTTGGACAAAAAAAAACTAAGTCAAATAAAATAAATGGAAAGTGGATTTATTTTAAGAAACAGACTGTGGTTAATTAGTCTTGAAAAATCAATGAGAAAAAGAACCTTTTTTTTTTTATTTATAAAATACAGCATGGCAGCCGTATTACCAATCTGAGACACATTCCTGATTCTACAACTGCATATCTGACATGAAACAGCATCATCAATCATTAGTGTATGTAGACATCAGAGTGTCGAAACAGATATTGCTGGTTGATAAATCCTGATTCGATAATGTGACAAAAAATATGACTAAAGCTGATAAATGTCACGTAACCTCACGGGTCGTATTGTTTGTCTTAATTGACAGTATCTGCAGTCAGCTGTGCCGTAGAGTGATTCATTGCATATCTTGTTTTGTTAGCAGGTAAGATATCCACACAGTCAGCCCAAACAAAAGATGGGCACTTTTGTTTACAATAGACTGTAAACTAAATTACTAACATGACAACACCTAGAAATCTAAGTGAAATGTTGCTTCTTTTTGTACACTAGCGAACACCTTTTTTTTTACGTGCGCACACACGCATGTGCACACACGCGAGCACGAGCGCACACACACCTACACACATCATTGTGTCACCCCCCCCCCACATTACGGATGTTTCTGACGCCCTTGTTTAATGCACAGCCTCAGATAGGCACTTTGTGTTTATAGTGAAAGACAAAACATCACCACTAGACATTTTTTTTACTTGTGTTCAACACTACTCATCTAAATGATGTTTCTCACGAAGCTTGAGGACAATAAGGTGTGGGGGTTTTAAAGACATTTCAACTTTAATGCACCTGAACACACAGTGTCTCTTACACCTGCAGCGTCTTACAGCGTCACAGTTACCGCTAGGCTAAGATGCTACAGACGTAGCACACCACTTCTCTCCTCCTAACATGAATATATGTTTGTGTTCAACCCCCCCGGTTGCCTGCACTAAACTCGCTAAGCTGACGAGTGAGCAACACAGAGGTGTCTCCACCTCCTCCACCTGTGAGTGTTCTCTGCCGAGGCAGGAGGAGACGTAGAATAGAAATACTGCAGGAAGCTGGAGAGTTGTAGGTAACCGGGAAAACCTGGAGTGGACTTTTAGTGGTTTGAGTATTCTCCTATTAATCAAATGGAATCAATTTGTTCACCAAGAAAGAGAAACCGCGCCGACTGAACTGATGTTTTATAGTAAAAGTGTGCGGGGGGTGTCTAAATGAAAGTTTTTAAGTGTGTGTGTGTGTGGGGGGGGGGGGGGGGGGGGGGGGGGGTGTACATGTGCCCTTCGCATATAATGGTTGTGATGCCTATATTTGCAATATACTAATCATTTATATTCAAAATGATTCCCCTGGACCACACTTGGGTCAAGTGCAGATAAGTTTAAAGAACTCAGCCTGCAAGCAAAACAAAAAATATGTTTAAGCATCGAGACGAACAAAATATTAAAGAGGAACATGTCAATCCCATCCATTCTTTATCTTTAAGCCACTTTTCACCATATCAGGTCACTGGAGTCACTGGTGTCAGTCAAGCAAATTATTTACAGATCTACAATCCAGGAAGCATGTTCTGTCAGTGTGTAAGCCATCTGTACACAAGGAGGATTTCATCTTCATTAGCAGAAGCACGGGGCAGTACGGTGGCACAACTGGTAGAGCTGCTTTTTGCCAAGTTCAGTCTGCAGTGAGGGAACGCTGCAGGTAATGATGTCCTGAGAGCGCATGTTGTAACTGCACTGATGACGTGACAAGTAGGATGAGACGTATGAAGGCAGCAGACCAAGGAATGATCTATAGATGAAGATGTAGCAGTGTGACAGCCTCCAGGTAGATAATGATGACCAACTGACCAATAAGTACAGGGTGCAGTGATGGGTACGGTAGTTACAACCAGTTATGAATCTTAACACGCCGTTGTAGGCAGCATCCAACATCTGCAAGCAGCTGGCAGGGGCATTCATGTAAATAATGTCACCATAGTCGATGGATGATTTGAAAGTAGCAGCTACACGGCTTTTTCTGGAATTCAGAGTTAAGCAAGATCTATTTCTGAAAAAGAAACTCGGTTTTAATTTCAGTTTCTTTATCAAGTCTTTAACATGAGGCTTAAAAGAGAGATGTGCATCGACCAAAACTCCCAAGTATTTATAGGAATCTACAAACTCAATAGGAACATCATGAATAGTGGCAATAGAAGCAAGAACTGCTGGCACCAACTTCCTGCTTGAAAACAACATCCTTTGTTTTTTTTGTCAGCTTTTAGCACCAGTTGGATATGGAACAAGACTGATCGTATGATGTCGAATGCAGACTGTAGAACATGAACCATAAACCATTAACCGAGAACATAAAGGGGTGGAACACTGAAAACAGAATAATGTGGGTTTTTATATCAAAAATCCACATTGATTTTGTGATACTTGATGCTCAATAACTACAGCAAAAATACTGAAGAGTAGGACATTATGTATAATAAATCAGCAGTGTATTTACCAAGTTTAATGTTACTATTTGTTTCATTATAACTGATCTAGCTGTGGTTTAAATGATAGAACAGGTTGGTTGTTGCTGCTTTGGTTTGTGTCTCTCAAGGAGAGTTGTTGACTTCAGGGAGCTCATAGTCAAGACTGAGCGATTACTACAGGCATAAACCCTTCGAGCAATTTCTTAGGCAGCATATGAGAAATAAAGTCAAACAAACATCACTTTCTTATGTTGACAGGGGAGTGAACATGGCTGACAGGGAAAAAAACATTTACCTGGCATGTTTGCAGAGATGTTGCTGTGAATAAATGACTTTTAGATGCCTTTTTTGATTAAGTGCTGTGCAGATGGCATGACATGTAGACTTGAAGTTGTATTCTATTAATAAAACATTTCAATTTAAAATCGTACTTTCCAAATTTAGCCGAGTGGAGCAGTGTCTCACAGGCTTAAAAACACTCTCTTGGTAGCCACTTGTTTAAATGTCTTCCAGACTTAAAATTTAAATCTGACATGCTATCAAAAAGATAAATTTGGAGACAGTGAAGCAACAAATCTAATCCACTAACAAGTGGAGTTTCTCACACTGTCAAAGCTTTTTTTTTTATCAGTTTCCTCTGTAGTCCAATGTATTGGAGCATTTTGGAGCCAAATTGCTTGCTATGCAGCATTTTCCTGTAATCAGAAGATGTACGTAGAAGCATATGCCAGACTAACGGCAGAAGAAAAAAAAAAATGTGATGGAGCACGAGATGGCATATTTTGAAAAATGCTGTTTGGTTTGAACACTGTTAAGTGTACTCACAATGATCGATGTCCCCGTCTGCTTTCTCCTTCTCCTGCAAACAGGGAACACACACAAAATTGGTTATTACACAGACTTGGAGGAGCAAAGGAGAGCAAAGGAGAGCAAAACAGCCCTTTCTGCAGCTTTTCTCTGACCATTCCTTACTTTGACTTTTTTTATATTTTTTTATGTCGTCTTGATACAAAGAGACATTGGCAGAAAACAAAGATGAAAAGATGAGATAACAATGAAGAGAGAAACGGTAAAGAGAGAATGTGTATGTTGGAGTACAGTAAATGAAAGAGAACTCCAGAAACGGATCAAAACGTCAATAGAATCATCTGAATTGAAAGTGCACTTGTCGCAAAGTTGTAGGTGTCAACATGTACTGAAATGTTTAAATAGTTGATTCCAGCAGGATAACCAGCAAGTCATTCGTAAGCTCAAGTAGAAACAAGGATATTAACAGGAAGTTTCCGAATAATGACTGTAAATAGTCAAGTCAAATTTATTTATAAAGCACATTTAAAACAGAAACTGTAACCAATGGATCACAACATCAAGTAAAATTTACCAAGATATAATTAAAAGCATCTAAATAAATGCATAAAAATACAAACACAATGAGAAACAATGGGATGATTAATGAGATCATACGGTGTTAAATGTCAGTGAATACAGTTTTTTTCAGGAGAGATTTAAAAGCAGGGAGTGAAGTGTCCTGTCTAATGTTGATGGGCAGACTGGTCCAAAGTTTAAGGCCCATGACTGGAAAAACACCCCATCTCCTCTGAGCTTCAGCCTGGTTTCTGGTACAACCAAAAGCACCTGGTCAGATGATCTCAGTGCACGAGAAGGAACATAAGGTTGAAGTAGGTCAGAAAGGTATGAGGCTGCAAGGCCATTAATGCATTTAAAGGTCAACAGAAGAATTTTAAAATAAATTCTGACACACACAGGGATCCAGTAAAGTGTTAGTATTTTTATCTAGACTGACCGTGGGTTTTTTGATCTACTCAGAGATGGGTTTATAATGAAATTATGACCCAGTTCTGACTGGTTTAAACAGGGCCAACAACTCTAAAAAGAGGATTCAATACCCGTCAAGGAATAGAGTTTTTATTTATTTGTCATTTCTTTAGTGGCTCGCTCATCACATAGAAAGGATTTTTCTGCACCAGTATCATTTTTCCTTTCACGTTAAATCATATAAGGTCCAATGAGACCACACTTAGTCCCTCCTCCTCATCCACGTGATAGGCTGTGCTCTCCTTCTGCGAAAGGAGGAGTCTAGGCCCTATAAATCTGTAATGCCACAGGACACCAACCCTTTCCGGTTCCTGATCTTGCGTCATGTACTGAACCGGTCCAGTCGGGTTGGAACTAATGCATGGACTAATTTTTCAAGGTCAAATCTGGACAGCGTGGACTTAAGCTTAGCTGTCTGCTTTAACTGGAAGAAGCTTTTTTGAAGAACAGAGTTAATTTGTTTATTAAACTAAAGTCAGAGGCTAAAACCATCCCAAGATTCATAACAGACTGCTTAAGCTATTGCTGAAGAGTCAAGATTAACGGGATCAGTAACAGAGGTACAGCCAGGGCTAAAGGACCATATTTTTTGCTGTATAAGTCACTTTTTTTTTTTTTTTGCATAATTTGCATGCCCTGCGACTTATACGCCAAAGCGTCGTACAGTATGTACGGAATTTTTCCCATATTTATAAACCAAATTTTGGCTGAGATATGACTGTTTTCATTCATTCTGACTGAAAATATTGAACATTACCATTTTCAGCTGCTAAATGGCACTCGAGCTGTATGGCATGCCATTGTATCATGTAATAGGTAAAAGTATCTAATAATGAAACAATCGGCTTGCCATACTACCACCGTCATCTGCCTGGAGCAACCGTTAAATCAGCTTCATTTTGTTGCGCTGCTCCGGTGAATGCAGCTGATTTGACCGTCAAAGTGCATTTATTAAGTAAAAGTTCAACTGAGACAAGTCAAGCAAACAAATAATTGTTTTGAAGTGGTTATCTTGTTAAATTTCTAAGAAATGGACAGCGAGTCACCCTCTGCGCATTCATGTTTCCGGGCATTGGCTTTTGAAAATGCAGCTGATTTGACCGTCAAAGTGCATTTATTAAGAAAAAATTAGACTGAGACACACCTTTACTTTAATTTCAAACAAATAATTGTTTTTAAGTGCTAATCTTGTTAAATTCTTGTTAAAGTCCTCCCGTGCACGCTCCCGCAACCTCCATTTGGCAGCCAATCAATTTTTGGCACAACACTGGCCCACATTTCCGGGTTGTCAGCCGTGACATGCAATAGATGCGACGTATACTGTGAAGCAATGCATTTATGGATTTTTCCACTTTATTAGACATATTTGGCCTAATGCAACTTATAGGGCGGTGCCACTTGTACGGCAGAAAATACGGTAAATAGTATCTATCCATATGCAGGACAATAATCGGATTTTGGAAGATTAAAACTTTAAATGTAAAATACACAAGAATCAACATTCAAAGCTTAATGCAATTTTAATAACAGTAGAAAGAGACATTGTCTTGTTAAAAATGAGGAAATCATTATAAATCCCCTGCAAGTGAAACCAGCTGAACAAAAGGTTTGCAGTGGAATTGATTCCACGGACTAGTTAAACATCTTTTGTCTCTTCTTGTGGCAGCTGACGCTTACATGTAGAGCATGTGTGATTTTATGCGCAGGGTGCCTGCTTTGATGTGCATTGTGTGCTTTTTAGCGACTGATCACATGCGCTTTTTATAGCTCAAAGACTTGCATGAATATGTCAACTTAAGATGCCAATTTTTTAGCACAGGGGAAACAAGCAATTGACACATTTAAAAATAGAACAGAAGTGGGTCTTTCGATGCAACGCCACTTTTGAACATCCAAATCTGCAGCAGCAATTGAAGCGCAGTGACATTTTGCATTCTTGTCCCTTCAGCATGGCTGCCATCGATAATGAGGCTCAGTGATAAAAGTTTGTACGACTGCGAGTCCCCCCCCCTCCCCCCACAAACACAGCTTCCCAGGAGACCGAGCGTCTCGTGAGAAATGCAGCGTTCGTAAATCTTCCTGTCATAGCTCCATCTTTGCCTCTACATCTCTATCCCCCTTTTGCTCCCTTTGCCGTCTGTCCATCTTAATTGCAGACATGCTTCCTCGTGATGGCGGGATAAAACGGAGGGTGCTCATCAGCACCGACTTCCATCATCTTGAGCGTGGCTGTTTGATCAATTGAGTAAAGAATCAAACCAAGCATAAAGGTGGAAAAAAAAAAACATTGCACGTCTTTCTAAAAATACTGAAAAAGCTGCTCTGTGACTCAAAAAACTTTGATTATGCTTCTTTAAAGCAACTGCATCACTTTAAGTTAGCTTTGTTTGTCCAGTTGGAATGGCACAGTTGGTTTTCAGAAGGTCAGACGTTACAGACTCCCATCAGAAACTCATCTGAACAAGTGGGATCAAACAATGAGGTCAAATAATGGTCTAATTAAAAGAATTGAGCAAAACTATTTAGAAAAGACAAAGTTTAAAGCCGTTTTGGTTCATATACAAACAAGCACAATAATATGATATTGTGATAAGTTGTGTGATCTGTTAGTGCTTGATGTGAATGACCGTCAGCTTCTACCACACCAAATGTTATCTCAGGTTTTATAAAAATTCTCTGAGGTACGGTCATTTTTTTGTGTAGGCTAAGGTCAATCAGCTGTGGTGGCCTTTTTAAATTGATCTGACTCCAAAAGTTATAAGTTGGACATCTACAGTTCATTCGTTTGACAGTTTCCTTAATTCATTATCCAATGGCACGCAAAGTATTTTGTAAACACACAGAAGTAATTCCAACAGTTAGTGTCAAAGTTTTGAGTAAATATATGGTACTCAAAATATGTGATGGGACGGTGCTCAGCTTCTACCACACTAAAGTTCTAGTTCTCAGAGGGTTTTATTTGTGTGTGTGTTTTGAGGTCAGTAGGCTGTGGCAGCCATCTTGAACTTGGACTCCAAAGGGTAATCAGTTGCAATCGTACATCTAGTTATTACTTTCTAAACGTTTCATTAAAATCTGCTCATTAGTTTATGAGATATTTGCTAGCAGACAAGATTTATTCCAATATTTACTGGCAACATTTGAATCACAGATTTTCTGTCAGGATCTGTTTATATATATATATATATATATATATATATATATATATATATAATAGTGTTATGATTTTTGTTGCTGTATTATGAAGGTTTTTGTGATTCTTATGTTTATTTTACATAAGTTCCAGTGTAGAAGTTCTCTGTGTAGTTCATGCTTCTCAGTTCTGCTCCTGCCTGCCCCCCCTCACCTGCTCCTTGACTCTTCACCAGGTGATTGTCATTAACCCAAAGTGTTGTCTTTATAATCCCTCTGTGGTGCAATGTGATGTTTACCAGACAGTTGTGGTTTCCTTCCTTGTGTGTCTCCCTAAAGTTTCCACACGTTTATGTTCAGAAGTACCGTACTTCCCGCCGTACACATCGCACCGCCGTATAAGTCGCATCAGTTGCATCAGTCCAAATATGTCTAATAAGGTGGAAAAAACATAAATAAGTTGAGTTGCCACAGTACTCATGTCTATTATGTGTCACTGCTGATGCGTCGCGTTTGTTGTGCGTCATCGCTGATATCCAGGAAACATGGACCAGTGATGTGCCAAAAATCGATTGGCTACCAAATGGCAGCAGCGGGAGCGTGCACGGAAGGACTTTAACGAGAATTTAACAGGATTAACACTTAAAAACTATTATCTGATTGCTCGACATTATAGCAAAGGTGTGTCTCAGTTGAACTTGTCCTTAATAAATGCACTTTAATGGTCAAATCAGCTGCATTTCTCCTGGGCAGCGCGGCAAAATGCAGCTGATTTGACGTTTTCTCCAGGAGGTCCGGAGCAAGATGAAGGTGGCTTAGTATGGCAAGCCAAGTGTCTCATTAATAGTCACTTTTACCTTATAATGAGACACTTGGCTTGCCATATTAGTCGAGGGCCCTCTAGTGGCAGAAAATGGTAGTGTTCAATATTTTCCATATCAGAATGAATGAAATAGATATCAGCCACGAATTGGGTTATAAATATGGGGGGGGGGGGGGCAAAACAAATATGTCGCTTCGCTGTATAAGTCACAGGCATGCATGCAAAAATCTGCAACTTATAAAGCAAAAATTACAGTAATTTAAATCTTCAAATAATAAAAGTAAAATCATTTATCTTACTTATTTGCTCTGTGTTTTATGTTTGTATCTCATTGTTCCATGTTTTGCATCAGTTCCGTTACCTTTAGCTTTCTGCACACTTGATTTCAATTACCTAATTATCCCACCAGCTCTGCTCTTCAGCTCAGTATGTTAGTACTAGAGAGTTCTTTTAGGATTATTTGCACTCTTCAGATGAAAAGAATTGTTTGAGCTTCATGCTGTCTATATTTTTATATTGATTATATTCTGGATTTTTCTGACATGGCAGCGCTCTCGGTTTTGTTTTAAAGTAAAAGCTTATTTAATTCCACCACCTGCCTTCACGCCTGCAGGGTGTGGGTCTGTCTTTTTTCTTTCTTTCAGCCCACTCACAGCTGCGCATGCAACTTTCATTCAAGAATACACTATCTACATATGCTTTGCTTTCCGCAGACACGTTCCAGCTCTTTACTTTAAAAGAAAATGCAAATTCTCATCTGCCTGCTAGACACGATGGTCTAAATTTACAGCCGAGCATATATTGGAAGAAAAAGAAGTTGAGAGTATTTTCTCTGCTTTTTTCTGTCTGTTGCTTTGAATGAAGGAACAAAAAGTGATCATTCAGATTATTTAGAGGGCATCTGTGAAAATGTATACAATATTTTACCGGTTTTTAATTGCACTTGCAGAGCGTCAGTTTGGAGAAACGCAGTTTTACTTTGATTGGACAGATGAGCTTACAGATACTCAGAATTGTTGCTTCAAATGCAAGCTGGTAGATGATAATCAGAGACTGAAAGCAGCCAAGACTGAGAAAAAAGGCATATGCAGTATTAATGAATTGCATTTATCTGTAACAAGTTTGACACTTGCCAAAGTTTGTCCTCAAAACTCCTTACGTTTAAATAAATCAGAGGAGCTCTGAGCCTGAAACATCGTTTGGTTACTTTTACACTTTTGTCTTAGATTGAGTGGACACATTTTTATTTTTTTATATCAGCCGGATGATGCGCCAGGTAGAAGTGATGACAAAGAAGGAGGAGGGGGCTCCTCCTAAGTGAAGTACAAAGCATTTACTAATGGTAGAAAGTGTCACCTTCATGACTTATCAGTAGCTTCTTAGTTTATGGTGTCAATTAACAGCTGATAACATACATCTGCAACAGAAACACACACACACACACACACACACACATACATATATATATATATATATATACATACATATATATACATATATATATATATACATACATATATATATATACATATATATATATATATATACATATATATATATATATATATATACATACATATATATATATATATATACATACATATATATATATACATATATATATATATACATATATATATATATATATATACATACATATA
>NC_056511.1:11493992-11508349 GCF_014905685.2 Nematolebias whitei | reverse complement strand
ATACCCTTCTATTTAATAGTCTATTATTTATCATTGGCTAATTCACAGACTTTATTAATCACATTTAGACATTTGAAGTAAAAAAAAAAAAAAAAAAACTTGCTTTTGCTTGCATATGTTCAGCTGCTGCACCTGAGATGGGCATTCAGTCAATGTCAGGGCTTAATTTGTAAACCAGTCAATGCCGGAATGCAAATAGCAGATGGGCAGGCTAGCAGGGTTGGATGAAGGGGTGTGGGGGCGGGGTCTGGGGCTCCTCCCCCAGAAAAAAATTGAAGAAAGTAGTTGCAATTTCCCGTATTTTGGTGTATTTGAACGGGTTGTTAAGTATCCTATGTTTACCTACATTTGTAAACACTCTGCTTCTGTTAAGCACCCCCCCCCCCCCTTACTTGATGGAACCATCAAGTAAGTTGGGCTCAGACCTGACTCTGTCCCTGCTTCTTGTTGTTCGACTCCACATGTGAACCTCCAGGCACCTGCCTACAGCTGCTTGTGAGCTCCTGGCCACGTAAGACTGTCTGGTTAGTTTGGCGCTCACCCCCACCACTCTTAGGGGCAAAGATTTTTTTTAAGGGTAGATGTGGAAATACTACTTGAAAAGGCAGATCATATGCTCGTGGCTGTTGTGTTTAAAATGAGTGTTTATGTAATTATTTTCGGTTTACATATCCAATATAAGTTTTATTCGTTCAAGGCAGTCATATTTGTTCATAACTTTATTATTAGTAAGACAGAGTTACCGGATCCGAGCAAACAGTTACCGGAACGCACCCTGTCAAAATAAGAGCGTTACCAGATCCTGTTCCAGCAGGATTTGGCTCAAATTAAGCACTGGTTGACGCCCAGGCTGATATACAGCTTGAAATGTAGTTCAAACCACGCCCACCCGGCTAACCACTTTGTTCCCGGGGCTGCAAATGTTGTGCAGTCCAGTCACATTAATGTCTCGGCATGTTCAAAGAATTGTTCAGTACAAATGTCAATATGTACAAAATGGTTTATTTTTTTATATCATCACATCACCCAATAACAGATAAATATGAGGAGCTAAGCAAATAGTCCAGACACAATACAATAAAGTCAAGTTTTGTTCCATATCAAGGTAGTCACTGCATATTTCAAGTTTTATTCAGATTTCCATACAAATGAGGAAGTCCCAAAAAACCTTTTTTTTAAAGGAAGAAAAATAAACTTTCTTAGGACAAAACTAAATTCTCAAGATTTAGAGCGCTAAGTTATAATCATCATGTAAATTTAGTGAGGGCAGCTTCATTTTTGAACATCAAAACAACAGGGAGGAATCTGTAATCATGGGCAGGGGGATGATTTCATTCTCTTTTTGTTTGTGTTTGCTTTCATCAGTTCAGTTTGTCCCTGTTCATTTAATGCATAACCCTCTTACTCCTAAGCTTTTAATCCAATGAGCACAATACAGTGTTTCTTTGTGGTTGTTGAAAAAAATCACTTAAGCACTCTGTTCTTTGAAAAAATACTACTCCCAAACAAAATCATAATCTCACTGTGAAATATGTTTCATCTCAAAACCCTACACGTTCAAATTTTAACTATGCTTTAACAAAATAGTTTGGATTGCTTTGCCTAAATTTTCCACTCTTTCTTTCCACTGTCTGTTACATCCCTGAGAGTCTGTTGTGCATTGTTGACGAGCAGTTTTAATGGAAACAATTGTCACACTTGGCTCATTCCCAGAGGCTTTGAGAATGCATTGATGTGAATTTATGGATCTGCATGACTCACCCTGGAGTTGACTTTAAATTCTTGCATCATTTGGGTTCCAGTTTTGGACTGAAAAACAGATGGTGAAATGCAAGGGAATTTGTTTGTTGCAATAAGGGATTTCAGAGGGGGAAATGGCGTTCTAAAGCAGGCGGCCAACTTGGCAACACCCGACATGAGTGAGAGGAAAACAGCCAGTTTATAGAGCTGCTTTTACAAGGAATTAGGCTGCAGTGCTGTGTGATATGCATCTTTCTCTTTTTTGACAACTTGTTGTGGGAACGTTTATGAAGCATTCAAACTATTGTGATCCATTTTTCTTCTGTACATTTTTCGGTGCGATTCTCCTCCCCCAGTTTTCCAACTATTTCAACAAATCATATATCAAATTGTTCAGTTCTTTCCGGACAATCCTGCTATGAGTTTTGGTATTGGTGCAACTTTAGCTTTTTGAAGTATTTAGCCTTTTCTGCCATTTTTCATCTCATAGAAAATGAATTGAGCTCATTTTCCATCCTTCAAATCTTTAGATCCGTTTACAACCTTTTACTGCTCCTTTCACATTTTGTTCTGGTTCAGCTTCTTTCAGCTGCCTTGTGCAAATGTAAACTTTTTTCAGCTACTTTCAGATAATTTCTGCTGTTTTCTTTCAGCTGTTTTGTGCTCCATTTAGATTCTTTCTGCAAACTACAACATTTTTGTGCTTCTTTTAATTTCTTTCTGCTAATTTCAGCTTGTTATGCTCCTTTCATCTTCTGTATGTAAGTTTCAGCTTTTTCTGCTATTTCAGTTACTATAAAGCGGTTTTTATGCTAATTTAAGCTTTTTCAGCTAATTCCACATTTTTTGCACTCATTTCAACTTTTTTCAGACTAATTCAGCAAAAATTGTGCTCTCTCCACTTCCTTCTGGTAATTTAAGCTTCTTTCTGCTTTTTAACTACTTTTCAGTTTGTTTGTTTTTTTTTGGAGGGGGGGGGGGGGTTGCGCTAATTGCAGCTTCTATCAGCTAAATTCTAACTTTTTGTGCTAATTTCCACTTCTTTCAGCCCAACTGGGCAAACATGTTTTTTCTGCTTTCTTATGCTCATTTAAGTTTGTTCTACCTTTTCCAGCTAGCTGTTTTTTAGCATTTTTAGCCAATTTCAGCTGTTTTAAGATAAATCCAAGTTTTCCATGGTAATTTCTGCTACTTTCAGCCTATTTAACTTCTTGATGCTAATTTCAGCTTGTTATTCTCTTTTCAGTTTTTTTTTTTTAGCTATTTTCAGCTTTTTCTGTTATTTAAGCTACTATTTAGCTTTTTTTATGCAAATTTTAGCTTTTCAGATAATTCCACCTTTTTTAAGCTCATTTCAACTCTTTCCACTTTCTTCTAGTAGTTTAAGCTTCTTTCAGATTTTTTGCTTCAGTTTTATTAGCTACTTTTCTTAATTTTTGTGCTAATTTCTACTTATTTAAACCTAATTCAGCAAATATCTCTTCTTTCTGCTTTCTTCTGCTAACTTGTGTATGTTTTTTTTAACTTCAGCTACATTTCAGCATGTTTTTAACTAATTTCAGCTGTTTCTCAGCAAGTTCTTCTGCAACAAGCATCCACATTCAAATGCCATTTCTCTGTTTGGCTTTGTTTCTGTTGAACACCGAGTTCAGGCTTCATCCTTGACATCTTTTTACTGCTGTGCTCTCATGTAGCTATAATCAATGTGTTCAAAAACTTGCTCTGAAAATTTCAGACAATTATCCTTTAATTGTGATTAACAAATAATCATTAGTTTAAAAGTACTATAACTTTTTTAATGTACTTTTCTTGCTTACCACCAAAATACAAAATCAAACAGTGTTAGATGTACAGCAAATATTAATTCACCACTGTGTGCATTCATCCACTGGTGTATGTTAATTAAGCTAGTGAAACTAGTCCTGTATCGATCAGTAGTCAGATTAAATATTGACAACAGGAATGTTTTTCCCAAATGGTAATCATTATTAATTAGTGCAAGTGACAATTAAAGCAACTTGTGATTATTTTTCCATTTGTCATTTCTCCCCTGGCAACATACAGAAGGTAATTATGCATGTCTGTTAACTTTTTTGTGAAAGATCCACTATATTTATGTTATTTATTATACAATTTTTTTTTATCCATTACATTTCTTAAATGTAATTTCTGTGTTGAATATGAGTCAAAGTCCATTCATAAAAGCTGAATGCTTACAACTCTGAGTAAACATTTCCTTTAGAAAACTAGTTTATTTTCTCAAAATACTCCACCAGTAACAATGTGACCCAGCAACATCTGTTGCATATTCTACAAAAAAAAAAGAAGTCATAATACTAACCACCAGGTGCGGTTTCTGGTAGGAGTGCGACCTGGTGGTGGTATCCACGCTGTTGCTTCTTCTGCTGCTCCTGTGCCCTTCAGCCAGGCAGCGCCCTGACATTCCCAGCAGAGCAGCCACAGCCACAGCCCAAACACCCAGGCTGCCCATGTTCACCTGTGGAGGAACGGAAAAACACGTGAAATCCGGACTTACAATGAGACAATTCTATTTATAATATCTTGTTCGTCTGTGTTTAACAGAAATAGAGTGGTTTGTGTGGGCCGTATACATGTTGTTCAACTGAGCCATCTTTACATTTCAATGGGACTTTAAAAAGGTGTCAGAATGTGTTTATTAATATACATCTTTAACTGTGAATTATCACACCTTAGTTCTGATTTTAATCCCACATCTTTTCTAAATGCAGATTTGATTCATGTAGTTATTTGACATTGTTACAATGTGCTTTTAACAGAGATTAGGACAAATCAAGACATATCATTTTGGAATCTGTAGAGATAGGTTGTGGAACAAATTAATAGATGATAAAATATTTTTTAGATGCGTTTATTGTGTTGTTGTTTTTATTCACAAAAAGACATGAAAAAAATTCTAAATGCTTGGTCATTTTTCAAACTTTTTTTGGTAAAATTCTCTCTACATATATCTATATATATATAAAGATATATAGATAGATAGACAGACAGAGACAATACTAAAGCTATTTGAACATCAAAGTCTTCAAAATAATGACTATAGTGATCAGTATTACAGAAGGCACAGCATAACTTTATGTCAACAATGGAAAAAGCTTCTGAAGCAGCCAAAGAATGGATTGAAAACCAAAAATATAAAATTAGTGGTTTAATTCATCTGTTGCAACACTTGCATTTAGTCATCCATATCCACACAGGCCTACACACATGGAAAATTATTCTACCGTCTAATGAAGGTCAATTTAATTAGCTAATGGTGTTCAATAACTTCAAGATTACAATAGTTCAATAGTCGTGTGTTAGTGGATGTGATTACAAGTGAAAAAAGGCAATTTCATCCAACTTAGATTTGGATCATTGTAACAGATTAGGAAAAGCTGTGTAAGAATAACCCACCACTAAATGTCAAAAACAAATTACTCAAACCAAAAATTATTCAAAAAGAGCATTCAATTTAGTGAGATCATGGATAATAAGAAATAATCTTGATTAGTTTCAGGGTTGATGTTAACAGCAGACTCTCCAGATTTGGAAAACATAAGAGAAGTGTCCCATGGTCTGACGACTTGTTTACAATTCTGTGTCTTTTTATAACATGGGGTGAGGCCTGTTGATGCTTTATATACAAGTTATCAGATTTTTATTTGCTGTAAATAGGAAGCCATTGCAGGGATTTAAGAACAGGTGCAACATGTTCAACTTTCCTTGAACCTGTGAGAATCCAAGCAGCTGCATTTTGAATCAGCTGTTTGTGCACAGCCCATGTGAGGCCTTCAGGAAGGCCATTACAACGTCAATTATTCTTTCCAGTCTATTTTTTTACACAAACTTTAAAATAAATGAAAAGCCAATTTTGTCAAAAGATTAAAAGTTGACATCACTGTTTAAAATTAAACAAAGGTTTCATGTTTAATTGTTGGGCTCCAGAGACTAATGCTTGAATAGAGCTGCAAATCTGTTTTTGAGCCTTTGCACCAAAATCGATTATCAGTTTTCTCGTTTAGTTGTCGGATGTTGTGTGACAACATTATGTTACACTACAGCAAAACTATGTATACAGTCTGTTAAATATTAGAGTATTTGTATCTACAAAATATGTATCCAAAAGTGGAAAAAAGCACCAATGGACACAAAACATTCTGTCCCTAGTAATGTTCTAAACCAGTTAATACCAGAGAAACTAACAACTTTCTTACCTCTACCAATATCATGATCAACTGTAAACATAATTAAAAGTAATAAATAATTAGAACAAAACATAATTTTCTAGGCTTTAGTTTTTTATTTTTTATTTTATTTTTTTATTATTAATGTTTTCCAAGTCTTAAAACAACAGTATCTGCCCCAAATCATAAAGATTGTCACATTCAACATCTGCTTTTGTTTATCTTCTGAGCTGAGTTTATCACACATTTTTTCCAGTGTGGTATTTTAATAAAAGACACTACTGCCAACTATCTGCTAACTGCAAGCCTCATGAATGTAAACATCACTTTAAAGAGCAATGGGCATTATTCAGGCTGCCTACTGGCTTGGGGCTAATGGGTCCACGCAGATGAGAGCTCAGCCTTGTGAAATTAAACACCAAATGAGATCTGCCAGTCACCGTCGTAATGTGCTGCCCAGGCCTGCAGGTGCTGGCCCACACGCAGATACACACAAAGACGAGCACACACGGACACACACAGAGAGCTGGTTGTATGGACCATGTTGAAATTCATCAGAAGGAAGAAAACCTTTGAGGAAACTATAACTTGACCAGAATATTAAAAAGTTTAAAGAGAAACACCCTCTTTTAAAGCAGTACAACGTTCAACAGGGTTCTCGTTCACTGTAAAACTCACAATCTACACAATGTCCCAAAAGTTTTTTTGTTTTTTTCCCAGTCTCCACCTCTTGCTATCTTTCATTTTTGAAAAAGATTCTCTTCAGAACTTTTAATTTTTAAGGGACAAAGGAATCCCAAAGAATCCCATTAGAGAGATTTCTGCAGCTGGCTTCGCTTGTTAGAAATCTCCTGACCACTTGCTTCTCTGCATAGCAAGGCGATTGTTAAAATTAGCAATGGAACCAGCAGCCATTAGGTAAATCACAAACTTGTAATGAGGTTTTCAAAGAGAAGAGCTTTATAAAAGAGCATAAGATCAGAGTCGGAACTGCCTACCTGTTGCAGAGCGTTTTGCTCTCAGAATAGAAGACTATGAAGCGTAAAAACACTACACATGCTCACAAAGTTTGTTTTCTCAGTCATCCAGGTATATAACAACAAAAAAGGTTGAATCATGTCATCTGGACTTCGTTTTTTTTTTTTTTTGTTAAAAAGATACGTTTCGCCCCTCATCCAAGAGGCTTCGTCAGTCTGAGGCCTAGCCATCTGGTATTACCCAGAAGCCACCCTGACTCTTGTGTTTCAAGCCTGCCTCAGATACCCCTGAAGTCTGGCCTTTTCACTAATGGTTTCAAAAACACAAAGTTTGTTTTCTCAGTCATCCAGGTATATAACAACAAAAAAGGTTGAATCATGTCTACACATGCTCGTTTCAATTAGTAATATGCAGCAAATTTATTTTTACGATTGTTTGTGATGCTTGCATGTTAGACACTGATTTTTATTGCTGCCTACATAAAGCTCAGAGAAGAATGCCCCACCAACAGTCCGTAATACACCTGTTGAGGAACGGTAAATAATCATCCACTTTCAACAATAGGAAACTTCGCTACCTGGCGGTTCGACTTTCATGGACTTGCTCTTTCACGGTTTTTCAACGCAAGACTGTACACGATACACAATTATTAACTTTACTATTACTCACGTAATTGGGACAAATGGGATAAAAAGTAAAGTGAGTAAAATAAAATAAAAAAAACTTTGGACAGGTGCCATCATTTTGTAGTTTTCTTTCAATAGCCCTACACTGTAACACCAATCAAAACTACACTACCCAGAAGCCAACAGTGCTTCTGGCCACTGCTTTCTGCCAGAATGGCAGCAATAGAGGGAGGATCTATCTGTAGTATTAAGTTCATAGAAATGGCAGGAGAGTCTCAAATAATCCTGAAGCTGGACTTGGTGTGACCCGGACCCTGGGAGCTGCAGGGGACATACCGCGGCGGGATTCGACCTGGTTCTGGTCACGCAGTGCTGATCCGGATCCGGGCCAAGGTGGTGGACTATCTTGGGCAGCCTTGCATGCAGAGTGGCCTTCCTGGAGCGGCAGCATGTACAGATCAAGTTGGATGGGGTGCTGGGCTTCGTTATGCTGCCAGGTAGCCGAACAGGAACTGAGCCCGACCAGAACTGCGCTTCTGCAGAGCTGGTGAGTACTCATAAAATTTTGCAGTAGCTATTGTAAAGTACATGCATTGCAAGAGTGTGGGAAGGGTTTCTAAAGCCTTAAAATACATAAATACTAAATAAATACAGCATTCCTTCTTCGTGGTTTTTCACCTATCGCGGAGGTATGTGGAGCGTAACCCCCACAAAAATTTATGGATTACTGTATTCAGAAAAAAGTGCATCAAACTGCACAATAATCTACTGTGTTAGATCAATAAAAATACAAAGCTTTAACTTATTGATTAATTCAGAAAAAAAAATTGCAAGGATGCTCAAGGAATGCACGAGTGACCAGAAAAATAAAAAATGAACAGAAACCAAAAAAAGAAGCAAATAAAAAAAAAACACATAAATAAAGACAACTCGAAGGTGCATTACTTAAATCACAGAGCAAAGTCTGATCCTACATTATTTTATGTGGCATGGTGCCGATTGGGTAGATGTTTTTTTAAGGAAATAGGGTCAGCCCCCTCCCACTTAATCTTCTCACTCGTAAACAAGACTCCAAGACACTTATGGTGCTTTGTCACTGTCTCGACTCTCATCTGTTCCACACCACACAACACCAGTTACTGTAAGGGCCTGCCCACTGCTGATACCCACCCCCTTTCAGCCTGGTTTATGGGACCGCTTTTTTCATGGTTCCAACTGAACTGCTCCCGGGTGATGATTTTGACGTAAGCAGACAGCAGTTGTTGATTGGCCAGTGAAGCTATGTCACTGGATGACCTGCCAAGCAAAATTATTTCTAAACCTCCATTTCCTCTCCGACTGTGTTGAGTGTGTTTTGTTTTTGTTAGCTTCTGGTGTAGAAGCTCCAAAAGTAGTGCCGTGGACCAATGCTGAGGTACTTCCTTACTTTGTTCGCCGATGTCAAGATTCAATGTGAGCTGGACGGTGCCACAAGGAATGAGCACATTTACAGAGAGATATCAGGGACGATGGAACAGCATGGCTACACCCAGTCCGAGATAAGCCAACACATTTCAAGTCAGGTTATAGTGTGATTAAGGACCACAATGGGCCGAGTGGCTCAAACGCAATGACCTATTACAATACCGCCCACTTTGCATTAACAATCCCACCCACAAAGTGAGGAAACAAGTCACAGTGGCAAATCACCTACACCTGAGAACCAATAAGACAAGAGCCGAATCACACTCGTCAATGGCAATGTGGCTTTAAACTTCTCCACTTCCTCTAAAGACTCATCCCCAACACAGAGGAAGCATTACCCATCATTCTGATTAACTTGAAGGTGAAAATTATTACCGTATTTTTTGGTCTATAAGTTGTATTTTGTTGCATAATTTGCATGCCTTTGACTTATAGGACGAAGCAACATATTTATGGATTTTTCCCCCATATTTATAAATCAATTTTTGGCTGATATGACTGTTTTCAGACTGAAAATTTTTGAAAACTACCATTTTTCAACCACTAGATGAGAGCAGAGTAGAAGGGCATGCCGTTGTATTGTGTAATAGGTAAACGTGGTTATAATGACAAATTCAAAAAAGTTCAAGACAAAAACAACTGGACTTTATTTATTATACTTCATTATTTTTGTCTTGAAATTTTTTTGAATTTACCATGTCCTGGATGACTGAGAATCTTCACCAGCTATTAATGACACAATCGGCTTGCCATAGATGTCACCTTGGTTCTGCTCGCTGCTTGGAGAAACTGTCAAACAAGTTTCATTTTGCTGCACCGTCCCAGTGAAATGCAGCTAATTTGACCATTAAAGTGCATTTATTAAGTAAAAGTTCAACTGAGACACAACTTTGCTATAACTTTGAGAAAACAAATAATTGTTTTAGGTGCTTTTCTTGTTAAATTTCAAAGAAACGTGCTGCGTTCCTCTTTTTTTCCTCCCTGTCTGTGCGCTCCTGGAGCACCGAGGCAGCGAATACTTATGAAATACATCTGATTTGACCATTAGTCTTTTTATTAAGCAAACGTTAGACAGAGACACACCTTTACTATAAATTCAAGCAAACAAATAATTGTTTTTAAGTGTTAATCTTGTTAAATTCTTGTTAAAGTCCTCCTGTGCACGCTCCCACGACCGCGATTTGGCGACCCATCGATTTTGGGCACAACACCTGCCCACATTTCCAGGTTGTCAGCGGTGACGCGAAGCAAACAAGACTCGTCATTGGTGATGCATAATATATGCGACGTATACAGCGAAGCGACATATTTATGGATTTTTTTCCACTTTATTAGACAAATATGGACTGATGCAACTTATAGGGCGGTGAGACGTGCACGGCAGAAAATACAGTAATAGTACTTTTATTTAAAGCAGCTCAGTACGGTTGACTTTTTCTTACCCTTAATTTAAAAAAAGTTTTTAAGTCAAACATGGAGAGACAGAATATTTATAATAGATTTCTTGCATCAGAGTTCTTGGTGTTTAAAAAGTTCAAAATGAAGCACGGTGTGCAGGATTAGAGTTATTAAAGTTTAGTATTCTGTCAAAAACATTAATTTATCACAAAAGCTCTTCACCCTGAGAGGTTCTGCATCTTTAAAAGGGCTTTTAACAGAACACAGACTTTCCCTGCAATAATTTGACTAACAACACATAATTTAGTATTCATGACTTTGAAGCTTTAAGAGAATACAACTGCACACATAAAACAGACATCAAGAAACCACATTAGTAGCCATTTTGATACGAAGCCAAGAAAAATAAATCGGTCTTTTGTGTCAAAAGGAAAATTGCATAATGATGTGATTATGTCTGGGTTTTCTAACCATACAACACAAAAGCCTGTAATGTGGTAAACTAAAAAGAACATCTGGCTCTGCTGCGAGGAACAGATGCATAGCGTCAGGCTGAAGATAATGGTGATATGTGTCACCAAGAACACGCATGAATCCAACAGAATATAATGTTCTACAACCCTGGTGCTGACTGAAGTAGTTCATCTTGTGGCACTTTCTTTTCCATTAGATGTTTTAGTGCTACGATACGGGAAAGTTAAAAGCTTGATTTGGTGAAGCAGAACAGTTGTTTTTAAGTCAGTTAGAGAAAGACTATCTGAATTTATTGTCACAGCCTGAACAGTCCATCACAAAACCAACACAAATACACACAATGCACACAACCGTGCCTAAATTCGAATCACAATCACTGTTCTATATGCATCTGGAAAGTAGTCACAATCAAACTGGAGACACAATCGTGAAAACCAACTAACTACACTGTATTTCAATTTAAGCCTTTTTAATGTTTGTATTTTGAATTTTTAAAAAGGAATACTTAGTGCAGTTTTAATAACTGGGGTCAACCATCAACATCAGTGAGAACCCTCACAGTACACACCCCCACAAGAATCGATCAACAGAGGACGTCATCTCCTCTGTGGTCCACATTGCTCTCACCCTCAGCACTGGCTTCCCCCAGGGCTGTGTGTTGAGCCCCCTCTTGTTCAATCTGCTCACATACAACTGTGCACCTACCAATCCAGACTGTCATATCGTAAAGTTTGCAGACGATACAGCGGTGGTTGGATGCATCACCAACAACGAGTCCAGCTACAGGCAGGAGGTGGAACACCTGGAGAGCTGGTGCAGGAACAAAAACCTTCACATCAATGTGAAGAAGATAAAGTAGATGGTCATGGACTTCAGACAAATGGAACAAACACACCTACCCCTGCTGAATATAAGAGGATCTGCAGTGGAAGTGGTCTCCAGCTACAAGTACTTGGGTGTACAACTGAATGACAACCTCAGCTGGGGCAACAACACTACCAGCCTGATCAAGAAAGCTCATCAGAGACTCCAATTCCTCAGGCAGCTGGGACAAGCTGGTCTGGGAAGCTCAGTCCTCGCCTCCTTCTACAGGTGTGCAGTGGAGAACATCCTGTTCTCCAGCATCAACATCTGGCATGCAGGTTGCACAGCTGAGGAGGAAAAAGCTTTGCAGAGAGTGGTGAAGGCTGCACAGAAGACTGTTGGAGTCAGCCTCCCCACCATCACAGACATTTACACCTCCAGATGCAGGAAGAGGACCACCTGCATCATGAAGGACCACACTCACCCAGCACACACACTTTTTGCCCCACTCCCCTCAGGAAGGAGGTTGTGGAGCATTAAGTGTAGAACCACTAGACTGAGGAACAGCTTCTACCATGAAGCTGTTAGACTCATGAATCTCTAACCAGAATAATCATTGTGAAGAAAAAAAAAATCACTGTAATGCCACTTGATTGTTGATATGTGCTGCTGACTATCCATGCTGCTGATCTCATGCCGCTGATTTAGTTCATGCTGCTGTGTTCATTTGTACTCATCTGCTCATACAGACATGTCCCTGCTACTGTTTTTCTTTTGCAATTTATACTTTTGTTGGATGTAACTGGGACCCTGTGTACATAATTTCCTTCCACCACATGTACCACATATGATGTGAATGACAATAAAGAAACCTTGACCTTGAAAATGTGCAACTGTCAAAGTAACAAAGTTGAAACAAAACTACAGTTGCACACAAAGGTTTGGAAACCTCACATCAAAACTGTAAAATGTCAAGATGATGAATTGATTTCCAAAAGAAAAAAGTTGACAAGATTGTACTTAAAACAGTACTATTAATTAAAAAGGTTTTTTTTTTCAGTTTTAAAAGGAAACTGATCTCATACAAATGTTTAACCTCCCTAAGAAACCTGAACACTGAAAAAGATTGCCTTATTTATTTAGTTAGTTAGTTAAGTTAGTTAGTTAGTTTAAATGATTTTAGAAGACCAGACTCAGCTTTAAGAATTCTGTTAACATCTAATGAATTCCACAGAAACGTTGTCCCAACAGTTAGCAGGTACTGGTTTCCAATAAGTTATTTAACGCACAGAATAAGTGATGTCAGCAAAATAGAAGACAACCAGAAGAGAACCTCTTTTTGAATCTCAATAAAAACAGGAAGTTTCTGGAAACTTCAACACTCTTCTATTGTCTGAAAATACCTGCGGCTGATGCCTCGGATGAAAACGATTGAATTTTACCACAAAAATGAACAGCAACAGTTTGTAAACTAACATCTAAAGCAGTTGAAGTTTAGATTTGTGCATTGATAATATTAAAAGAGAACTTACTTGATTCCATCGAGGATTTTTTTTTTTTTTTAAGCAGAACTGTGTTTCAAAAAAGAACACAGGGAGACATTATGCATGTTTTGGGCTTGGGTAGCAGCCATTATTGCCTGATTTTTTTTTGCTGGTAAAAGAAAAATGTTTTCTAATTAAACAATTCTTAAGCAGTTCAAGAAACAAACACAAAAAAGGTATTTCAAATAAAAAACACAAACAACTAAAAGCAAAATAATATTGCTTCCTAAACAGAATATTGAATCCAAAACACACTTCAAAATCCAATATGCACCATCAAGAAACACAAGCTTGACTTTACACAGGATCCTTAAACTCATCTGATCTAAAATTCATCAAACCTGTCCTTTTAAACAGTCTGTTAAGAAGCACCAAGTTCTTCTTTAACTGGTCTATTTTAGTTCCAGAGTGTGGGATTGTGAATATGCTGTGAATATATATATATATATATATATATATATATATATATATATATATATACACACCCCTCTTTTCCACCTGACACCACAGTCCAAGACTGTCAAATATATAGAAAAAAAATCCCTCTAAGAATACAATAAAAAAAATAAAAACTGCTAAAAGATTAATTCACAAACTGTTATGACCACCAAACTCATTTTAGCTGATAGAGAAGAGGGGAAGTTTCCAAATACATAAAAAAGAAGCAGGTTGTAAAATAAAGTTATTTTCAGATAACACATCAACAAAATGAAGCAGAAGATCCTAACCTCAAAGACAGCTAGACACAACACTGAGCTTACAGCAGGGCAGCATTGTCAAAGAAAATAAGAAATTTTATTAACCAGAAAACAACAAGAGTAATGAATATATCAAAGTTCATGCTCAATAATCCAGGTAGAAACTCCAACAAAGTTCAGTCAGGACAGTTTAGTTTTTTTTTGTTTCGTCCTTCATACAAAGGACTTCATCAGTCCGAGGAGCCACAACAAACTGCGTCACACAAGCAGCAAACCCACATAGTGGACCAACCAGTTTGTTGGCGACAAGATGGTTTCTAGGGCCCGCACTCTCCCCCGTCAACTCCTCTGCGGATGAAGGACGAACCGTTTCAACAACAACAACAACAACAACAACAACAACAACAACAACAACAACAACAACAA
>NC_056511.1:11484694-11493982 GCF_014905685.2 Nematolebias whitei | reverse complement strand
AACAACAACAACAACAACAACAACAACAACAACAACAACAACAACAATGACGAAACGGTCCAGATGACCTAACTGAACTTTGTTGATTTTTTACCAGGATTATTGAACATGAACTTTGATGTTTTGCCTATGGCTGCCTCAGAGCAGTCGATGGGGGAGAGAGTGTAACCATCTTATCACCATCGAACTGGTTGGTCCACTATGTGGGTATGCTGCTTGTGGGACTCAGTTTGTTGTAGCTCCTTGAACTGATGAAGTCCTTAGGATGAAGGACGAAACATCTCTAAAACAAACAAACAAACAAAAAAAGCAACCATCCTGATGACCTGACTGAACTTTGTTAGAGTAATGAGTATAAATGTTTTAGGTGCAACAGTACATGTATTCATACCAAAAAAATGTGTCATGTTACTTCCAGTTTAGTGCGTCTGGTCAGTCTAAAAGTTTAGAGTTTACTCCTGAAGAAGATACATTTCAGCTTCAACACCATTTCCATAAAAGCACAAAGGTTGCATTTTTTTCAGAAAATTTAATTTAAAAAAATTGTTTTGACCATGACAGCTCTGTAAAATTCATTGATAAGCCTGCACTATAAAAAGTGTCTGAATCAATTCGAGGTAAATATCCAAAAGCAGTGTATTTACCTGAACATTTACCTGAACATCACCAGTAATCTGTTAAAAGTTGGCAAACTTGGATCAATGTCTGAAATCAATATTTCAGTGTGTTCACAACATGGAATCAATAGTTTTCTTTAGAGCATGTTGCATCGAAGACCAAAACCAGCTCCAGACTAATTCAAAGCATGGAAATGAACACTGCTGCAGTCGATCGGCCTCTCTGTAATGTCAGTAAAGAGCTGAGTTCTCTCTTCTTCGTCCTCTTTCCAGCTCTGCAGCAGTCCAGGTAGGCTTGCCATCACACTTACAAAATGACACGTGCATTTCCAGTATGACCGCCTTTCCCCACTCAACGCACTCCTTTCTGTTCTGCAAGTTGCTGAGTGCTTAAAAACTTTTAAAGGAAACTTGAAGAGACCAACAAAAAGATCTTATTGCTGAAACTCTAAAATTTATACATCACCCTCCGCAAGTAAAACATTTTCAGATGACGCCTTGGAGATATAATTACTGCACTGCTGCACACAGATTTGATATCTTTTTTATGAATCTCAGAATATATTTGTCAATAATTAAAGGGAATTATGCTTCTGGGATTTCTACATGTCAGACTGTTTAACCAACCTGTTAATAGAAGGTAAAAAAATATATAAACTGCTTCTGTCAATCACTACAGGAAAATAAGTGTCATGTTTTCCCTAAATGGTGCTTGGCCCATTTTGGAATGAGTCTCTCCACACACTGTTAGTCTAAGTGTCGCTTCAAACCGCTGCTCATCTTCAACCTGTGTGTCTACCCTGAGCTTTTAAACAACGCCTTCCTCAGATACACGTCTACGCTGCATGAAATAGAGCCGCCAGGAGAATTGCTTTTGCCCGAGCTGGTTTCTTTCAACGCGTTTGTCTACATTTCATTCTCATTCCTGCGTGGCTGGAGGAGAACCCGACCAGCCCAGAGGTGTCAGTCTGTCAGCCAGCCGTGCTTCAGCATCACACATTCTAACACGATTATTTTGGAGGCACTCTGAGCGAGCGAGGCACATGTCATTAAAGCGTTCCCCATCTTTCGTTTGTTTATTTTTAAATCAAAATGCTGAGAGTGTTCAGGATAGTGTGAAAAGGTGTTTCCCAAAAGAGAATTTATAAAGGCGCAGTGGCTCACAGTCTGAGCTCCTTGCAGCCAAAAAGACCTCACTCAAAACAGAAATGTTGAAAGTAATCAAGAAAGACAGCAAACAACCACTTACTACTTCTAACGCATGCAGCAAATAATGAAACGTGTAAAAAGTAGTGACTGGATGTACATCTACAAATGGTTAGCATTTGTAGTCATTGAAAAAAAAGATGGCTGCCACTGCCAACTGACCTTAAAAACATACCAAAATGGTTCTGTCAGCTTAAGGATTTTGAGCTGTGATTTGGTGTGGTAGCAGCCAGGTAGACAGACTGCATTTGTTTAGTTAAGTTGAACTTGATTGAGCAAAAGTAGTTTTCACATTCTGAATTTAACTGATGACAGGATTACATTTATTCAGAATCAGAATCAACGTTATTGTCATTGTACAGTTAAGCACAACGAAATACATTTTGGTACAGCGTCCAAAGGAAGCAAGGGTAGATGGAGGTGCACGGAGGCTGCAGCTTTGCTGTGAAGCGCTGCCCTTATTGTTTAGATAAGAAAAGGGAAGAGAAACATGAGGAAAGAAGAAATAATTTAAAAAAAGATTTCCTGCACTGTGCCCTTGACACACAGACCATACCATACCAATTTATTTATAGAGCACTTAAAACAGCAACAAGGCCAACCAAAGTGTTGTACAAAAGAAAACAAACATGCACAGCGGACAGGAAAACGTAAACTAAAAATACAGATACAAATAGCAGCAGAAGCTAACTAAAATGGCCAACAGTGTAGAGTACAGACAGGACCAAAACAAATCACACCATGTTAAAGGCAAGAGAATAGAAGTGGGTCTTCAAGCGAGACTTAAAGACTGAGAGTGTGGGAGCCTGCCGGACACTCAGTGACAACTCATTCCACAGTCGTGGACCTGCAACAGAGAAAGCCCTGTCACCTCTGAGCTTACGACGGGTTTCTGGGACTGAGAGAAGCATCTGGTCTGCTGACCTCAGAGAGCGCGGTGGGACATATGGCTGCAGAAGATCAGTGAAGGGCACAGTGTAAGGTAGAAAAACACTACCTCAGCACATAACAAAAATGCAACATAGATAGACATAAGACATTTTGCAGGACGGGAGGAGGAGGCCAACAAAGGCAGTGAGATTGTCCGTGAACACTGCCAGAAAGTTCCATAGTCCTGATAAAGATGGAACAGTGTCTATCAGCCAGCTCAGCTCTGATAAGGGTCCACAGATGTTCTTGGGGGAGAGAAAGCAGGGAGGGGGAGCAGAACTTCATGATTTACATATCCTCCAGGAGCAATTTCAGAGAAGCTGGCCTATCCAAGGCCAAGACGGGAGGCCAAAATTCAAATACACATCAATTGGGGCAGGCTGACTTTACTGATTTCATGTCTGCCTTCAGTTCTGCTGGTACACTCAATGGTGAATCCAAACAGCCAGATTTGTGGCCATTCCTCTGGTCCGTGATCGTAGCCTTCTCCAAGGTCAATTCCTTCATGCCAGTGAGTTCCAGGAGCCGAAAATGGCCTGCAATTCTCATCAATTGTGTCCAGCTTACGGTTTAGCTCACAAAGCATCTACGTCTGAGCGCTCAAAGCACAGTACAATCCTTCACATAAGCAGGCAGCCTCACCATTGACATAAACTACTGCTGACATCTTCCTAATTTGTCGATATCCCAGGTACCCGCAGATTCCCAAAAGCAGAAATCCTGTTATCATAAATCCAATTATGTATGCATCTTGAATATCCTCCACGGACAATACAAACAGATACATCATTTTCCATTCACCCTAGGAATCCATGATATATCCAGCTGTGTGTGTCTCTTCAGGGCATGAGGGTTCTCCTGAACCCTGTCTTCTCATCGAGAACATTTTATCAATTGCGATGAGAGACCA
This sequence comes from Nematolebias whitei, assembly GCF_014905685.2. Classification (NCBI taxonomy): domain Eukaryota; kingdom Metazoa; phylum Chordata; class Actinopteri; order Cyprinodontiformes; family Rivulidae; genus Nematolebias; species Nematolebias whitei. The sequence goes on along the minus strand of NC_056511.1, from coordinate 11,490,319 downwards.
GCTGACCAGATCTATAATTTACAATTCGGAAGATGTGTAAAGAGAGGCTCTGAGAAAGATTCACAGGACAAGATCAAAAGCAGGAGGGAGGCAGGAGAGGGAACAGAAAGTGTCCGTCTTCGTCAAGATTATTTATTGTAAGTAAAGTGAAGACACTTGTCGGACATTTTCCCCTTGCTGCAAATTATTTAAACTTTATTAATTTGCACAACAAATGAACAGAATTCATTACTTTATTTTTATTTATTTATGTATTTATTTATGCAATTGCCGTGTGTTTTCAATTCAGTTCGGACATTAAAAGACAGAGTTAAATTGCATTAAGGGAACTGAAAATTGGCTGTAAGATTTAACAGGACAGATGTGAAAAGGATGTTTGGAGTCATATTCAACTGGTGGCATCCAAACACTTCTGCTGTTCTTGTAAACATCGAATGATTCACTACAGAGATGAACGCCAATGATCAATATTCTGTTTGGACACCTCATTCAGATCCCTCTGTGACAGCAGCATTCATCAGCAGGACACAGCCAATGCCAGACCACAAAAACTGCCAAAACGTTGACCTGATCTCAACGCTCCCCAGATCCCAGAATGATTGAGTGTTCATGGGATGCAATGAAACGTCCACAGAGAATCCACTCACAGAACCAACGGGACTCTCTAACGTCATCCTGACACCACGGGACAGCCTCAGAGATTACTCATCCACTGAGCCAGAACGAGTCAGAGCTGCTTTCATAGCATGACAGGGCCTACATTATTTAACCCAGGTGTTTTGGAACTTTCAAATGGCATGCTATAAATATCCAGTCATTCATTTATGTATAAAAGTTCAATCATTTTGTAAAAAACAAGTGTACTAGCATTTCTTGAAAGAACACATATCACAGCAGCACCTCATATCAGGGTTTAAGACTAAAATTCACTTATCTTGTACAGTACCAAACAAAGTATGCATTGGGAATGACCATCAGTTATCACCACCACAAGCTCTAGTTCATTTTCTGTAAAATTGAAGGAGTTAGTCATTTTTGTGTCTGATCAGTTTCTTGTGGAGGCTATCTTGAACTGGGTTTGCTCCAAAGGTTATCCACTTGTAGAGATACATCTAATCCGTATTTCTTAAAACTTTCATTAAAATTCATCCAGTAGTTAAGATACTTCAGAGTTGAATTCACACTCAGTGGTTAAAAGGCAAAGCACATCAACTCAATTCAGTTTTTATTTAGCACCAAGTCACAACAAAGTTGTCTCAGGGCACTTTACAGAAACATTCACATACATAGAAAAGCCAATTAGTAAAGTTCTCTATTTAAATGGTTAAAGCTCAAAATTTGTGTTGGGAATTCCTGTTAGCATCACATCAACTATTGGATCAATGTCTGTAGAACTGACAGAGTTATAGCTACTTTTGGTGTTTTTCAGTCTGTTGGCTGTGGCAGCCATGTTGATTTTAGATTGACTCCAAAAGTAATCAGCTGTAGATACATATACAATGATTACTTTCATTAAGATTCGTCCAACAGATACACACAAAAACATGGATAAAATGTTTATATAGCAAAATCTTGCAAATGCTGATTAAACTGCATGGAAATTATTTACATTCACAAATGTGTCCCTGTGACTAATTTTAGCGTGATTATAAAGTACAGGTGGCCTGCTCAGAAACTCATGAAGCATGGACAGGCAAGTAGAGCTTTTAGATTCACAGATTAGGCTTGTTCAGAGCAACGACACTTACAGTTCATGTTTGTGAATAACTGGGGAAAAATACTGATCACCAAAGTTAAACATTCTGCCGGTTGCTAGTTTTCATATATTGCAACAAATAAAAAATAAATGTCGTCTCTGGCTTGCATAAAGTGAAATGCGGTAATTTTAGAAAGCAGAAACACTTTTTTTTTTATCAAAAATTTCATGAAGATGACAGATACTCCATCTGAAATATCCCAAAATAAAATCTTTTAATTAAAAAAAAACAACAACCACAAAGCAAACTCAACAGCACAGAGAAAAGACAATAAAAATGTTACAGCAGTTAGAAGATGTGACTAAAGCCTATGGCAGCTGTAAAAGTTGAGTTGATGTATTCATTTTGCAGGAACAAAACTACATTTGTGGCTTTTCATATTAACAAAAACATATTTAAAAAACAATAATGCATTTGTTCCCCCAAAAAAGGCACAGAGACACATAGTAAATGATCTTACTACAGACTATAGCTTCAGATTTTCTTATCTGCTGAGCTCTTGCTTCCAAATTAACCATTGTTTGACGCTCCCTTGCTCCTACATCCTTTGTCGCTGTAAGAAGGAGCTCCAGGCTGTTAGGTAGCAATAATACCCATCCTGGAGACAACGAGACAAAAAGAAGGAACACGAGCTTCTTCTTCTGAATAGAATTGTATTCTCATATGAAGTTTCACTTCTGACGCATTTCCATAACCAGATTGGCAGCCCCTGGGTGTTAAAACCTGCAGTCTGCTTGTCAGGTGTGTCTGAAAGAGACACAAACAGAGAGTGGCTTGTTAAATCCATAAATCCCCTGCAGGGCTATGTGACAGAGCTGCGAGAGCAAATGGGAAATCAGGTGTGGGGGTGGGGGGGGTCGGTGGGTGACCTGCTTGGCCAAAGGACCTGCATCTGCTAACTGTACAACAGAAATAGTGCTACCAAACAACATGAAAGAGTTCTGCAGGGTAGGTGGTTCATTCAGGACACTCTGTGGTCTGTTTATGAAATCGTGGCTGACTGAAATTAACTAGAGCCTGCAGATGTGTCATTTGAAGCTTAATGCATGACTGCAGCAGAAACAAATTGATGCACAGAAAGATGCAGAGTGCTCCTCTATAACAACCCCAACATACCTCAATGTGGCATCTATTGTTGATGCTTTTAATGTTCACTGGGTGCCGATTCAAGACAATGAACTTTTATGCATGTAATATTTTCCCCAAAGTCACTAAATATTTAGGGCCTTGCATTTGTTCAAAGAATGATGTTGCTTGATTATTTTAATGCTAGATGTTTAAATTACCGTATTTTCCGGCATATAAGTCACTCCAGAGTAAGGCGCATCAGTCAAAAAAAGCATCATGAAGAGGGAAAAAAATATAGAAGTTGCTTCGGTGTATAAGTTGCATTTATTATGCATCACCGCTGACCCTTCGTGTTTATTATGCATTTATTTAATGGTCAAAACAGCTTCATTTTGCCTGGGTGGCACGGTGCCATCCATCCATCGCAGCTGGAGCTAGAGTTTTCCAGTGTTCCTCTGCCTGCACCAGCTGAGTGAAGCGATTAAACACAGGAGGACTCGTTGCCGTTTCAAAATTTAACGAGATTAACACTTAAAACAATTATTTGTTTGCTCGACATTATAGTAAAGGTGTGTCTCAGTTTAACTTTTCCTTAATAAATGCACTTTAACGGTCCAAACAGGTTCATTTCGCCTGGGTGACGCGGCGTCATCCAACCATCCATCCATCCATCCATCGCGGCAGGAGCTGCTAGCTCTCCAGCATTCCTCCACCTGCACCAGCTGAGTGAAGCGAGAGTGCACAGGAGGACTCGCTGTTGCAGTTCTTCGAAATGTAAAGCGTCAGTCAAAAATTGCGTTATGAATATGGAAAAAAAAAAATGTATACAAGTCGCTTCAACGCATACTGACAAATCTATGCAAAAAACTGACTTGTATGACGGAAAATGCGGTACTGTCATTTCATATTGTATCCATTTTGGTAAAATGTTGACAATGTTATGCAACATCATGAGATGTAGTGTGCAAAGAATGTGAACGCTTCTAAGCTTCTACTTCATCAAAATTCAGCCCAATGTCTGTTAAAATGACTGAATAATAGCAACGTTTTGTGTTCGCTAATTATAATGATTTGTGGTGGCCATCTTGAATTGGCCACTGTATAGTGATACATCCAATAAATAAAAACTGTCACCTAGTTCCTGAGATACAGTAGTCCCTCGTTCATCGTGGGGGATCCATACACTGAAGCCCCGTGATAAGTGAAAATCTGCGAAGTAGGAAAAGTATAAGCTGCAGAGCTGAGATAACACGCTGCATGAGGAGAAGGACGTTTCTCCTGCAGTGTGGGCTGCACACAGGTGCAGCAGGTGCTAAATAATTTAAAATAATTTATTTAAAATAAAATTCCATGCTGATTGTGCGACTCATCCATCAATCAGCCAGTTGTGTGTCATGTCCAATCTTATTTTGGAAAAAAAAAAAACGCGATAGAGCGAGACCACGGACAACAAACCGCGATGTAGTGAAGGACTACTGAATTCTGCTAACTGACATAAAGAGTTGACTCCAAACATTAGTGGTAAAGTTTGAAAAATAAATTAATATGGGATTTATTAGTGCTCACCATTTAAGTAGCCTCCACAACTACCACACCAACGTTTTGGTCAAAATTGTCAGAGGTGTAGCAGTTTTTACTGCTACGATGGCTTAGCTGTGGCTGCCATGATGAATGGGACTAACTGCAAAAGTTAAACAGCTGCAAATTCCAACTTATTGATTACTTTCTGAAAATGTATATGAAATCATTTCTGTCTTCATGAGATATTTTGCTAACAGTACAAACAAGCACACACATACAAAGGCAAAAACATTATTGCTACGCCTTCGGCACTGGCTGGGTGATGATGACTTCTTCGAATGGACTTTAAACCTTAATTTTCTTGCTGTGGTTGACTCTTTGCATTTATTAACATGAGGAGCTGCTATGCTTGTTCTATTCCACCTCCAAGACACCACAGTGATTCAGAAATATAATAATATTTGTTGCCCAAAACGACGTGACATTTACAATTAATCAACTATTAAACCAAAGCAGGATTTCCTAACTTCTATTATTTGTTCCATTGTTATTTTGTTCATCTTTTATAACGCAACTGATAAATCAACATGACTGGGTCAGCTTCGAGCAATGATCCTGCAAGACTGACCAGGTTCTGTGAGCAGAACTAGGTGGATGATGGGTGATCAACCAACAGCGTGAAGTTTAAAAACAAACTGCAGTTTGGGAGTTATAAACAGATGAATAAGGGATAATGGCATCAAACAGGCGGTTGGCAGATTGTTGATTAAAGCCAATCCTGAGAACAGATATGGCTGCTGACCTTTTTATAACCCCTTTACATATTTCTCGCTCTTCACTGACTCTTTCAGGCAGAGGAGGCGGCTCTGTTTGGTCTGAGCTGCACCGTCGTTGCTTGCAGCTCTTATGGGATGCAGCGGGAAAGGTCATTCCTAGAAGTTCAACATTACTGATCAGAATGTCAAGCGAACTGCGTTGCCCACATTCGGCAGCCCTGTGGTCTACGGGGAATAGACGGGCGCTTACAAGGAGAGCCAGCAGGCGCAGTAATAGGTCTGTGGAATGAAACCGTAATGAAGATGCAACTAGTCTTCCTCAGATCAGAGGTACTCTGAGTTTTTACCTTTGTCATGTGTCTGGTTTTAAGCAGAGGGATTAGTGTGTGTGTGTCGTTACAATCCCCCCCCCCCCCCCCCACCCCCACCACCCCTTTATGATAGTTGTTTCTTGTTTTTTTTTGATAAAATTGAGAGTGAGCGCCGCCTAGCGTGGAACCACA
>NC_056511.1:11462825-11484594 GCF_014905685.2 Nematolebias whitei | reverse complement strand
TTTTTTCCTTGTTCCCGTTGCTTGGTTTACGCGGGGGGTGTGTTGGTTTTTGTGTGTTCCAACCCCCCCCCCCCCCCCCCTACACACACACTTTGTTGAATGAGGTATATCAGTTCATTTTGAAGCTAAGCTTGTCAGGCTCATCGCAGTAGTGAAAGCAGCAGCATGCAAGTCTGTGACTTATAATTTTTAATTGAACTTTTTATTTGTTTTTGAGTAGGGCTTAGTTTATTCTGAAAATGTGAAAGCAAATTAAAAAAAAAAAAAAAAAAAGTTTAAAAACCAAAAGTCATCAGAAGGAAGCAGGCACCGTTTACCTGAGGGAATAATCCTGTCCAGGATTTAAACTGTTCGCTGGTGAATGAGGATTGTGGGAGTGGGAAAATCATCTATTCTAATTAAATGACAAGATTAACTCAGGATCAACAGCTCTTTGATCTTTTAAAGCAGAGATTTTCTAGATTAATAAAATTACATGGGTTTATTGTCATCAGCACAAAAACATGTAACTAAACAAAACAGATGAGTCAAAAGAGTATTTTATCATTGAGGTAAATGCTACGTAAAGTTGACAAACACAATGAAATGTGCATGTTCCAGAGGTTTTAAACGTTTTATTTAATTTATTAAATGAAATGTTTTAGTTTTTTTTTTCTTAAAAATTTAAAACCTCTTCTCATGACAACAATTTTATACTTGGTAAAATAGAGTTTAGAAGCATCAAAATTCTACTTTGTTCCACAGCAAACAAAGCGTTGTGTCCAACGGACCAAAGATCAGAAGAACATGAAGCAAGCAGCGTTTCAGCAAAACTGTGCAAATGGAGACCAAAGTTCATGCTCATTAATCCAGGTATAAAATCCAACAATGTTCAGCCAGGTCATTTGGACGGTTTCTTTTTTTTGCTGAGACGTTTCATCCTTCATCCAAAGGACTTCTTCAATCTGAGGAGCCACCAAACAAAACTGATTCCCACAAACAGCTCACTCCATAGTGGAAAAGAATGATTGCTGTGTAAATGGAGCTGCTTGCAGTAAAACAGTTTTAGCATTGTTTGTGTTAGCAATTTTGGTGTATGGATTAAAAAAGTGCCTTATCTGGTTGAAAAGGTAGAATTATAAAACCTTATTTGCTAAAAATAAATAAATAACTATTGAAATGTCCTGAAATCCAACTTTCTAATTTTTATCAAACCTAGACTCAAACTAGTAGCATTTCTAATAATAATTATAATCATTCAACTTGTTGAAATGGTGGAACTGTAACATTTTGGTTCAGTGTCTGTGTATTTGTTTTTGCCGTTTGCAAATTATCTCATGAACCTGTCAACATTTCAATGAAACGCTCTCCAAGTAAGTAATGGATGTACATCTACAACTAAGCAACATTTAAAGTTAAACCAATTTAAGAAGGCAACTAAAGTAAATTGATATTATCCAACAAAAAATGGCTAAAACTCAGCTGTTGTTACAGATACTGAGCTCAGACTTGGTGTGGTAGTAGCTGAGAGTCACTCTTAACACCTACTTTAAGCACTAACTGATCGAGTGGGGTCTTTTTTAAATATTGCCATCAACAATTGGAGTCAATTCTATATGTTTGTTAGCATAATATCTCATGAACCACTCATCTTCTTTGTCCCAGTTCATTAACCCAAATCGAGACATTCAAAAAATGACTATAAATCAGTCATTTTTACAGATGTGGAGCAAAATTTGGGCGCAGTAGTAGCTGCTTTTTTCATTCAACCTTTATTTAAACAGGTTAGTTGCATTGAGTCACGTGAACGCATTTACAAGAGAGACTTGTTTTAGACAGACAACATATAAAGTAGAGACAATAAACTACAGTAAAAATGCAATTAAAATAAAAATGTGCATTATATAAAGCAAGGTAAAAATACTAAAAACAACAACAAAATTTGCTTTGATGTTTCTATTGGCCTTACAAATTGTTTAAAATCTCCTAAAGAAATTATGATGCATGTTATAAGAGCCAACACATTTAAGCTCTTCCATGCATGTGATGGTGCATAAGGTCATTTATTAGGTCTGACCAAAACAACTATAACTCTATCCCTTCTCAGGGGACAGGTGATATGCTTAATGGAATGTAAGGAGTTTAACTTTAAACCAATATCAAACTGCATAAATTGTTAGCTTAGTTATAATAAAAACTATCCGTGCTCGCATACTGTAAGCAGCTGAACTCAAAATCAAATAGTCCATGAACGGTGACAAAACAACAGCAGCGTAACAACATATTGAAGGAAGGCTCTCTGCAGCATGTAGTTTGTCGCCGTTACTCAAAAGGTCAATTACCTGCTCACGATGACAAATTTAACTGCATTCTGAAGACCTGGATGAATAATCTGCAAAAGCTGTACTTAGCAGATTGCACCTCCACTGCCATCATTGAATACATTGTTTTATCAACCTTAACGTGAGGTATACAGCATCCACCGCTTACACATATGCTGCTCCAAGCTGCCTCTGCTTCTGCACAGTTTAATTGGCTATCAGTTGAGCACTCCACAAGCCTAATTCAGCTCTAATGACTGCAATGCTACACCGTCTTTGTGTGCATGTGTGTGTGCCAGGAAGTGTTTGAATCATCCCACTATTAAATTGTCTCTGAAGCAACAACCAGCCATAATCCGCCGGACCCACTGTAATGACTCTCTGCATAAGACAGCTAATAAGTCATGCGCCAGATTGCAAACTACCGTTTCCCCTGACTGAGTCACTATTCGGTTTGACAGTGTTATTTCTCAAATCGACCCCAGGGCAAGACTTGTGTAATCATGGGTGATTAGAAGTGGCTTCATCTTGTGCCGCTTTGATGGGCTTGTTTTCCTCCTTCACACAGTCTGTTTGGAGTCACTGTGTATAAATTCTTACATGCCTGTTTGTTTATTCCCCCATCCTGCAAATAACGAGTCAAAAAAGCTGCTGCTGGAAAATCATGGCTGCAGGTTAGAGTGCAAACAAACATGCCACAAATGTTCTCAGTCAAGAGGACAGATGCTGATCTTGCTCGTGTTCGCCTCGTTTTGTGGCTGTATGGCCAGTATAAAGGCAGGCTGTGGTCATGCTGGATGCAGGTTTCATCTAACGATAACCATCAGCAGAGAGGAGCTCCTAGAGGAGGCTGGAGCGTTTTCAGCACCGCGGAGAGCTCCCACCCTGGACGTGGTGACAGCGGTGCGCGAGGAGCAGCCCCTCATTTCCCACTCCACTGGCCGTCACGGAAGCTTCGCGGCTGCCACGCCGGCTCTCTGGTGACACTGGAAGGATTCTTTCCCATAAGAGCGTTGAAGCAGCTCATTTAACACCATCAGACAAGTCACTCTTATTAAAGATGAGCGTCACTTTCGCTCCCAAAGCATGCGTGGTGCGCCAATGCGCGCGCACTCCGTTGGTAAATATGAATCCGAGGACCCGGTGAGTCCGGGGTGGGGTGGAGGGGAATCCGTGCAAGAGTGTCCAAGGAGAGACTTGCGTGTGTCTCAGTGTTTTCATCCAGTGCGTGTTCGCTGTTGGAGCAAAGCAGGCGCATGCGGTCGCAACTGTCCTGCAGCAGCCGCCCGTGCTGTTTTCGTGCAGTTCAGTCAGTGCGCGTTTTGTGACCAAAACAAGAAGCTGCTGATTAATCGCACCCTGCTCCGCAGCAAACAAGAGGCGGCACGTTCCGACCCAGCGTGGTTAAACACTGTCACAGATTGTCATGACATGGCCCCTGCGCTGTGAGCTGCACCTCACTCATCCCTGGATGGATGGATGCTGTCTTCGTGCTGCGCAGCTGAAACTAATTCGCAATTAACAGCTTCCGTTCACTCACCAACCCAAAGCAACGCCACGCGCACAAGAAACAGGCATGCTAGCAGATTTGCACGTGAACCTTCACGCCACATTTACATAAGAAAACGGTTGTCACATTACCTTCGTTCTCCAGAAGCAAGACGAAAAGAAAAATCTCAAACAGACTTCTTGGTCCAAACTGCGCTGTAGTTCCAGCCCTGAGCTCCTGCTCGGCTCCGGGTGATTATGGGATGGCGTGTCAGAAGCGGCGGTGTGCCCAACTCTCAGCAGCAGCAGCTCAGCATCCTCCGGCTCCTGGCGGGCGGCTCTTTCCTCTCAGAGCTCCGCGTCTCTTCTGCCCTATTTCAACTCCGCTCGCGCCGCTCCGCTCCTGACGTCACGTCAGCCGCGCCGCGCGACCGCCGCTGCAGCGTCTGCGCGCCGGAAAGCGACACCTGTGCGCGCGCGCGGACAACAGTGAGGGACCACGGAAAGAAGGATTCTACTGCAGGTGTTTGGTGAAGTTGGATGTGGTTAAAATTGTGATGGAAGCAACTTTTAATGAAAAGTTCACGAAATTAATGCGCTAAACCTGTAACTTACTCAGTGCAAGACCAGTCAAAAACTTTGCAAAGTATAAAAATCCTTGCTTTCTTTTTCCCCCCATATTGAAAAGTAAAAGGTCTATTAAAATAAATAAATACATAAATAAAGTACATATATATATATTGTGAACATTTGTGTATGTTCACCTACAGCATTACCCAACAATGATGACATTCATGGAAGATAAGCTCCAATTTGCAGAGGAAAGCATATATCTGTTTACTTTAAGTGCATTCCTGCTTTTCAAATTTGTGTGTCAATAAATGCCAGAAAATATAGGATTATACTTTTTCAGCTGCACAACTTGGTATAGGTTAGATAACATTTGCAGTATTTTAAAAGAGTATGAGTACTTTTACATCCTTTCTGTGTTGTAAATAAACATTTATAACAATTAGATATCCCTCTTGGTATAGTTGCAAGGAAAATGAAAATGTGCAAAATAATTAGGCCGTGATGTATCTGCTGCTTGGCGCGATTTTCAAGTTTCCATCGGTTTTTAGAAAGGTTGGAAACTTTTTTTCTTTTGGTTTTCATTGACCTTGCAGGGCTGAGTGATGGGGAGGGCAAACACTTGCTGCATCAATCACTGATCAGCAGGTAGTGATGATGATGTTGATAAAAGCTTTAAAATCACTTTCACAGACGAGTAGGTCCAAATAAAATAACAGAAGAGTTTGAGTGAACCTTTCCATTTAGCCAACAGCTAGACAAGCAACACTATGCACCTCTTCATACACACACACACACACACACACACACACACACACACACACACACACACACACATAACCAATTAACATTTAATATATGATAATGTTACATTTTACTTTAGAACTGTGTTAAAATCTGCTTAGTCAAATGAAGGACTGTCCTCTAAACACCTTTCAGTATTTTACTGAAGAAGAGGACGAACGATAAACTGCACATGACACAATGCAGACGGCTCCATGTTCTAAAATGCTACTAAGATGCTGTGCCTCTATCAAAATTGCATATGGCTCTAAAACATTTATAAACGCTATAACATTTATCAAGACATTGACAAAACAAATGGAGTTTAGAGAAAGCAAAAGTGAAAGACAAAGAAGCAAATAAGAATTAAATATTTGGTCAAAAAAGAAAGAAAATTGTTTTAGATTATATGTCATCATATGGAGTAATTTTAACAATTAATATGTTGGGTTTGCAATAAAGCTAATCATCATTTTCATTTTAATATCTATTTTACAAAATTGTAGCAATGGGCTTTAATTTAAACAACAACAACAGTTCTGCCTTTGTAATAAGTTCTGAATAAGACGTTTCTTGTTGGAATATGCACGTGCGTTTCTGAACAAGATGTGTCAAGAAGGCAGCATATGTTGCTCTAAATCTCACGGTACTTTTCTGAATTAATACTGCCATCCCAGAAGAGTAAACTACCCCGCTCAAGGACATTTTTATGACCGGCTTCCATCACGGAGCTTGGACTTTTTGACTTGTTGCAGATTATAGTCCAGTCTATTTATCCCCCAAAAAATACCTAGAATACAGATGAGTTTGACCACAAGACACTTTTCCACAATGGAGTGGTTTAGCTTAGATGCCTGCAAGCTGAGAAAACTTACGGCTGCTTCTCAGAAAGTTTACATAAGATTTATTTCTTGCATAGTCGAGTTCTGAGTGGTATTTGTGAATCTAAATGTGTTTGTGCATGATAAAGTGTAATTCACACTCTCTTAGTTTAATCAGCTTATAATGAACGGCTGTTGTTGATGCAGTGCAGGCTGAGGGATGAGAGATTACAGGTTAACCCCTGTGTTTATGAACTGAAATTACTCTCGATTATTTAAACTATTTATTTAACTGCAAACCTTTTGAAAGAAAAATATATAAATAATCAGTTTTTGAAGAACACTTTTTAATAACAATGACTTATTTAGGAGCAGGAGATCCTGTCACATAGATTTCTGTGGACACCAGTCCCCATTTGCTAACTGCGTTATGAATGCAGTTGTTTGTTGATATTTTGAACCTTATTACTAGTTTCGAAATTTGCCTACCAAAAAGTAGTGTTTGGCTGAAAAGTAGGACTGAATGTATAAATTTAAATTATAATTCCATATTTTTTAGAATATAAGGCACACTTAAAATTCCTTTAATTTTCTCAAAAATCGACATTGAGCCTTATGTATTAATTCTGGTTGTGCTTACTGACCTCGAACCGATTTTATGTAGTTATTGTGAATGAGTTGAATAACTTTAAAAATAATAATAGATTAAATGAGCTCATTTCAATCAGTGGGCCACAACATACTTGTGAAACCAGGAAAAAACATATTATCTATACCAAAAATATAGAAGACTTAAAATAACTAGTCAAATCTTTTCTGGGAGGGACCCACAGATTTGGAAGAAGCTGGACGTGAGTTTAAAAGAGATGAAATTCATCTCCACCTTATGTTATAAATTGTATGTAATTATATGTACCCAGGCTCCATCTATAAGCCTTAAATAGCTTTTTGGAGACCTGAGTCACGCACTGTTATTTTGCTGTTATGTATTATGATTCTTTCTGTGCGTGCGTGCGACTAAATTGCATAAACTGACTTATCTGTTTTGTTTTGCTTAATGCGCCTTATAATCTGGTGTGCCTTATATACCGAAAAATATGGTAAATGAATTAGACAAAACATGGAATTTCATGGGTCCAATCAAAGAACTTACACAAAAACATCATGGACATCATATAGTTAAAATCCTCTGGTATGTGATACTGTAGCATGTTACAATAGATGAAAAATATAAATGGTAGCTGGACTGTACTTATATAGCACCTTTTTATCTTATCAAAATAGTCAAAGTTTTTTTTACACTAAAATCTGTGCCCTCATTTACATACAGCACTTTACTAGATCTTTACAAGAGTAATCAGTGTTTATCACATTCATACACCGATGAGACTCACATCATAGGCCATGTGGGGTTCAGTGTCTTGCCCAGAGACACTTAATAATAATAATAATAACATAATAAGTGTATGTGTTGTCATAATTATATGTTATCATACAATGGTGAAAGTGGTTCTCCACATTTAATCCATCACACCTGGGACACGGCATGTGACTGCTGGTGGAATCGAACCCCCAGCTCTTGCAGTGGAGGACAACTGCTCTAACCACTCAGCCACAGCTGCCCCAGTGTGAATGTAAAACTCATGTTAAAAATTTTATTTTATTTTATCTTTTCAATAAAATGCTATATTGAGGCATTTTGTGGCAGAATCTGTGAAACCCAGTGGATTACAAGTTTCCACGTTTCATGTTTTATAACATTACCAATAATATCATTTTAAACATTGTGTTGTATTTATTATCCCATGGACTTTATGTGATGTGTTTCTCACATGTCATCATGTTGGATTTAAAATTTCATGAACAGTTTTTGAGAAAAAGTCAAAGTAAATAAAACACTTTTTTTTTTGTTTTTATTATTATAATTTCGTTTTTGTCAGGACTTGTATTTTTCTTCTATTATATTCACCTATATAGGCTGAACTGGGATTATAAAACAAAACAATTGACTGAAGGGTTTTATGGACAGAGACACTGTGAGACAAAACATTAAAGTGCTTTCAGGAAAGCTTGTTTGTCACCAAAAGAATATCCAAACAAACAATAAAAAAATAAAGACACACGGTGATACAGTCTAGAATAACTGATGGTTTGTATTTTCAGAAATATTGTGATTGATATTATATTTTCTCTGTTTTGGTGGTTTTACGGTTTTTGCAGACAGTAAATTAAACAAACATCTTTTCTCAATGAAGAAAATGTACAAATTTTGCCAAAGACAGCACTAAAATCTGACTGTTTAACATCTAAGGTAAATATAATTTACATTATAACATTTTTAACTTAATTTGTTCCCTATGTGATAAATAAACCTGACCTTCTAAATCTGCTATCTTTCAAATCCTTGCAATAAAATAAATGAAGATGTCAACAAACCACTTAACAATAATAGCAATTTTACATGTGTTTTTATGAGGAAATGTTTTTTTTTTTTTTTTTTGCATAGGAGCAATTAAAAAATTGACACACTCCTTCAAGGTGTACACGTACGCACACTCCTCATCTCCTCTCTGGGCCATCGAGGTGGATGTATTCAGATCCATATTATCGACAAATGCAAACCAGGTCTCCTCGTACAGCCAGCAGCTCTCTGGGCAGAGCAGACAACCATCTCAGCCTGCTGTGGGCGAACCCCGAGCAGCACATCAATCACAGCTAAATGATCTAAATATGAATGAACCCTCAAGGGGCTCATCGAGACAAAGGCCTGTGCATTGAATTGGAAATTGAGCATCAAGTGCATATTACCCAAAGCTAAACCCATGTCGAAACAAACTTGGTTTCAAACCAACATGAGGTTTTCGAGCAGCCACTGCGGTCATTATTATTTCTGTCATCATTTGCGCTGGAGTGATTGCGCTAGCAGCCAAACATCACAAACATAATATCTTCCTCCCCAACCTTAAAGGCACTGAGGCATGTGTCAGCACTAAAAGGTCTCTCTCACATAGGTGCTCCCGCAGACACAGAAACAGCAGATAGATAAAGCCATAACTCTTCTTTATGCGCTTTTCCTCCGGCTCACCACTGCTGGTATTGATGCAATTCACACACAGATACTGTACACACACACACACACGCCTACATCACTTACAGTGTAGGAGGCTCTATTTAAGTTTGTCTCTAAAATAAATTATAAAAAACTATATCAAATCCCATGGTTTAAAGAAAGAGTTGTGATGCAATTACAGAGCCCAATGACTGGAACATTCTGTTGTATACTACTTAATTTAAATTATACAGAAACAGCTAAATAAACTATGACACTGGTATTTTTTTTTTTTAGGATTTCTGGAAAACCAATACATGCACATTTCGAATTGGATGCCAGTAAAATGTTTCTAACACAAGGACGAGGGAATGTCTAACAGTGTGTTGCATCATTTCTTGTTTTAACAGCAGTCCACAAGTGTTTGGTAACCACAGGGACAAATTGCTTGAGTTTAGGCAGCAAAATGTTTCTCTTCTCGGGTTTGCAAAAAGGACTTCAGTTCCTGAACAGTTTGGTTTCCCAGCACAAACGAAATGCTTTTAGCGAGCGATGGTTTGGACAGAAACTCATTCATTTCAAAGCCAAGCTGTTGTGACATAAAATGAAGTTTGCCATTGGCCTCCTGAACTCAGCAAGGCCTTTCCCTTCTGTCAATGAATCTATTTGTGGTGCCTTGACAACTGTGTACGTTACAGTATGTCTAATATATTACAAGATCTGACCTTGGAGCTCAGTTTGAAGTAGAATTTCAAGTTTTGATTTCGTTATTCAGTTTTCTGTTTGGCTTGATGCTGTGTTTGCAGATACAACCACGGCGTTTGCTCACCGACTATTCTTGAGTGCATGCAATGAATCTGTGTGAGGGTTCCCACTCTTGCAGTATACTATTTTCTACCTTCCCCTTTTTCCTTTTTTTCTTCCACTTCAGATGGAGCTGTGGTCATCTGAGTGACAACAGTTGCAACTTGTGTCCTGCAAACTACCTACAATATATTCAGTCACTCTCATTAGCACTGCCTTGTTAATATGTGCTCAGACCATCAGAGTGTAGTTGATTTTATTGTCACTCTGGGGCAGTGGTTCCCAACCCTGGTCCTTGAGGAACACCATCCTGCATGTTTTAGTTGTTCCCCTGCTCCAGCACACCTGATTCAGTGATTTAATTACGTCTTCACCTTATGCAGAACTCTGTTAATCACCCAATCGTTGGAATCAGGTGTGTGAAAGCAGGGGAACAACTAAAACATGCAGGATGGTGTTCCTCAAGGAATAAGGTTAGGACCCTCTGCTCTAGTGAACATTGGTGGACAAGTTATTTTTACTTGTCAAACGCAGGTTAACACAAGGTTAACAGTACAATGAAATGTTCAGGATGAGAACCAATTTGATTTGCTAAAAACAAAGAACAAACAAACAAGAAAATACTAAAGCATGCAATAAGGGTACAAAATAAAGTAACAAAAAGTGAAAAAGTAAATATAATATTTACAAGGTCCTAAAGAGAGCTAG
This sequence comes from Nematolebias whitei, assembly GCF_014905685.2. Classification (NCBI taxonomy): domain Eukaryota; kingdom Metazoa; phylum Chordata; class Actinopteri; order Cyprinodontiformes; family Rivulidae; genus Nematolebias; species Nematolebias whitei. Next base: position 11,474,071 of record NC_056511.1, on the reverse strand, counting down.
TAAACAACAGCATGGTAGAATATAACAGTGTAAGTGGGATGAATCTGTATGTATAAGTATTTCAAGGTAGTAATAAAAGATAAAATGCATGATATATATATATATATATATATATATATATATATATATATATATATATGTATGTATGTATGTATGTATATATACATACATCACATAACTAACAAACTACACAGGTTGTGTGACAGATTATTGCACAGGTCGTGAGTAACATTGAGATCGAGTTATGATGGTAAGGTAGTGACATAGATACTGTATCGTACATGATACAGCCACACAGTGCAGCAGCAATAAACATATTAGCTATCACAAGCTAATAATAGTCATATTAGGTGTCACAGATGTGGCTTGGTGCAATGTTATTGTCAATCGTTCAGTATTATTATCGAGAGTTTAGTAATCTGACAGCTTGTGGATAATAGCTGTCTTTGAGTTGTTTCGTGCACAATGGTAGACTCCTGTATCGTCTGCCTGAGTACAATAATATGGACAACTGTCATATTACTTTTTTATTTAACTGACAACTTCCTCAAAAACACAACGTTGTACTTGTGATTTTTGCTTCTTACCAGTGCTCCTCTCTCTTTTATCCAACACCTGGATCTTGTCCTCCTACTGTGTGCAAGTTTTTCAAAGAATCCCCCTGTTCCAGTCTAATGGTTCTCCAATGCAGAACTTCGCTTATGACAAGAACAGGAAACAAATGTATTTAAACAGTTATCTGCTGTTGTGATACGGCCTGAAATGTATTTGTTAAGAGGCAACAGTATTTCCATGTGTAATCCACATCTGTTTATAGGTTTATATTAGGTCATACCCTCCAAGTGATACGGCCTTCAAGTTACGATGACGCTGCCGGCCTTTTTATTACAGATATGCTTTGTTCAAAGAGATACTCTCAGACATTTTTAGCTCAGACATATTCTGCTGCCAGGAATTGTCTATTCCCTTTACTTTTCTGCTTGATGCTTCTTGACAATAAATTGTGAAAAATCAAAAAGATGTTTCTTCCTGTCTCTCTTGTGTTTTTGCCATAACATTAGCCATGCTAGCTCACCACATGTCTCTTTGCTTTCTTGGACACCTGAGTTCACCCTGCCTTGCACCTTAAAGATAAACACAAAAAAGTAACTATTCATTCTTACATCAGGACCTATGAAAACACTTTCAACTATAAGAATAATGCTTAGATACTATTAACTCAGAATATTTGGGCTCAAAATCTGAGCAGATTTTATTTTATTAACCTTTATTTAACCAGGCAAATCCCATTGAGATCACAGATCTCTTTTGCAAGAGAGGCCTGAAGGCAGACTAACATGCATGTTTTAGTCTGTGGGAGGAAACCGGAGTACCCGGAGAAAACCCACGCAAGCACGAAAAGAACATGCAAACTCCACACAAAAAGACCCCAGGTCCAACCGGGGATTGAACCCAGGACCTTCTTGCTGTGAGGCAACAGTGCTAACCACTGATCCATCGTGCCAGTAATTTGTGATGATTTCTTGAAACCATGCTTTGACACATACACCTGCAGCTCTTATATTTTTATATTTTAGCTCAGTGTCATACCAGATTAGTAGGGTATTTTACACACATAATGAGGTTAAAACTGACACACGCTTTTTAAAATTATGTCATTAATAATAATAATAATAATAATAATAATAATAATAATAATAATAATAATGCGTTAACAAAGTTAAGTCAGGTCCTCTTGATGGATTATTTCTGTTGAAGCGTTGACTGATGAAATCTTTCGGATGAAAGACGAAACATTTTAACAAAAATAATCCATCCAGAGGACCTGACTTAGCTTGGTTGGATTTTTCTAAATGGATTATTGAGCATGAATAAAGAAATAATGTTAATTATTAATGTTGATAATCATCTGGACATGTAGGAGCACACATATAACAGATGCACTTACACCAACAGTACAAGATCCATAACTTTGTGCTGCACATTATTGTCACAGGAAGCTGCAGTGAAGCAACTTGCTGCTGGAGAGCGGGAAGCAGCAGAGTCAAAGTGTTGTGTTGGATTCTCTTTGTAGCCTGCAGCCACATGGCTTCTTATGGACAAAACCACGTCTTTTAATTTTCTTACGCTGCCCTTCTCATGTGTTCTAATGCGCACACAGAGAAATGCGTGTGCACAGGGAAACACACGCTCAACTACATTTCTCACTCCAGGTATGTGTCCACACTTACACACACATACATTGTATAATGGTCATTGTTTCCTCTTTCCTTCCTTTCCTGCTCCAATTTGATGGCAGCGCGGCTGCCAGGTTCCCCAGATGACCATTGAGATAGAGCTAACAGATGAAAGCAGCAGTAAGACGCTGGCGGTAATGGTGCTACAGCTCCGGCTTACTGCCCATATTTCTCACTGATGGCTGTGCTGCCCTGCCTCCCTCTGACACCTGCAGGAGTGAGCTACTTGGGAGAGTAGTTAGTATTAGAGAGGAAGAAACCTATAGAAAAATAGTATACTACGAATCATGCACACATTCTTACAAAAACATACCCACTATGTACCATCTGTGATTTACCACCATAACCCTGTCAGTACAAGATGCAGTCATTGATATTTTTATTGTCACTGTTCGTGAAGCAAGAAGTCAATGAATGTACTAAACTGTTGAGCTGCATCCAACCCTTAGGTAAACAGAAAGGGTGTGCATTCATTTCAGAAAGACCAAATGACAGGAACAAAAAAAAGAAGCTTATTAGTTCACTTAACTACTGTTTCAAATAGAGGTCTTAAAAAGACAAGGGGCTATTAGTTTAATATTCAATTTTAAAAAAACGTACGAAAAGAAGTTAAATATGGGCAGCACGGTGGATGTCATTGAATCAAATACCGCCTGGTGGCTTTTCTGGGTGGAGTTTGCATGTTCTCTCCGTGCATGCGTGGGTTTTCTCCGGGTACTCCGGTTTCCTCCCACAGACCAAAAACATGCATGTTAGGCTGATTGGTAACTCTAAATTGTCCATAAGTGTGAGTGAGAGAGTGAATGGTTGTCTCGCTTGTCTCTAGGTGGTCCTGTGATGGACTTGTGACCTGTGCAGGGTGTACCCCGCCTCTTGCACAGTGACTGCTGTATATGAGCAGCAGTGACCCCCATGAACCAAAAAGGAAGAAGTGAGCTGGATGGATGGATGGATGGATGGATGGATGGAGTTAAATACATAATCAAAATTTCAAACCAAGTCATCAAACAGTTTAATTAAACACCTAACATTTCTAGATGGTATGCATATTACTCACTGCCTTTTATGCCAAAGTTTTAGACTAAGATTATCTTATATTATAAAATTACAAGATTGTAACCATTGTTGCGGCCAACTGTTGTGTCCTGCAGGTCTTATCTCGGACCCCAGGCACGCCTCCAGCTCAGGAGGTTTCCGGCTCGGACACTCTCATAAGTATTAACTCACTCTATCTCAATAAATCAAGGAAACATGAATTCAGTTTACCAAATGTATTAAATCAAGGCAGGAAGAGGTTACAGTTACAGCGCTGGCGTCTGATGTAATTCAACGCGAGATCTAGGACCGGAAGGACTGGATGACACGTTGCCTTATAAATATATTGGACCTAGGCTCCGCCTACTTCCGGGAGCGCAGCCTATCAAGTGAATAAGAGGGGCGGACTAAGCGTGATCTCATTGGATCTTAGGTGAGCCGACACGTCAGGAAGAAATAACAGGCTGTAGACAAGACCTATCTACATGTTGTAGCAAGCCAATAAGGAAATAAATAAAAATAATCTATTCCTTGACAGATATTGAATCCCTGAGAGTATCTTTTTTTTTTTTTTTTTTTGCTGGCCCTGTTTAAACCAGTCAGAACCGAGTCATAATCTCATTACAATCCATTTTAGCAGATCAAAACCCAGCATCACAGTCTAGATAAAATATTTCTATTACCATTGTGGTTGGATCTTGAAAATAATGTACACAATCCTGTGCGATATATGTGTATCTCAATTGATCTCGCATGATTTGTTAGGATTGTGTTAGCTCTGTATCTGTAAAAATGTCCTGAGGTATAGCCTTGTTTGTGCAAGATCAATTAGACATTTTGAAATGTGTTTACTTCAGAATCTAATCAGTTATGTTTATACAGCTATGATCACTTTCAGAGTTTTATTGAAATACATCCCAATATTCCTAAGATATTCTGCTAACTGACTGACAGGGTTAACGCCAAGGTTATAAGTAAAGTGCACAATGTAGTTCTTAAAGTATGTTGGAAATGATACTTAGCACAGCACACCAAATTTGAGCTCAGTGTTTATAAAATTGGCGGATTTACAGTAATATTGTGTTTGCGAAAATCGCATTGCTGTGGTGGCCATCTTGAACAGGACTGACTCCAAAAGTGAATTGTTTGTGTAGGTTAACACAATGTTCACTGTTTGAAAATTTAATCTGAGTTTGTTCAGGGATTCGTGAGAAACTGTACTTATATTACACAGAAACAAACACACAAACAAACACATACGCAAGGGAAAAAACATTGCATCATTTTTGCCTTTGGCGTCGAGTGTTAACTAGTCTCTTTGAATAATTGCTGCTTGTTTGGCTCATAAATTAAACACAAACCTGCCAGAAGTTTGTTACATTGTGTCCTTGATTCAACTGTACCATTGTGAATCATGTGTTACTTTTTTTTTTGTCTAAAAGCAACAATTTGTGCAATTTCTTCAATCTTGAATTTTTCCACTACGACTCTGAGAATATAACGTGAAATGCTTTATTCATGTGTTTGTAACTCAGATATAATGCACATGCAGCAACACAGAAGACACATTTTATATAAAATTTTTCACTTTTTGAACAGAATCAGTGAGCAGTGAATGATGAGGTCCGACCCTCTCTCACTCACACATCCTGTTTTAGAGCATTAGTGAATTCAGCCCTCATTAACCCAGAAAAGCTGAATATCCACATATAAACTGCCTTTATTTCTTCTTTTCAAGGTTGTTTTCCCTCTATGTAAACCAGTCCTCTGCTGACTTGACCAAGATGGGAAACTGTGCCACTTTCTGTGTACAGGTCAAAAAAATTATTCTCTTTCTGGGTTTTGAAATCAATTGATTTGGCGTTTGATGACTTGTGCTTAAAATGTTGAGGAAATGGGCCCATTCTCATTAATTTCTTATGAGTGCAAAAAGTTTAAATATTCAAAAAGAGAATCACACAACCCTGTTCTTAGTCAGTGTCCATCATAAAATCATAAATGCCACACAGTAATCAGATTCATTATAGTGAGGTCTTTTCTTTGAATTCAGTTGAATTCAGGTTGTCATCACCTAAAAAACAACATCCAGTTGTTTTTGGTAAAATGTATTGCTATGAAATACCAATAATGGCTGAAGTGACAAAACACCAGTCCAGCAACCAAAATAGGGTTTGTAATAAGACTGAGTCCTGTTTGCATCCAGTTGTGGCCCCATCATTCAGAACCATAATTCCCTGACTGAGACAATCTGCCTGAGGGGATTTGCTGCATGAAAAAAGGTAGAATGTTATCCTAGACAGCAAGGACAGAGCATGGGAGATGATGGAACCACACATGCACACACACAACATAAGTTGATGGTAAGGAACACAACAATGAGTATTGCTTCATGCAGGATAGATTTTAGTTAATTTTTACTCATTACAGTAGTCCCTCATTTATCGCGGGAGAGCTGTACACTGAAGCCCTGCAATAAGTGAAAAACCATGAAGTAGGAATAGTAGTACAAGTAGTAAGTAGCAGTTTATTTGAGTATATATATGTATATATATATATATATATATATATATATATATATATATATATATATGTATATTTGTTAAGGTATTTAAAACCCTTCCCACACTCTTGCAATGTTCTAAACAATGTTTCTAAACTCTAAATGCTCTAAAAGAGCACAGAATGTTATGATTTCAGCTCTCTGCCTCCAGCTGCACTCTCGGCCACGCCCACTTCTCCGCTTTGCACAGAGATTAGCTGATCAGCTGCAGAAGGAAGTAGTCCCACAGCTGTGGGCTGCACACAGGTGCTAAATCATTTAAAATAATTTGTGTTAAATAAAAATCCATGCCGATCGTGTGGCTCATCCATGAGTCAGCCATTGTGTGTCATGTCCAAGCTTACTTTGACAAACCGCGATAAAGCAAGTCCGTGAAAGATGAACCGCGAAGTAGCGAGGGACTACTGTATAGGGAAATGGGCTGAAGTTTTTTTCAAATTCAATATACAGCACCATTTGTCTGTAAGATATAAATGCAGTTATTGCTGCATAATTGCTTCACATAATATACTAGAAGCTAAAGTTTACAAACTTTTGACTTTTTCTATTGATAGCCTTAAACTATGAAAATGGGCGTTTGGATTCTTCCTGAACAGACTGCATGGTGGGGAAGTTGGTTAGCACCATTGCATTGCAGGAGAATGGTTCTGGGTTAAACACCTGGCTGTGGCCTTTATTCATGGCGTTTGCATGTTCTTCCTATCCATGCATCGTTTTTTTTGTAGGTACAGTACTCAGGTTTTCTTCAAGAGTCCAATAACATGCATGTTAGGTCAATTGGTGACCTTAAATAGAGGGCGGTGTTACGGATAGATGTCATTTTGTTTTTTGTTAATATGGAAAGCAAACACTCTTTTTTTTTCAGGTTACCAATGTCATTCTACTAATGGCTATATAATCCTGAAAAGCTCAAACGCTTTAACTGAGAGCACACAGAGTTCAGCATAGCTTCCAAAAGAGGATTATAAACGAGAGGTGGTCTTGCCAAAGCTCTGAGTCTGATCAATACTTTAGATCGTACTTATTATGGTTGAACAACAGCCAGCTTGGCATGGAGGGTAAGGGTTCAGCAGTGATCCCCATTAGTTGTTGTCACCCAAAGCAGTGCAATTATTACAATCCTATGAAAATAGACCAGCTTTTTGTCACCTATGTCACTTTAAAGGTTGATTCAAACAGGTCGAACGAAACTTGTCAATTTAACTGTGCAGGGCAAAACTCTTGTGAGGATTCCAGTTTTCTGCTGTCTACTCTTCCATTAACCACCTTCTGCAGGAGCTGTGTGAGTGGGCGTTACTGTTCTTACAGCTGTCCACCCTACAGTCACAACTTCCTATTTAGGGCTGAGATTCTCTGCAAGTCTTTGTTGGACAGTTGATTACTACATAGTAAAACAACAGACAAACATATGAGCATTTCCAAGAGCTCTCTAGACTATCCATGCATCCATTATCTTTACCCGTTTATTCCATTTTGGGTCACGGGGTTCACTGGTGCCCATGTCCAGCAATCACTGTGCGAGGGGCGGGGTACACCCTGGATGGGTCGCAAGTCCATCACAGGGCCACACAGAGACAAACGAAACAAACAACCATTCACTCTCTCACTCACACCTAGGGACAATTTAGAGTTACCAATCAGCCTAACATGCATGTTTTTGGACTGCGGGAGGAAACCGGAGTACCCGGAGAAAACCCATGCATGCACGGAGAGAACATGCAAACTCCACCCAGAAGGCCCCTGGACCGGGGTTTGAACCAAGGACCTGCTCTCTGAGAGGCAGCAGCTCTACCAGTTGCGCCACCGTGCTGCCCTCTCTAGACTATGAACAGAAGTAATTATTTTTGTGCTTACCTGTGATCCTGTGAAATCCTTTATGAGCCTCTCTCCATAAAACATCCATTTCCCTTCTGAGTCATCCTCCAACATGAATCTTCCTTCAAGCTCTGTTGTATCAAACCAAACATCTGTGACATCTCAGCTTCAGCCTGCTCTCCACACATCCTGTATACCACTATTTGCGTGAAAACATTCCCTTTGACCGTGAACATGGAATCCTACCACATATTCTATGCCAATTGAATTATTTGTGTTTGTTTGTTGTCAAGAAGGAAAAAAACAACATTATTCTAGAAATTGAGATGTCAGTTTACACACACACACATATTAGAACACATTACACCAGTTCTGGCCTCCCTTCACTGGCTCCCGGTTCACTTTCAAATTCATTTTTAAATCCTTCTATATGTTTTTAAATCTCTGAACAGCTCTGCCCCCTCCTATCTCTGATCTGCTGCAGCCATATATCCCACAGTGCTATCTGAGGTCAGCAGACCAAATGTTTTTATTGGTTCCAGGCACTCGTTTTAAGCTTGGAGGTGACAGGGTTGCAGGTCCAAAACTTTGGTATAACATACCACTGAATGTCAGGCAGACTCCCTCTTTTACTGTTTTTAAGTCTCGTTTCAGAACTCTTTTTTATTCCCTGGCTTTTGACACTGTGTAAGTTGATTTAAACTTGTCTGTATGCTATAATATTAGTTATCTTTAACCATTTGGATTGATGTATTTTATCTTGTGTCCTTTGCTTGTTTTGTGGGTCACTGGTGCCCATGTCTACTCATCACTGTGCGAGAGGCGGAGTACGCCCTGGACATGTCTCCAGTCCATCACAGGGACACAAAAAGACAAAAAACCATTCATTCTCTCACTCACACTTGGGGACAATTTAAAGTTACCAGTCAGCTTAACATGCATGTTTTTGGTCTGTGAGATGAAACTGGAGTACTTGGAGAAAACCATGCCAGCCATGATTTGAACCAGTAACCTCCAGCTCTACCAACTATGTCACCATATAACTTAAGCTCTGTTTCTGGATACTGTATGTCATGTCTGTTACTTTTAACATTTCACTTTTAAAATATTTACTGGTGCATACACTAAAATGAACTATTTTGAAATCTCTCATCCCATTTTGCATCTTTACAGCTTTGATATTTTACAAATGACTCACTGGCACATTGTCAGAGCTCACTGACACACAGAGCCATGGTCAATTTTCTTAACAACTCCATAGCTTATCCAACTGTGACAAATCAAATGTGAGAATGAGAGGCAGTGTACTCTGAATGATAAATGTCTCTGAAAACCTCTATTTTTGATAGCCCTTAAGAATCTTTACTTTCATCATACACACAAAAATACACACTCAAGCATACAAACCAAGACAAATACGTTTTTTTTTTTCATGTTGTTTGTCCAGATGTACATTTTAGCTAATTGTAAGGACTGACAAGAAGTTTTGAAGCTGTAAATACTGACAGCACTATGGCAAAACCTCTGCACCATAATGGTGAATTAATTCAGACCAAAGCTCAGACAACCTAAATGTTTTTATTGAGAAAAGCTGCCCTACATCTGCAGTCTTGGATGTAACTAATTGGAGCTTTATTGGAGAGAAAAGCTGTTCATATTATGTATTTTTTGTTTTGATACTGCATTTTTTTCTTCTTCAGCTGATACAGCAACAGACGAATAAAGCAGTGTAGTGACAACCTGTTAAAAGTGGGATTTAAGTTTTAGGTCACAATATAAAAACGCTGTTGGATTTCTTTTTCTTTTCTTTTCTATTCAAAGGACAGCCATTCTTAAAACCAGCGCCATGGATGCTGGGATCTGTGATGGACAAAAGAGATAAAGACTGGTGTCTGTAATAAAAATGTAAAAGGTTTAACGTAAGTGAGAGTGACAGTGCATGATTTTATAAGATATATGAGAAAATGATAAACTGTGACAAGTCTGCTCTACTTTGATGTACCACTAGTTTGTGTGTATACAGTATGTGTGCGTGTGTGTGTGTGTGTGTGGGGGGGGGGGGGTGAGGTTCTTTTCTCTCTTAGCAGGATGTTCTGGTTCTTGTTACATGCATTCGAGCAACAACCCAAGTAAGCCTTCCGGTAATGCAAGACCCCTTGTGTCTTTTACCTTGGCCTTCAACTTGGGTTTTGGGTACTTGTGTCTGTTTTTGGAGTGAGTACATGACAAACCTGCAAATAAACTACTTTTAAGTCACAGTCAATAGGCAATAAATAGCTAATGCCAAATAGCTGACAGGAAACAGCAATTAAGAATGCTTGAAATTTTAGGTGGTTACTTTTCATTTTAATTGGTAGCTTTTTGTGGTTTATGCTGATAAAACTGTCTAAGAACTGTGGTCAAAATGTAAATAAAATCAGGGCAACATCACTAGCTACAAATGGCAATAAATACCTGTCAAATTTTTACAACAAACTTTTAATAAAATGTACTTTTAAAACAAAAAATTGACAAACATTTCCTGTCGCAAAAATGTTTCAGAATATTTAACCTGTTAATATTTAACCCTGTAATTTAAATATATTCAACAACATTCAATTAACATACAAAAGCCCCTCAAAAGTGCAGGCAGTTATTCGTTTTTAGTCGAATTTCTAAAGTTTTGTGACAGTTTTAAGTAAAGATCCTTGCTGAAGTAAGAATCAGATTATTGCAGGATTTCAACAACTATTGTGATTACGTGTTCCAATTATAATTAGAACACTGTAGATCTTCCCAGATGTGTTTGTATTTACCTACTTTTGATAGCTTGTAATGATCAGACTATTTCATGCTCTGAAATAAATTTAAAAAATGTGGTCATTGTCAGTCATTTTTTAGTTAAAACACATCATGGAAAATCTGCCTCTAATTTAAAAAAAATCTTACTTGAAAGTAGTAAAATAGTGGTGGGTACATAACGTAAATAGGAGAATATCACCTTTGGATTTTTATTTGCACTTCTGTTTATTTTTTTCCTCATTGTAAATTACCTTTTCAACAAGGTTATGCCATTCTCTCAGCTCTGCTATATTTGCATATTGCATACAAACCTTGAAACACCCCCAAGTCCTTTACCTTGACATTTCTAGGAGTGAACTCAAAATTTCTGTTCCATCTCTGTCATTTTTTATACTGTATGTAGTATGAACATTTTCCATGCATCCATCAAAAATAAATAATTTATCCAGACATTGCTGACCATTTATATCTTGACATGCAGCTAATAATATTATCATTTGTACAGTTTTTATGTAATATCTTAGGATTTATTTTTTTTATCATTGATGATCAACTCTAAATTGTTTCTAGATGTCAGTGAGAGAGTGAATGGTTGTTTGTCTCTTTTGTCTTTATGCGTCTCTGAGATGGACTTGCGACCTGTCCAGGGTGGCCCCCGCCTCTCGCACATTGATAGATATGTGCACTAGAGACCTTTGTGACTTTGTGACTTTGTGACTCGAAAAGGAAGAAGTGGGTAAAGATAATGGATGGATGGAAGGATGGAAGGATGGATGAATGGATGGATGGATGGATGGATGGATGGATGGATGGATGGA
>NC_056511.1:11444070-11462425 GCF_014905685.2 Nematolebias whitei | reverse complement strand
GCTCAATAATCCAGGTATACTATCCAACAATTTTCAGTCAGGTCATCTGGATGACGAAGCCATCTGAAGAAGCCTTCCGGATGGAAGGTGAAACGTTTCAGTACAACAACAAAAAAGAAACTGTCCAGAAGACCTGACTGAAAAATGTTGGATTGTATACCTGGATCATTGAGCATGGACTTTGTTGTCATATGGACAGTTTCTTTTTTTTTTTTTTTTTTTGCTGAAACGTTTCACCTTCCATCCGGAAGGCTTCATCAGTCAAGGAAACACAACACAAAACTGATTCTTCCCCCAAATAGCTTACTCCAAAGTGGAACAAACCGGTTATGTTGGTGCTAAGATGGTGTCTTTGGGATGCCTCCTCCTCCTCTGGAGCCAGCCCTCTTCCTCGTTGACAGTCATGTCAAACTGGTTCAAAACCAGTTTTGTGTTTTGTGTTTCCTTGACTGACTAAGTGGTCTAAAATGGTTTAAGTCATATTTATTCGATAGATTCCTGTTTGTAAATGTAAATAATGAATCTTCTTCATACACCAAAGTTAGCCATGGAGTTCCTCAGTATTCAGTGCTTGAACCAATTCTCTTTACTTTTTATTTGCTTCGATTAGATAAAGTTAAACAGCAGGGGATAAATTTTCATTGTTATGCTGATGATACACAGTTATATTTGTCCATGAAACCCAATGAATCCAATCAGATACTTGGACTACAAGCTTATTATACTAAGACTACAAGCATGTCTTAAAGACATAAAAACCTGGATGACCCTAAATTTTCTGATTTTAAATCCAGTCAAGACAGAGGTTGTATGTGAGGCCGAGATGGTGTAGAGGCAAGGCAGTCAACTTTGGACCCGAAAGTCCCAGGTTTGATCTCCAGTCATTCCACATCTCGTGGTGTCTCTGAGCAGCACACACTATCCCAAATAGCTCCCTGGGCACCCTCAATAGCCGCCCACTGCTCCACCTGGTGGTGGATGGGTTAAATGCAGAGAGCCAATTTTGCCATTGTATGGGAACATACAATGATGACAACACAACATATTACTATTATTGTTTTTTATGCAGCTGTGCATCTTGGGAATAAATTTTTGCAGCTTTTCACTTCCTCTGGATGGCATTAATTTGGTCTCTAGTTATAATGTAAAAAAAAATGTTGGTGTTGTTTTTGATCAGGACATGTCTTTAAACCTCCACATTAAAAAATATACCAGGATTTCTTTCCTCCACTTGCGTAATACCACTAAATTAAAAACATCTTGTCCTCAAATGATGCAGAAAAACTGGTCCATGCATTTCTCATGTCTAGGAACTATTGCAATTATTTATTATCTGGGTGTCCAGAAACTTCTTTAAACAGTCTTCAGTTGAATAAAAATGCTGCTGCCAAAGTTTTAACGAAAGTTAGGAGAGATCATCTTTCTCTAGTTTTAGTTTCTCTCCATTGGCTCCCTGTCAAATCCAGAATAGAATTCAAAATCTTACTTTTAATCTACAAACCTCTCAATAACCTAGCTCCTTCTTATATTACAAATCTTATTGTTCCATACTTTTCTAATAAAGAACTTCACTCTCAGACTGCAGGTTTGCTTGTGGTTCCTAGAGTTTCCAAAAGTAGAATGAGAAGCAAATATTTCTGTTATCAGGCTCCTCTCTTCTGGAACCATTTTCCAGTTTTTGTCCATGAGGCTGACACCTTGTCTAATTTTAAAATTAGGCTCAAGTCTTTCCTTTTTGATAAATCCTATAAGGTCGACTTGGGTTTCCTGAGTTTCCTTAATGCTGCTATAGGCTTCGACTGCTGGAGGACAAGTTGACCTCAGTATGCTGTTGTCTTTACTTGCTCTACTCTACCTGTTTGTATTTTTAAGTATCTCTGTCCTTAACATGTTTTTTGTCTTTCGTCCAGTAGAAAGTACACCTGGACCTGTCATTCTGTTTGTTTCTCCTTCCTGTTCTCTCAAACCCAGCTAGCTGTAGCAGATGTCCTGGCTCTGCTGGAAGTTTCTTCCTGTTAAAAGAGAGTTTTTCCTTTCCACTGTTGCCTTTATGCTTGATCAGGATGGGGGATTGTGAGGACATGAAGATGCAACACAATCTGCTGGCTTAGATAGATAACTTTTATCAATTGGCATTTATAATGTATATTAATGTTTTTGTACAGTGTAACTTCTGTTGTGACTATGTAAATAAACTGAACTGAATAGAATTTAATTCTAACCTGTAACTAAGAAACTATACAGCTCTTAAATGTGTAGATGAAAATAAAAACCTTTTTGTGAAAATCCCATTTTATTTAGAGCCTCAGACCCCAATCCCTCTCCCCGCAAAGCATTTATTAAATAATTTCTCCATTTCATTTACAACCCTCACTTCATTAACGAAGCCCATTTAAAAAGGTTAATTTAATAAAAGCTCAGCACTTCTGCTCATATTTAAACTCTCAGTCAACCACAGGAAGGAGCAGATGTTCAGACTGTCCATAGAGTAGTAAAATGAAGGATTTCATCAAATAATACTGATTGTCTGTCACCTGGAAATGACCCTTTCTTTAAGTGTGGGTGGGTGGACATTTCTGAGGCTGCAAAGCACTGAAAAACTGCCAATTAGTTTCTTAATTACTCACATAAAGATTTCTGCTTAAAATATTACCACCAAAGACATGTTTTTTGGATCATGTAGCTTTTATAGAGATTTTGATTCAACTTCTAATCTTTTTTAGACCTCTTTATAGCATGATGTCTGTTTTGTATCAAAGTATAACAGTACTTGGTGAATAGAGGAAAACATGTAAAGATAATGTCCTTCTACTTGATATACACAAAGTTGTTTTTTTATTACTTTGAAGAAATGAAACATTCCATGAAGGACAACATATCACCTGCACACTGTATTCTAAAGTTTCAACAAACTTCTCCTAAACTTATTAGCAAAAGCATGTCATTGGGAATATTTTCAACTACTGCCACACCAAATTTTAGGTCAATGTCTGTACAATTCACCAAGTTATACCACTTTGTTTTTTCCTATTACTGCAGCAATCAACTTAAGTCAAACTGTCTCTAAAGGCTATCAGTTATAGATGCACTTCCAATCATTAATCTCTGACATTTTCATTAAAATCCGTACAGTTTAGAAAATGTTTTGTTTCCTCTTCTTATAAAAACATAAATATAATTTTCCTATTGCTCTTTTTTTGTTGTTTTCCTAGTTGTCTGTCCATGTGTGCATGTTGTGAGCACCATGATTTGATAAATAAATGAGGTACCGACTGTAATTTTGGTGTGTGGTTACATATACAGTAGCTGTAAGAGGGTTTATTTTATTTTGTTGTTTTAACTTCGAAAACTGGGTTTCCGGGTCAAAATCCAAGATGGTCACCTCCGTATAACGTATGTGTAAACCATGTGAGCAGATAACTTGACAAATAAGCCAAACTTTCTTCTCGGTGTGTAGCTGTATCTAGATGTAAGACAAGTTCTTTTTGAAAATAGGGTTGCAACTTCAAACTTCAAGATGGTTGCCACTATAAACGTATATGCAGTGGTGGACAGTAACAAAGTACATTTACTTGAGTACTATACTCAAGCACATTTTCTGAGTATCTTTGCTTTACTTGAGTGTTTGTGTTTTTGTGAACTTGTGACTTTCACTCCACTACATTTCAAAGACAAATGTACTTTCGACTCGACTACATTTCTAGGAAGCTTCTATTTACTATTTACTCTATTCCGCTTTGTAATCCACCGTTGCTGCTTTTCTTTCCTGAAATGCAATTTGCCAGTCGTTGATTCAGGTATTATGCAAGATTCATCTGTGCAGAACATTCATTGTTTTGTAAGCTTCTATGTTAAGTATGGCCGTACTTTCATTTATCCGTGTTACTGTTTCCTCTCCTGCGTTGTTGTTGCTGTCAATATATGTACTTTTACACACAAACAATGCAGTGTATGAATACTGAGGCTGAGGAAAAGACTAAATGTGCATCATCTGTTAGGATCTCCATGACTTTCCACAAACATGTAAAATGCAGGGAAGATGTTATTTGTAGTTTACAGGTTTTATTAAGTAAGGCATGTGGTGTTCGAGTGGTTCTACATATCAATACATCATCAGGTGTTTTCAGAGTTACAAGGTTCTGTAAAATCACTCAAAACAATATAGCAATGGACTGATATTAGAAAATATAATGTGTACTTTTAAATACTTGAGTATTTTTAAATGCATACACTTCTGAATACTTAAGTATTTTCAAAAGAAAGTACTTCAGTACTTTAACGTGTGTAAACTTTTGACTGAGCAACTTTTACTTGTAGTTGAGTAAGATTTGACCATGAGTATCAATACTTTTACTTAAGTACTATAACTGAGTACTTTGTCCACCACTGTGTATATGTTACCAGCCATCCCAATCATTTGAGGAAGTTATGCTTTCTAGTTTAGATATTGCTTAAAAGTATAGTTTTAGCAAATGATTGGGATGGCCGGTGCGGTGGCCAATTATTAATCTATGGTGGAAAAGCCCCACCCCCACCCCCCCACCGCTCCACCATTGCACCAGGTAGTGGATAAAATTGCTCCCCTTGCTCACCAGAATCCATCACTCTGTGTCACCTTGGAAAATAAAAAAAATACCTCTGTAATACACAGTGTAACTACTACCCACTTGAACATCTTCAAAAACATCAAGGTGTACTTGCATTCTCTGTTCAATTCCAGTCCAGAAAAACACATCTATAAAAACAACAAACATTTACTGTTTAAATCCCTCAGCAACAGGGGACACTGGTGTACCGCTGATCATTACTGGATACAACCACCACACACCTTTGTCTGAAATTAGCAGACTCCAGTGCATCAAAAGTAGAGGGTTAGATGAGAGGCCATCTCCTGCATTGTGTCTGCCTCTATAAATGAGAGGATACAATCTAACTGAGGCACTGGTGCTGGTTGAAAGGGGTTTGGTCAGAAGATTTATAACACTCCACAGAATGGACAGAGTCTGTATTTCAGCAGCACATCTAACTCCTGCCCCCTCTGGGGAGAGAAGTGCAGGGGGCAGCAGAGGAGAGGTGGCTTTTTAAATCTAACACCAGTAATTTGAGCTTTATTGGAAATTGAACAAAAGCCTGTCTGAAAGGTTTTTCTCCCACCTGTCTTACCCTCCGCTGATAACCATGTGCTTTATATCGTGTTCTGTGCAGGGTGTCCTGTGAAAGGCACTTGGTTGAAGAAAATAAGTTTTGTAAGTAGGACTTAAATGATGGCATGTTTTGTGAGGACATGATTATAATAATGTTTTTAATTTTTACAAAAGAGTTAAGGACAGAAAAGGTGTGTAAAACATTTTAATGTAAAAGATTATTATGCACCTGTAACCCAATTCAAAAAAGAAAAGTATGATTCGTGAGAAGGATTTTCTTTATTAAATATTAAAAAGTAGATTAGATACATTTTGATTAGTGCTTATTTTAAATATAGACATTTCTTCTGAACAATGACTATCAGTAAAGATCATCCCTTTTGCTTAACTCAATGAATAATATGCGTTTTTATTAAATAACTCAAACATTTATTAACTGAACTTCAACCCACTCCGTTTTCATTATCATCCTGTGGGAAATGAACTTTGATAGAAACTGAAAACACAGCTGACATGAAAATATCCCATTAGTGATTTGCTAGTTTCATGCATTTCCTAATTTCTGGAAAAAAAAAAAAAAAAAAAAAAACATAATTTGAATTTATAATTAAATACAAGATTGTTCAGAAGCAACTTCTCGTTTATTTTCCATTTTACTTTTAGAGAATCAAAAGTCCTTCACTAAAATATGGTTTTCTAATCGGCTGTGACTTGTTTGTTGTTTGTTTTAAACATTTAGCACTTGACATATAAATAATTTAAATTAATATGACATTTAAGCTCATGATAAACCAGTGTTACGTCATAGATAAATTATCAAAAAAGTTACTTTTATTGAGTTTTTTAAGCTTTTGGTACCAAAATTTTGTTACAAAGATATTCAACATTTTAATTTGGAGAAAATGTCAAAATAACAAAATTTGACTATTTTTCTATAAGTGGCATTTAAAACAAAAGTAGGAAGTCTACAAGATAATTGTAAAACAAAGAAAAACCTCCAGCAAAAATAAAAAAAAAAATGTCCTGAGAGGATTCTTGATTTTTCAGTTGATCAACTTTACATCATATTTTCAGCTTGTCGCTCTGAGATCTTAATGTTGGTGCAAAAACACAATTTGAGACTATAGAAATTATATTTTTTCATGTGAAGCAACTTAAATGGTAACAAAAAACGTCTAAATGACAGACTGCAAGTATATACATTTTATTTAAAAATTGGTTATTTGCACAATTCGCAAAAGCTTTTATCCTGAGTTAAGTGACATTTTATGTATAGTCAACGTTGAACAACTTAAAATAAATTCAACTTTCTTAAACTGAGAAGGCACTAGTCTGTCTTTATTATTTCCAAAACCAAATCTTTAGATAAACGCAAAGAGTCACTCAGTCCAATCTCTCTTTAAGTCAGTCATGAGTCATGATTGCTTTACACAAAGTTATATGGCAGTGATCAATGTCACTTAGCTGATGGATAACCTGAGCAAAAAGGAAACGCCCATCTCCAGGAGGCAATAACATTAAGTCGTTAACTTGTGATAAATGACAAGACGGTGATACACTCAGGAAGGCATTCATGTGCAGCTCTGCCTATCACACTGATTCCTCACATAAGTTTGGTTTATTTGCAGAGTAAAGCAGCCAGCTGGCTCTCGCGATACGGCTCTAAACCTGTGTCAGCTGCAGCGTCGACATAAATCTCCATGGCCTCTCCACGAGGTAATAAGAACCGGAGACAAGTCCAACAGGTGAAACAGCGAGAGACTGATCCGCAGAAAGCTGCTTTGAAGTCGGACAGGAGATGAGAGGAAAAATGATGAAAACCGGTGTGTTATTGTGATCACGAGAAGGGCAAAAAGAGACGGGGCAGGCAGAAAGAAGAAAGTGAAGAAGGGAGTAAGTTGTAGGAATAAAAGTATGGACAAAACCAAGCAAAATGAGGGAGCAAGAAAGGGCAAATTTAAAGAAAAGTTGAACTATTGAAATGTATTCAGCAAATATTTGTGTAAAAGCACAATTAAATTAGACGTTTTCAGCTTCCGAGAGGCTCCGTTCAGGCCTGTTACTTTCCATTTGCCGTGGGTGATTCAATTACAAGTGGTCAGCTCTGAATGAGAGCATTCACACCTGGCCAATTGTGTGTTCCCCAAATTGTTTTGAATTGGGATGTCAGTGACACACACTGCTACATCATACAAAGATGAACTGCCAGATCAGCAAACTGCAATATTTTGAGACATCTGAACTATATTATTATTTTGACATAAACACAGTTCATAGCCATTTGAGGCACATCTTTGTAGAATTATCTCTTGGTAATCCAACAATGATTGAGCATGAACTTTGATGTCTTGAACCACTTTGGCTGTGGCAGCTTGGGAGTAGGTAATTGTGGAGAGGACAGCCTCCAGAAACCATCTTAGCACCAGCAAACTGGTTTGTCCACTGTAGGAGTGCACTGATTAGTGGGGAAAACAGTTTGTTTGTGACTTCTTAGACTGATGAAGCCCTTCGGATGGAGGGCGAAACGTCTCAACAAAAAAATTGATTGTCCAGATGACCTGACTGAACATTGTTGGATTTTTTACCTGGATGATTGAGCATGAACCTTGATATCTCTTGGTAAGCTTAATATCCTAAACACTTTGTACAAAATCAGTTTAGTGTTAACTGATCATAACAAACAAAGACTAAACTTATGTAACCAGAAGTTACAACATTATCTACATATAAAACACACAAAACAAATTCTAGCTTTAAGCATAGACCTTTAATTTAACTATGAAGCATACTGTAAAAATGGAGGATTTACCTTCGTACAGATGAACATGCGGTACTTCCTGTTTATCACTGTTGTATTCAGCTGCTCATGAGGTCGACCGTAGTGCATCATCATCTTTAACATTTTTCCAGCCTCAGTTTTTATTTTGGAAATGGAATAAACTGCATTCTACCCTCTAAAGCAGGAGTATTCAACTAAATTGCTCAGGGGGGCCACAGTTACTGAAAACCAGCAGCTCAGGGGCCAAACATCCAGCAATTAAAGTCAGTATGTAAATAAACCATGTTACCTTTTAAATGTGTTTATTTTGTTGCATTGAATCATAAATGCAATAAACAGAACCAAAAACCCAAACTCAGAACCACCTAAAAAAAACAAAACTTTTTTTTTCAGGGGTGCCGAGTTAAAATTTAGGGGTGCTTGAGCACCTACAAAAAGAGGCTAAAATCACCACTGGTTCAAACCACCTTCACTGGTGGTCTAAATTAAAATGTCAATGCATAATGAGGCCATTCAACCTAATGCAGTTCAATAGCTAAAGACAGACTGAGACAGTATTGGTTGCAAATAGGGTCACAAAGTCAAGAAAACTTTGTCTGCAAACACAAGTGATAGCTTGACTGAGGTCACATTTACTTTAATTACAGAGACATTATTAGTCAGGTGAGGAGGCGCGTAGTGCAGCAGCTGAAGCCTGAAAAAAGGCCCACTGATTGTGTTGGGAGCAACAGTCATATTGTGCTGGCAAACGTGATGGAAGGTCACCAAACGTGCAGTGGTTGTGGGAGTTTCTCATGGCAGAGGACTGGATGCTTATGGACACCAGCTGAGCTTAGGTGGGCACCATCCCAACTCATTGGTGCAGAGGAAATGATGCGATACCTCCCATCCCAAGGTCATCCCATGCTACAGTGACTCCCACAAACAGTTTCCAGCATCAGTAATGCTCTCGCTGCACAGAGAATCTGTGAGTGGATAATTCAGGGCCAAGCGACGGCCATTTCAGGCAATAATTCTATCATTTTGTGGTTGAAGGAATCATCTGTGGTAATGAGTTTGGATGCTGAAAAATCACTCCTCTTAGTCTCTGAATTGCTTTCTGTTGTAGCTCTACTTTTGTTCTTGTTTATTTAGTCTTTCCATGTCCTGTTATTTATGTTTTTACTCGCTTCAAGCTCGTGCAAGATTGTAAGATATCTTGTACATTTTTGTTCCAAAGCTTTACTTAATGGCCAAACACCTGTAATTATTGCTCATCACTCTCAGCGTGTGCTGGAAGTGAAAGTTTGGATAGCTAACCAGCCAAATTCCATTAAAACTGTCTGATAATTGCAGGTGTTTGTTAGAGAGTTTATCAATCAACCCAATCTGTTCATTGCCTCAGAAGAAATTGGTTTCCAAGAAAAGATTGTACAAGGGCTGCTATTTCTTCAATTGTATTTATAGGTGATAGAGTGAAATCACAAAGCGTGTGGGATGAAATTGCAACCAGAATTGAAATTCAATCTTCTGACCAATCTCTGAAGATGGTCGTGGAATCAGCTGGGATGGTTTAACAATAAAGAGTGAAGCAATGCGTGTCAAATCAACACACAGTTGCGCATAAACATCATTTTCTTTATGGATTTATCATGGATCTCATACATCAAGCAGGCAGCAGGAGGCTTGGATTATCGGGTGTTGGCAGACAGGGAGATGGCGAGCTGAGCTGTTTACTGTCACTTTTTAAAAGATGTAAACATGATGAGGACATAATGCGCATGATGGACCAGTGAATGGAAAAAATCTGATTTCAGCTCAGCTTACGTCAGCTGTAAGATGTAACAGTTTTAGGGAGTGAGTCTTGAAGTTCCACTGATAATATATTTCTGTTGGTCCCTACAGACCACATCTTACAGAGTACATCACATTTCTTTGTTTTGCTGCAAATAAATCTTTAAAGATCAAAGTTCATGCTCAATAATCCAGGTTAAAAAAATCCAAGAAAGTTCAGTCAGGTCCTTTGGGCAGTTTTTTTTTTTTTTTTCTTGTTGAGATGTTTCTTCTTTCATCCAAAGGACTTCATCAGTCAGAGGAACCACAACAAACTCGGTCCCACAAGCAGCACACTCACATAGTGGGCCAAATAGTTTGCTGGCGATAAGATGGCTTCTGGGGCCTGCCCTCTTCACCGTCAACTCCTCTGAGGCAGCCATAGCCAAAGTGGTTCAAAACATCAAAGTTCATGCTCAATAATCCAGGTAAACATTCCAGCAAAGTTCAGTCCTTCATCCAAAGGACTTCATCAATCTCAAACTTTTTATAGACTCTGTACATGGAACTCCTTGTTAACAATTTACTTGTAAGATTCTCTTCCAGCACTTATTTAGCATCAAAAAACCTTGTTTAAGCATTTTAAGCATTTGTGCGGAAAAGAACAAAATCTTTTAACTGGTAATGGTTCAGGACAATCGTCAGTCTTAAATTATGTTTTCTTTCCTCTCCCACTTGGCTGTCTTCACACAAACCAGCTCAAGGCAAACAAAATCCAAACTTGACTGATATTTCCTCCTCTTCGGTGAAACGTTTAGTGTTGAGTCAATTTAACTGTTATTGGTGAAGGCGTACTCTCATGAATTCACAGTCCCAGGTGTTGGACGAAATTAAACAATCCATTGACTTTCTAATTCCGAACTTTGAATGAAATGGCTGCAGTTGTAGCTCCCTGCAAATACAATCAATACCTGAATCAGATGAAGAATCACTTCATTCACATACCCGGGGAGGCAGCTTGAATTTGTCTTTGGAACATGAGTGCTGGAATGCTGACAACTTGTCCTGTAAGACAAATAGGAGCAGACACACCAGGTACGAGGGAACGTTTTAAATTGAGAACAGAGATACAGAAAAGTGAAGCTTTAAAATGTGATGCATGGATCTGTATGGTGGATTCAAGCATAATATTACTGCAGAGATATGAGGAAAAAAAGTGTTTTTGCACAGAACGAAACCAAGTAAACATAAATTTATGAGCATGGCTGTTAGAGTTTGAAAAATTTCAAGAAGTATGACGTCTTGAGGTCACACAGACCTTCAGTCTGACTCTTCCCTGCAGTGAGCCCTCCTATTACCCCAGTCTGGTCCCAGGGCCACTTGGCTCTAATTACTGCACCCTAATGGCAGGGCCAATCACAAGCAGGTTAATTGTTTGATCTCTGCCATATGTACAGTCTGTTGTCATGTTAATCCACCTCTCAATACTTACAGGAGCACAGCTGCTCTGCATATAGGATCAGTCTGTCTTTATCCAGGGCATTTAAGAGTGTCAAGATGAAACTAAATAAAATAATAATTCTAACTAAACTAAAGGCCTAGCATTACTTGAAAGACTGCACATCATCCACTGCCTTTTATTGCAGACTTTTGGATCATCTTATGTTAAAACACTACAAATTGTGATCATTTTGGTGAATAAACATTATGCACTTTGGGGTATGTATTGGAAATGACTCACAGCTGCAAACACAGCACATTTTAGCACAATATATGTAAAACTGACTGAATTAAATATACTTGTGTTTTCTAAGATCAGTTTGCTGTGGCATCTTTTCTTGAATTGTCTCCAAAAATAATCAGTTGTAGTTGTACATTTCATGAAGACTTACCTTACTTCAATTTTCAGAAAATGCATCCAGTGGTTTATGAGATATTTTACTAACAGACATGAACACACACACACACACACTGAGAGGATCTGTGTGTGTTTGTGATTCTTGTCCTTCTGTCCTGCACTCCTCAGTGTTTCTCCCTCTTGTAATCAGCTCCTGCCTCCACCACCTGTTTTTCCTTCCACAGGTGTTTGTCATTGTCTGTGCTTTAGCGTTTATATTTAAGTCTGCGTCTCTATGTCCCCCTTGTCTGCTCCTTGCCATCCAATATGTTTGGTTCTGTCTCACCTACGTGATTATTGCTGCTTCGTCAGCCTGTTATTTTGTTAAATATTATTTTACTTTATCCTGCAAGTTCCTTGTGCCTGCCTGCACCATTGGGTTCACACTCACAGACATTGTCACACACATGTACATAGACACACATACGAGGGCAAAATAAGTCAAGATTTGAGCTTCAGCATTGACTTCCTGGCTATTACTGCCTTTTGGCATTTCATTTTTCCAAGAGTTGTTGGAGAAGGTAAGAAGAGGCAGATGGAGTTCACTACAGGATGTAAAACCTACAATTATTTTTTCCCAAAAACAGATTAGATGTAAAACTACTAAGATGCATAGCTTAATGGAGAGTCAACCTGTGGTTAGATTGTACTATGTTGAATCAAAAGATTTAGCAGATCCAGCAAAAATCCAATTAATTTATTGAGCTGCAGGCAAAGTTTGTCCCCCTGTTGCTTTGTAATGAGGATGTATGTGCATTAAACACTTTAATTAAACGACCTGATGCATCAGAAAACAATGCTGATGAGGGCCGTGTGCAGTAACTTAAACAAGGAAGGTGTGGGCTTTAAAAGCAAATCAATGAAAGGTAAGAAGGACCACAACAAAGTGTTAGTGTGGAACCTTTATTGCAAACAAACCTTCACAGAATAGATTAAAGACTTATGACCACAAATTTTGATAAAAGCCTATTTGTACAGTTTTAAACAGGTCTTCTGCCTACAGTTTACTGTATTTTTCGTACTACAAGGCGCACCGGATTATAAGGCGCATTAAGCGAAACTAAAACATTTTGACAGTTGTTTGAGGGCCTTGTACTAGACCTGTCATTTCTAACCCAAACCCAGAGCCCAGCTCCACCCAACCCAGATTCAGACCGAGCTGGGCCATAATAATGTGCTTAATGTGCCAGCTGGGTTGGTGTCTGACTTTTTATTGGGTCAGGGACACGCGCAGCCGACGATCCAATTATATGCGAACATGGCTTGCCATACATTCACCAGCCACTCGCGGCCATTTGACCGTGCGCTGACCAGCCGGTTGAAAGAGGTAAAAAGTTCAGTTGTGCTTCAGATGGACTACTGCCAGCGATCGATCAACCGAAATGGACGTTCATTCAGCCGCTGCACTCAGTGGACACATGGCCGACAACCCAAACAGGTGAGATCATAAAATATCCTACATGTCAGAGCAGGGTCCAATGCAGGCAGAAGCAGGAGAAGCATTTAATGCGCTTTGACGACTCCTCAGCTCTGTCTTCTGCCCTCTTTTCTCAGCTGCGCACGTTCGCCAACCATTAATAGTCATGAGTATAAGCAGTCAAAGCTTAATTAAAAATGTCGGGGGGGGGTTCGGGTTCGGGCCTGTAATTACTGTTAATTCGTCGGATAGGGTGGGGTTGGGAGGTGAGGGCTGCAGGCTGTGTCCGGGTCGGGTTGGATTTTTTGGACCTGAGTGCAACTCTACCATGTACCACATAAAACTGGTTTGAGGTTCGTAAGAACAACCAGAATTAATACATAAGGTGCACCTGATTGTAAGGCTCACTGATGATTTTTGAGAAAATTAAAAGGATTTTAACTGCACCTTATAGTCCGAAAAATATGGTAAGTGACTATGCCTAAGTACCATTAGCAGTTTTGGCAAAGCTTAGAGACTGAAAACAAAATGTCCTTGACATCTGTATGTGAGTCAAAAAAACAAAACAAAACTAATGTATTTTGAAACATGTTTTCAAAACATATATCAAACACATTAGTATTCATAATTAAAATATAATTATCAACGAGGCAGATGCTATTTGGATTAAGTCTGATAAACAAAACAAAAGTCATTTTTACATTGTTAATTAGATTGGTCATTGAAAAAGTAATACTAATTTGTAACAAGAACTGAATTTGTGTCATCTTGCTGTCACCACTAATCTAATAGTTTGTTTTATTTTAATGTAATTTTGTTGAGTAATTTTCCATCATGCCAAAAAACAACCCAAAAAACTCCCCATCAAATTCTAAACAAAAATCCTGCAGTTACACAAATCCTGAGAACGTATAAAATGTCATGTTTGAGCTCACGTTAATTATCTGCTACATTTGGTGAGAAGTTGGAGTCAGAATTCCTGCTTAGTCGGCCCTCACAGTGCGACGCCCGTGGTGTTAACAGTGAAGCAGAAATTACTAAACACCGTCAAAGAAATACAATGTTCATATTTCTGAAAATTATTCACAGCTCTTTCAGGCAGTTATAAATTCAAGATTCAACCAAACGAAACACGGAAAAAGCTATGGAAGAAAAAACTGTTGTTTTGGAGGAAAAAAGTGAGCAAACATCCAAATTTTATTATTGAAATAAACATCAATATTAATATGGTGGATCAGTTGGTAGAGCTGTTGCCTCTCAGCGAGAAGGTTGCTGGTTCAAATCCCAGCCAGGGGGCCTCTCTGGGTGGAGTTTGCATGTTTTCTCCAAGCATGTGTGGGCTTTCTCCAGGTACTCCGGTTTCCTCCCACAGACCAAAAACATGCATGTTAGTCTGACTAGTGACTCTAAATTGTCCCTAGGTGTGAGTGAGAGAGTGAATGTTTGTTTGTCTTGTTTGTCTCTATGTGTCCCTGTGATGGACTTGCGACCTGTCCAGGGTGTCTCCCGCCTCTCACACAGTGATAGCTGGATATGGGCAACAGTGACCCCATCACCCAAAAAGGAAGAAGCGAGTAAACGATCATAAATGAATGGAACACTTGGTTCAAATTCAATAATCCAGGTTAAAAATCCAACAATGTTCAGTCAGGTCATCTGGACTGTTTCTTTTTTTTTGCCGAGATGTTTCGTCCTTCATCCAAAGGACTTCTTCAATCTGAGGAGCCACCAAACAAACTGAGTCCCACAAACGGCACACTCCCATAGTGGAAAATAACAGTTTGCTGGTGAAAAGATGGCCTTCAGGGCCCGCCCTCTCCCCCGTCAACTCCTCTGAGGCAGTTATGCCGGAGTGGTTCAAAACACCAAAGTTCATGCTCAGTAATCCAGGTATAAAATCCAACAATATTCAGTCAGGCCATCTGGACATTTTCTTGGTTAGCTGAGATGTTTCATCCTTTATCCAAAGGACTTCTTCAATCTGAGGTGCCACAAACAAACTGAATTCCACAAGCAGCAGAGTGGAGTTGATGGGGAGAGGGCGAGCCCCGGACACCATCTTATCACCAGCAAACTGTTTTGTTTTTTTCCACTACAGAGTATGCTGCTTGTGGGACTCAGTTTGTTTGTGGCTCCTCAGATTGAAGAAGTCCTTTGGATGAAGGACGAAACATCTCGGCAAAAAAAGAAACTGCCCAGATGACCTGACTGAACATTAATGGATGGAATTTTAATATGACAGTCCAGT
This sequence comes from Nematolebias whitei, assembly GCF_014905685.2. NCBI lineage: Eukaryota > Metazoa > Chordata > Actinopteri > Cyprinodontiformes > Rivulidae > Nematolebias > Nematolebias whitei. Next base: position 11,447,188 of record NC_056511.1, on the reverse strand, counting down.
CATCATTGAAGTGACAATCTGTCAAATAGTTGTCAGTAGTTAATATTTAATCAGCAGGAACATCATTCATAGAGCGCAGGATTTTCACGTTAAGCTAATGGAGCTAAAGGAAGTGTTTGAACCTGATGTACAAAATGTTTTGTTACAGTAAGGGTATGATCCTCAAACATACACTGTAAAAAATGTCCGTGAATTTAACAGTAAATGTCTGTGAAATGGTGACAGAAATATTTTGTAAATTGAAATACAGGAAGACAATGTTTAAGTAACAGTGGTGTGGTGTAAAATTTAAAACAAATTATTAATGTTATTTTTACAATAGCAATATGTTAAAAAGACAACATTTTGTGTTCAAAATTACTAATTGCTGTGTTTAAAACAAAGATAAATTGTGATTCTGAAAACAAAATATAAAAGTTACATTTACAGCATAATAGTGTTAAATTGATCTTTTTTTCAGGTATTTTTACATTCAAATTTTTAACAATTCCAAGTTACTCATATCAACAATATTTACGAAATGCATAAGTATCCAAAATATGACATAGTTAAATTATCTATTACATTCAAACAGCCCAAAAATGTTATTTTACAAAAACATGCAATGATGGGATAAACGGCTCTTTGAAGGGATCCTGATCTTGACAAAGCTTTTTATTTCATAGGGCCATTCAAAAGAGCCAAACACCTTTTCATGAGTTATTAATGTCATAGGGAATATGGCATATGTTATTATGTCATCACGTTACATGGACAAAACAGTTTTGTCAAGTGAAGACCTGGTCTCTGTGGTTAAGGAGGAAAAAAATAAAGACATTACAAGGAGAAAAACAAATGAATGAACAAACTATGAATGTCTTTTTACTTCCCACAACTCTGTTCATATTGTTCAAGGTAAGGAGTTGTTAAAAAGATCTGCATCATTTGCAAATACCACATCTGCATTCGTTATAAGTAGTACCGTATTTTCCGGCATATAAGTCGCAGTTTTTTCCTAATTTGCATGTCCTGCGACTTATACTGCGAAGCGACATATTTATGGATTTTTCCCCATATTTTTAGACCAATTTTTGGCTGAGATATGACCGTTTCAATTCATTTTGACGGAAAAAATTGTGCTGTACCACAATCGGCCGCTAGGGGCACAACGCAGTACCACTTTCGGCCGCTATGGGCGTTAAAGGGCCCTCTAGGCTTTTGACGACTATTGGTGTACCTGTTTGGTGTTCGGATATTTTAGCGTGTAGTAATTTTAAAGCCGTTTATTTCGTCGGCTTCATTTTGCCATGTTTTAACCGTCAAAGTGCATTTATTAAGAAAAGTTCAGCTGAGACACCTTTACCATAATGTCGAGCAAACAATTTTTTTAGGTGTTTATCTTGTTAAATTTTAAAGAAATGCAGCTTTTCACTCGATGCACGCCCATTTTCACAGAACCACCGGAGGAAGCGACACTACCGTTTTTTTTTTTTTTTCAGCTGATTTGACCATTACGTTCATTTATAAAGGAAAATTTCAGCTCAGATGCATGTTTACTATAATATCAGCAAACAAATTTTTTTTTAGGTGTTTATCTTGTTAAATTTTAAAGAAATGCAGCTTTCCACTCAACGCACGTCCATTTTCACAGAACTGAAGCGTCACTACCGTATTTTTTTTTATTCAGCTGATTTGACCATTAAGTTCATTTATTAAGGAAAAATTCAGCTCAGCCACATCTTTACTATAATTTTCAGCAAACAAATATATTTTTAGGTGTTTATCATGTTGTATTTTAAAGAAATGCAGGGTTTCTGATTGCTGCGCGCATGTTCTGTTTCATCAGACGTAGCAAAACTAATTTTTAAATTTAGCTGATTTGACCATTATGCGCATTTATTAAGGAAAAGTTCTTTGAAAGAAAACAATGACTGGGATGACTTATGTTGATTTTGCGTCTTCGCTCCGCCCGAGTTCGTTGTTATGGCTTGTTGTACAGGATCGAGGAAGGAAAAACTAAGTTACACTAAAAATAGGACAGAGTCGCTATTTCAAGTTCACACGTATATTTAATAGATAATAGTCACAAGATACATTTTTAGGAATACAATTTTGGTTAGTAATTATTGCAAAAATAAAATAAAAGTGATGAAGTAAATGTATTGAATGAATTTGCATTCATTCTGACCAATACGACCTGCACAGTTGTTCAGCTCGTGCTTCATGGTTCTGATTCTGCCCTGGGCGGTTCTGTTTCTCTCTGCTGAGGGGGGAGATGCTTCATGCTTTTATAACCTGGCTTGGGTGCTGCCCCGTTTGGAGCAACACAGAACTTACAACCTCCCCCAAAATGTTCCTGGCCGGCCATAAAACCTCGTATCCATAGCAACGCAGCTTTCTAAACCAATCAGAGGGTGAGACCTCTTGTAACATCAACAAGAAAGTTCTGTTCACCTCCCCCTATCGTGCTGTTTTCTGCTGAGTTTAAACAAAGGAACTGATGACAGAAAATGCCTGTCCTCTTCAGCCTTACACAGACTTTGTTGAATAGTAAATAAGTTTCACCAATACATAAAACTAAAGAATTAAGCACACAAATATATTTTATTTCACAACACTTAAAAATTGTACTGGCTTCTTTATTTGTTTAATATTGGAATGACATAATGAAATCTAATTTGAAGTGAGTTTATTGTATGATAAACCAGCTTGCCATACAATTGGCGGCACCTTTACTTATAAAGGTGTTTGTGGTGCTGGATTTTGAACAAAGATTACGTTGTGACACATTCATGCTGCAAATCAAACTTTTGTAACAAAACAGCAGGCAGGGATTTTTGACATTCATTATATATAGTTTGACATTTACTCTGCACACAGATGTCAACATCCTGTCCCTGAATTTTTTGGGATTTATTCTGTGATAAAACGCTTTGGCATTACCGTAGTTTGAGTGGGCTGCTGCACGAGAGTGTCGTTGAACTTGAAGCAGAAGTCCTGTCTTGCTATTGGTCGGTTTAAACGTCGCGGTAGCGGCTGGATTTTGGCGAACACACACTGGATCTTGCTGTGTGGTAGTGGACTCAACTGCTCCAGAAAACATCGCTGTGGGGACTTCTTTTTCTGGTAAGCTAACATT
>NC_056511.1:11435223-11443970 GCF_014905685.2 Nematolebias whitei | reverse complement strand
AGAGACAAACAACCATTCACTCTCTCACTCACACCTAGGGACAATTTAGAGTTACCAATCAGCCTAACATGCATGTTTTTGGTCTGTGGGAGGAAACCGGAGTACCCGGAGAAAACCCACACATGCACGGAGAGAACAGGCAAACACCACCCAGAAAGGCCCCCGGACTGGGATTTGAACCGGTTCACTGAGAGGCAGCAGCTCTACCAGTTGTGCCACCGTGCTTGCTGCCCATATACCTGCTCTGTATTGGCAATGGCAGCACATGCACTTATAATTTGTTATACTTGCAGTTCATTCCAGATTAAAATCACTTAAAGGCCTGTAGTGTACCTGACTTGTTGAAGACAAATAGTTTTGACTGTTTCTCAGAATGAATAAGCTGTCTGAGTTAAAGTTAAAAATTGTAAATTAATGAGAACAAGGCCTAGTTTTGTGCACTGAAGTGACTTCTTAATGTGACATTCAAAAACTGATAAAAGTACCTTCAGCCACTGGCATTTAGTCGCTGTCTTGAGCATTTAAGGCCAAACATTAGAGCAAAACTTGAGTTTTGTACTACATATGAGCCAGTAGCATATTGAGAAAGCCTTTAAAGTATTTAGAAAAAGAACCAGCACTGTACTGCTTTGCCCATGGGAAAAGTTAGGAGGGTGATAACATCAGCTTTTGTCACTACCCAAATGGTTGACTGCATCCTATATTGTTCAGGGACAGACATTCATTTATCTCCACTGGCTTTCATGCAGTCAGTAGGTATGAGAATGAAATGCCAGAGTGACTTAGTTGTGCATATACTTTTTTGAGAAGAACAACTATTATTCTAGCTTGTTTCTTGTACCCTTTTACTGCAAAGAAATTGTTAAAACACCTTAAGTGAATTGTCTTCCCTCAGAAAAGAAAGAGTTGTACAAAAAAATAGTTGCATTTTCAATATTGGGTCATTTCATATCGCTAAAAATATACTTGTATACTTGAGATTGCAAAAGATTGGTGCAATAGCCATCATTAACCTTTAACAACTGGCTTTATTTAATAAAAATGCACAGTTGCTTGTTTGCTAAAATTGATTTAAAGAAAATGTTACAATGTTAAAAGATTGACCATGTATAATTAATGTAAAGACATCAGTAACAAAAGCAAAAATCCAAATTAGCTGGAAGTCTGAAAATTCCCCTTAGTCAGATTAATCCACACATTCTGCTGAGCCATTAATTCAATTGTTTTGTTTAGCAGATGGGAAGTCTTCATTAAACAACCATTGCAGAAATGCACGACACTAATAAATAAACGTCTCACTGCAGTCGTTATATTGTTTTCTCCACTACATATGAAACTAAATTAAACTTAAAAATTGTGAGATTGTTTACTTTCCTGGAGACATACTTTTAAAATCAGTTCCTCAAATGCTCAAGGGTGAATTAATGATGTAAAATCCTTCAAGAGAGCAAACAAGTCTGTTGTTTTACATGCTTTCTCAATCCAATTTAGCATGCAGTAACTTTACATCATTTTCACAGAATAATAAAGCCTCATTAATAGATGCCTGTGCAATTAAAGGTCAATCTTCACAGCTACCACTAAAAGGAAGAACAATTCATAGTCAGATGATTCTAGACCTGCACTTGTAATCTAATGCACTAAACTATTTTCTGTCTTGAAAGTTCAGAAATGCACACTGACTACATTTTATAACATTCAAAACTGATTGAATGATTGAATGTTTGTTTAAAATTGATCTGGTTTTATTGTGTTATTGAAGGCATCTCCTTTCTCCAGTTTATTTTATAAGAATGACTGAAGTACCATAGTTGTGGTGGCAAAAGAAAATAAAAACAAGTTTCATCAATCCAACATTTTTCAGTCAGGTCATCTGGACAGTTTCTTTTTTTTTTTTTTTTTTAATGCTGAAACGTTTCGTCTTCGGTCCGGAAGGCTTCATCAGTCAAGGAAACACAACAAAACTGATTCTTCCTCCAACAGCTTATTCCAAAGTGGAACAAACCAGTTCTGCTTGTAATAAGATAGTCTCTTTGGTACGTCCCCTCCTCCATTGCCGGCCCTCTTCCTTGTTGACAGTCTTGTCAAACTGGTTGAAATCAACAAAGTCCATGCTCAATAATCCAGGTATACAATCCAACATTTTTCAGTCAGATCATCTGGACAAATCCAGTTTCATCAATGTTTCATTCAGATGTTTGTGATGCGGTATTTGGTCAGCCAGGCCTCCATTTCACGTCTTCAGCTCATCCAGAATGCTGCCGCTCGGCTTTTAACCGGAACTCATAGGTTTGAACGTATTACACCAGTTCTGTCCTCCCTTCACTGGCTCCCTGTTCATACTAGGATAGTCTTTAAAATTATTCTGTTGACCTTCAAATGCTTAAATGGCCTCGCACCCCTTTACCTCTCTGAGCTACTGGAACCTTACGTTCCCTCTCGGGCCCTGAGATCATTCGATCAGCTGCTTTTGGCTGTTCCAAAAACACGACTGAAGCTCAGAGGAGATCGGGCTTTTTCAGTCATGGGCCCCAAACTCTGGAACAACCTGCCCCCCAACATCAGGCAGGCCACCTCCCTTCCTCACTTCAAATCTCTGCTAAAAACACATCTGTTTTCTTAGGCATTTCACAAAGTGTAAATTGATCTAGTGTTTGTGTGATCCTATGTTTTAAATGCTTTTTATTAATTCTTCAGTTATTAGTATTAGTGTATTGTATTTTTTCCCTTTAATTTTACTCTCATTGATGATTGTTGTTGTTGTTGTTGTTGTTGTTGTTACGCACTTTGATAACAGGTTCTGTTTTAAATGTTCTCTATAAATAAAGATGACTTGACTTGACTCCTACGGCACATCTCACCACTGTCCCGTTGTCCTCATACATGTCCTGTACCAGTCTAACATACTTCTCTGCCACTCCAGATTTCCTCAGGCAATACCACACCTCCTCCCTTGGCACCCTGTCATATGCCTTTTCAAAATCCACAAAGAAGCAATGGAGTTCTTTCTGACCATCTCTGTATTTCTCCATCAGCATACTCAAAGCAAAAATGACATCTGTGATGCTCTTTCTTGGCATGAAACCATTTTGCTGCTTATAGATAGTCACCTCTTATCTAAGTCTTGCTTCCACAATTCTCTCCCAGATCTTCATTGTGTGACTCATCAACTTAATTCAGCTGTAGTTGCTACAACTCTGTTCATCACTATTGTTCTTAAAAATGGACACCAATACACTTCTGCATTCTTCAGGCATTTCACTCTCAAATATGCCATTGAATCTTTGAGCCCAAAACCTCACTGCCATCTCTCCAAGACATGTTCAAACCTTAACTGGTATGTCATCAAGTCCTACTGCCTTCCCCATCTTCATTCTGTTCAGAGCTTTCCGAACTTACCCCTCACTAATCTTTCCCACTTCCTGGTCCACAGTTTCCATGACCCTGAACAGATGCAAGCAAGTAATATGAATGGATGGACGGTGACCAAAAATTTATTTTAGACGTTCAAAATATAAAGAAAATGATAATGGCTAGCAATAACAAGAACGCAATTTTTTAGCGGGCAGGGTTATCACCTGACAGAAATCATACATTCTGTCTGTTAACAGGGAGACTTAATGAACTCACACTTTCATGGAGGCCCATTGGTATCAATCACCTTCTAGTCAGAGTTTTAATTGGAAACAAAACGGCTTAATAAATAACACAAGTCAAGCGTACACTGTTACTAATGATCTTCAGATTACCTATTATGAGGAGCAAAAGTGCTGGGAGTCACTTAATTATTCTCAGTGGAGGCAGGACCAGTGGATCACAAGGCAGGAGTCAGCTGGTAACATAAATGAAACCACAGAAGTTTTGAGCATAGAATGCATCTGTGTTCAACTGTTTAACATTCAAACGTTTATTTGTATGTTTGTAGCTTTGAAGGGTAACGAAGAACTGGAATAAATAATGTGTGTAGACATTTTGTGTTGTGATGTCTCAAGGCAGCTTCAAGTGAGTAAAGTAGTTATGTTTATGCTACACGCATCAAAGTTAAACAGTTTTAGTAATGTTATTAATATACATATATTATAGCTGTAATTATTTGATGGTTAATACATGTTAATATTACTAAAAACTAAGATGTTTGGGAGCAAAGTTTTTCTAGTTTGAGAGTGACTTTGTGTACTGATCCTATTAAAGGAAAGTTTTGTTTTAAGAGTTTCATAAAAGCCATTCGTTGGTCCATAAGATAATTTGCTATCAGACCAGAATGACTTTGACACTTAATGACAGTTTTAAGCAGATTACATTTCATTAGCTAGTGCTTAAAATCTGAGTTGTGAATAATGAGAAGCTGCTACCCCAACACTTGGTGCAGCAGTGGCCTCAGTGGAGAGAATGACAATTGTTAAAGAATATAAAATAAAAAAAAAATAAGTCAAAGGGACAAAAAAATGAAAAGGGAGAGAAAATGTGCTACCATTGAGTTGTTTATGTAATCATTTTCTTTCCTCCCACTGTCATCCTGTGGGATTCCTTGCTTTTCTCTGACAGCAGGGGCCCAGTGCTTATCTCTGTGAAGGTTTCTGTATTATCTTTATGTTTATGAGCACATCTGGATGTGGTGGCCGTTGTGGGTTTTTGTACTTAGTTTGTGGCTGCAATAGTGTGATTTTGTCTGTTTCATTTGTGTGTTGTCTATTTTGTGTGCTAAAATACATAACCGTAAAATATGTAATCACTTCAGATGTTCAGATATTTATCCTTTGGGGGAGGCATCTGAGCATGAAATAAACTGTAGATGGAAGCGTGTTGAAGAAGAAGACAAGGAAAATCATTCATTTGTTTTTGTTTCTACAGATTATATGTGCACACACATAAACACACACACATATGTATATATATATATATATATATATAGTGGAAGTACATTTGCAGACATCAATCTAAATCCGGAAACATTTGTGACTTGTTTTACATGCGCTCTAAATATTTTCATTTCAAAACTTGTCATTTTTAAGTTGCAAATATGTGCTAAGTATGAATGAAAATGTTTTTTTAACACTAACAAGTCATTGTCCAATAATTGCTTTGGTTCGACATGCAGTCAAAGCTTCTCTGTGGTTCTGTTTATAATTTCAAGGTATTTATTTTAATTTGAGTTAAAACCTACGATTGCCTTAATGTCAGTTTATGCTCAATAATCCAGGTAGAAAATCCAACAAAGTTCAGTCAGGTCATCCGAACATTTTCTTTTTTTTTATTTTTGAGACGTTTTATCCTTCATCCAAAGGACTTCACCAATCTGAGACACAACAAACTGAGTCCCACAAGCAGCACATCCACATAGTAGACCAACCAGTTTGATGGTGATAAGATGGCTTCTGGGGCCCACCCTCTCCCCTGTCGACTCCTTTGAGGCAGCCATAGCCAAAGGGATTCAAAACATCAAATTTCATGCTCAATAATCCAGGTTAAAAAAAAAATCCAACAGGTCATCTGGACAATTTCTTTTTTTTTTTTCTTTTTTGTGGAGATATTTCATCCAAAGGACTTCATCAATTTGAGGAGACACAACAAACTGAGTCCCGTCCAAATGACATAACTGAGCTTTGTTGGATTTTTTTTACCTGGATTATTGAGCATGAACTTTGATGTTTTGAATCACTTTGTCTATGGCTGCCTCAGAGGAGTCGACTGGGGAGAGGCCGGGCCCCAGAAACCATCTTATCACCAGCAAACTGGTTGGTCCACTATGTGGGTGTGCTGCTTGTGGGACTCGGTTTGTTGTGGCTCCTCGGACTGATGAAGTCCTTTGGATGAAGGATGTAATGTCTCAACAGAAACAAAACTATCCGGATTATCTGACTAAACTTTGTTGGATTGTTTAAATGCTTTACTAGTCCGTTTTATGGATCCAAAGAACTGAAAGTTTAAAAAGTTATTGAAATCTAACAAGAATTGTTGAATATTTTGAAGCAGACAAGTATGTATATTTATGTAACCAGTCTTTAATATATAGAACTAATTCAGATATTTCAATACATTGTTAATTGTATAAATATTGAAACTAATTTGAAATGGTAAATTAAGTTTAATGCCTCAGATTTCTGACAGATTTGAAACATTTTTTTCTTCCGACAATTACCATTCAAAAATGGTTTAAATTTTAAAAAAGGTTTATATTTTAATCATTCTTTGGTGTTTTTATATGAATCTAATGAACAGTTGTAACCTTGATAGTGACCTCATTATCTACTTTTTGCCACAAATAGAATTTTAAGTCTGAAAGATTGTTCTGGGTTTATTTCAGCTTTTCAAAAGACCACCATGTTCAGCATTCCTCTCCAACATAGTGGCTGCCGTCTTGTCCATAATTCAATTTTTATATCCTGTGTAACACAATAAAGCCATTGATATCATTCCCATTGTGGTCTTTTTGGTCTATAATTAACATCCCCATCTCCTGTCTCTCCTGTTCAAAGAGACTTAAGGGCATGAGAAGGCCACTGGAACCCGATAAAAATGCAAATCTCAGTTACCTGCCAAACTTAAATACAATACGGCTTGAATTAAACCCCTTCATGCAAAATCTGCTCTTTTTTTCTTCAAATTTTACTTTAGCTTGCATTGTTAACATAAAACATTGAAGTCACACAAATGACGAGGCAATTCAGTCAAAAGCTGAATATTGCGTTTTGTCATTTCTTTTGTAAAATAAGAAGAGGCTTAACCCGAGAAGTTGAACAGATAATCAAATAAAAATGTCATTCACTGCATTTCTAAAATACCCTGATGACATTCTAACTTGGTTTCTTCTCCTTGCTTTAAGTATGCCATTAAATATTATCAAAGAGCTCAGGAGTGGGAGGTTTTTACTGTATCGTCTCAAGTTAAGTATGTAAAGAATATTTATTATATGAATGTATCTGTAGGATTTTTATATTTTTGTAATCAGCCACCATCAGGGTTTTCTTATATCCATGGCTGTCTGATTTGCCTGCTTCCTTTGATCTTAACACAGCTGATGGTCACCCAGTTGGGGAGGCAGCTGAAAGTCTCCTGTCCTCACTATGGCAGTGTCCAGCTTTTATAAAGACCAGGGGGGTCTTTAGACTCCCCTTTAACTTTTCCTCTGTCAGGCCCTCTTTTTCATCGTAATGGAGCTAATGTTCCACCTTGTCGACAGCTAGCAGGAAACCCTGAGCCTTATGCAAACTTTATGATGGTGGAGACGGTTTTCTCCTCTGCAAGCTGTAGAAATAATGTCGTTTGGCGATGCACTTACTCTAACCCTGATTTCTGCTGAATTATTGATGGTCGACAGGGTCAGGGTTTGCTTTTAGTGCTCCCCTGTGGGACACCACACGACTCAGCACTACATCTACACTCATAATATCACCATCATCTAGATGGGCACAAAGCAGTGGAAACAGCAGCCAAACGTCCACGTCTCAAAGTAAACCAATGCACAAAAGACTAGTTTGATTGTGCATGATGGTGTCAGTGGGTCCATACAGTACATGTATGACCAATATTATATGTTTTAGTTAGACAGTCATAATCTTAAGACTCACTATCTTGAAAAGACCCATTAATGATACATTAAAGCTGGAAACAGATAATGAAAATACAAAATCTAACTTGTAAATTATTTTAGTGAAGTAGTAAAAACTCGTCTTTTCATCCATAAGACTCCTTAACAAGGCAACAAAGTTCATCCTCAATCATCCAGGTACCAAATCCAATAATTCTCAGTCGGGTCATCTGGACGGTTTCTTTTTTAAAGAGCTGTTTCAACCTCTATCCAGAGAGCTTCATCAGTCAGAGGGGTTCCAGTAAACTGTTTCCCCACCAAGTAGTAAACTCCTTAAGTGGACCAACCAGTTTGCTGGAGCTAAGATGGTCTCTTGTCGACTCCTCCCATGCTGGCCTCCAGATGACCCGACTGAGAATTATTGGATTTGGTACCTGGATGATTGAGCATGAACTTTGTTGTCTTGAACCACTTTGGCTGTGGCTGTCAGCCTGGGAGCAGTCGACAAGGGACAGGATGGACAGGAAAGGACAGTCTCTTACACTTGCAGCATCTTAAAGCATCAGTTACTGCTTAGCTAAGATGCTACAGACGTAGCATCTTAGCTAAGATGCTACAGACGTAGCATCTTAGCTAAGATGCTACAGACGTAGCACTCTACTTCTCTCATCCTAACATGAATATGTTTATGTTCAAACCCCCAGTCAACAACTGCTCGCACTAAGCTCGCTAAACTGGTGAGGAAGCAACACAGAGGTACCTCCACCTCCTCCACCTGTGAGTGTTCTCTGCCGAGGCAGGAGACTCAGAGCAGAAACACTGCAGGCAGCAGGCTGCTGTGTTTAGAGTTGGAGGTAATCAGGAAAACCTGGAGTGGAGTTTTAGTGGCTTGAATATTCTCCTATTAATCAAGTTGAATGGATTTGTACATGAAGAAAGAGAAACTGCGCCAATTGAACTAATGTTTCATAGTAAAAGTGGGAGTCCAAATGAACATTTTTTTTTTATGTGGAGGGGGACATATCCCCTTCACATATAATGTGACACCTATGATATATATATACTAATATAAACTACTACTTATACTACTATACCTACTTTGCGGTTGTTCACTTATCGCAAGGCTTTAGGGTACGGATTCCCTGCTATAAGCAAGGGATTACTGTAATTATTTTGATTTATATTATTATATTATATATATATATATATATATATATAT
>NC_056511.1:11425823-11435123 GCF_014905685.2 Nematolebias whitei | reverse complement strand
TATCCCTCTGGGTGGAGTTTGCATGTTCTCTCCGTGCATGCGTTTTTCTCTGGGTACTCCGGTTTCCTCCCACAGACATGTATTGCTCATTACATGTTACTATATTTCAGGGCATATTTACAACAGCCTCATTAATGTTAGACTAAAACAATCAGTTTTTATCTTTATTACAAGTGAAGCAATAAGAATATTTACATTTAACATTTAACATTGCTGCAGGTCATTTACATCACTGTTTTTCCTCCTCTGTTTATGCAGAAAAATACCATATTACATGTACAAATAGGAAAAAATGGGATTTTACCTTATCAATATATGCATTGCAGTATGTTTTACCTAGCTTTCAGGGATGCTGGTTTCCATTGATATTCCAACTTGGTGTGCTCGTCAGAAATGCTTTGTCTAACTGTGCTGCACAGGGAAGACGTTGTTTGACAGTTTGTCTCAATATTTAATTATCTACAGCTGCTACAGGGCAAATAGAATGATCTGTAAGATCTGCAGATGTGTCCAAGTTCTTTTTTAGGCTGTAAAACACAGATGTAAAGAACATCTTACAGTAAAAATGTGGTAAATGAAAACTGCATCACGTATTTCTTTTAAGGTCAACCCATCCCAAAATGTTTTTTTCTTAGAAAAAACAATCTATTGTATAGTTCACATTTGTGAATGCCTCTTCTGGATTTCCATGGATAAGGGAGATTAATAATATGGTGACGCTTCAGGCAGAGAGTCCCTCATCAGCGGGGCAAATGTTTTTCCAGTCTAATTAGTAAGACGCTCAGCGGTGCTCTTGTGTCTCTCTGAGGAAAATCTATCAGAAATGGCAAACTACCCCTCAGTGGAACTGGATTAAACACAAAATAAATAATGTTTCTTGTGAATGTCTGTAAATGTTAAATGGATTTAAGGAGCTTGAGCATCTAGCCTAAGGTTTAAACTAATGCATATATATGTAAAGGCATCTTTTAGTGTCCTAATTTGTGACAAAAGCAATTTACTTCAAGACAAGAGTGACATTCTTCCTCTGTCTACCTCTGGCTGTGTGTGGTGTTCTTCCTGACTACACTGCATCAATGAATGGGTGCAGAAACACTGTATGCCCACACTGAATTCAGATTTCCCATCGCTTCATCACAATGACTTGGTTTGGGCTGATATTGGAAGTGGTGGAGAAAGTACTCAAACACTGTACTTAAGTAAAAGTACAAGACAAAAATGTACTCTAGTAGAATCATAAGTACCACATTAACGTTTTTAGGTAAGTAAAAGTAAATATGTACTTTCTTTCAAAAATACTAAGTAAAAGTACTTGCTGAATGTATTACCGAATGCAATGGTCTACAGTAGCATTATGTGTGCCTACAGAATGTATATTTTCTGTAATACGTTAATATTGTTGAGTCATTTTAATGAACAATGCTGCAGATAATGTTTTTATTGTGTTTACTCTGTGACACAGTTCACACTTAGACGTGTGATTCTGTGCATCAGAATTTCAGGGATGACTTGCTTCAAAGTTTTTTGAGTCCAGTCTGGCTCTTTTGGGAGAGAGAATCTGTCCTGCTGTACTGAATAGTCTTTCGATAATTTTTCAATAATCTTTCAATAAGGCCATGGTGGCGCGTATCTTCTGGCTGACTCTCCGTGGTGGAATTGATTTTGGGTGTGTTAGCGGCGCTGTAGGTGCGCCCACAGCTCAATGACGTATGTACTAGAATTGGCCCAGAAAAGGAATCATTGGCCCAACTCTTCTTGAAGACAGGTCTAACGTTACCTGCCCACTTTGCAGTGATTCAACGGATCATTTCCCCTCTCGCCATTGGTTACTTTCAAACTAACAAACAAATTAAAAAGTTGCAACGTGAATGTAACTTGAAACGCAACGCATTATAGAAATGTAGTGTAGTAGAAAGTACAGAAATTTAATGTAAATGTAGTAGAGTAAAAGCCAAAAGTACCTGTGTTTAACTCTACTTAAGTAAAGTACCAATACATGAAAAATGTACTTAAGTACAGTAACAAAGTACTTGTACTTAGTTACATCCCACCACTGGATATTGGCATGATTGTAGCTTTTCCCAGCAAATAAAAAGGCACTCTGTCATGCTGTTCTTGTTACGCACTCATCTACTTAAATAGGACTGAAAGGGATTGAAATGTGAAACGGCTGTCAAATAATGTCAGAGATAAAACAAAATACTTTCCCAGTCACTTATCTTCTTACACAGTTTTAATGTTTCTTATACAATATATACTGGACATGTTACAGCATTTCCGTGATAATTTTTCAATGTGTTTAAGTCCAAACAATGTTGACAAAGAAGAATAAAAGGAGAATTAAAGTGACCGGACTGGAAAGCTCGATACAGGATGGTCAGCCTGGTATTGTCTTGGCACCACTAAACAGCTGATCGGCTCATTTTGCCAGCAGCTAAGACAGAAAGGATTATTGGACAGCACTTTTAGCCTTTTAAGCAAGCCACAACAGCAACCAACATGGTCCAAGAGGCTGTGAGACAAAGGACTTGGAGAACAGATGAATGCAGACCCAAAGACTTTGTTAAATGCCAGACGGCTTGTGTATTGTAAATGTAGCTTTTGACTGCTTTGCGTTACTGTTGTTTGAGTGACTTGCTGTTGTACTTTTATTCTTTGGCCAAAAATGGAAAAGAGAATGATAAAGCGAAGGAAGATGGCAAAAAGTGAGAAAACAAGAAGACGAAGCAAGCACTGGCGGGTACCTGCCACTGGACGGTTGTTGCTAAGCATTTAATCTCTCGTGCTCGGAGAATACAAACGATCTTGTAATCGTCCCTGACCTTGACATGAATGGTGAGGTGGTGAGGGAGCCGGACTGTTTTGCATTTCCCACAGATGCTTTGTCGAGACACACAGAACAATTAGCAAACTGGATGAAAAGGAATCAAGTCTGCCATGTGCCCAGCAGCCGCCTCGCCTCACTTGCGTTCCCATTGGGGACGTATCCTGGCAAACCCCCAAACCACAGATTTTTTTGATTCCCTAATACTTAATTATGTTGAAGTAGATGAGCGCTGCCATGTCAGGTCAAGCTGCACATTGCTGTTCTGTGCTGAGCTGCTGTTATTGATTACGCTTTAAAATCACTATTCCATTAGTTATTTATATTAATGGGATAAAGGTCGAGTATAAAATGTAAAATATGAAATGTCTTCAGGGGACTTTTACGTACCATCGTGTTTGCCTGTTGAATGTTAAGCTAATGATGTCAGCCATATCTGTGTTTGCTTGAGGAGGTGCGTCTGATAGTGTAATAAAAAATGACTGAACATCAATGGATTTTTGCAGCATAATTACACTCCAAACAGAGCGAGGGAATACAAGTGAAGAAGCGTGTCTGTGTGTGTATTTGTCCATGGACTTCAACCATGAAATTACCTTTATGGAATTACGAGACTTCAACAACAGCAGCGCATTACTCGTGTGATTGAATACGTTGAAATCTGAGATGTGATTATACTCCAGACACATTCAGTTTCTGTTTTCAACAGTTTGGTTATAAACGTACAAGCGTTTGTACGACCAAGTCAGTTTGTTTTTAACTTTATTCCACATAGTGAGAATAGAGTTCTCTGCATCGTAACCAACTCGCCGTCGCAAACACTCAAAGCCCCTCTGAGAGTTCTGTCTGTAACAGTCAAGCATCCTTCAAGTGTCTCTTAACTGCAGTGCAATGCTACTTTGTACAAGCAGTGGTATTAAATTGTTCCTGCACACGTTTTCTGTTTTTTAGACTTCAGGAAAGCCATCACAGTTTTCCAAGTTTTATTCTTCTCTCGGCTGAGTTTTTCATGCCGTGCATTTTGTTTCACACCGCGTGCTGCAGACAGCCGTTATTTGTCTCCTTTAGTTTTGTACATGGGCATGGCAAATAACCTGAAGTTGTTAACATCAAAGGTAAACAAAGAAAACGAAAAGTAAAGCTCGAAATGCTTAAAGTGGAAAAAAAAAAACTCAAATTCAAATTGGTCAATTAAACAATGAGTTTTTGTTCTATCTCAAAACTTGACTTTTTTTAAAATCTTAGACCACTTCACTAGAATTTCACTTTTGTAACCACATTTGCAAATATTTTGGAACAAGTTGGACAATACAAGTGTGGGCGACTGTGGCCGAGTGGTTAGAGCAGTCGTCCTCCAATGCAAGAGTTGGGGGTTCGAATCCACCAACAGTCACATGCCAAAGTGTCCCTGGGCAAAACACTGAACCCCTCAATGGCTACGATGTGTGTCCCATCAGTGTATGAATGTTCTAAAGCTCTGATTATTCTTAGTACAGATCTAGTAGAGTGCTGTATGAATGGGTAAATGAGGGCACAGATTATAGTGTAAAGTGCTTTGAGTGTCTTGATAAGATAGAAAGGTGCTTTATAAGTACAGTCCATTTACCATTTACATGAGTTTAAGCTTTCTAAATTACTTAAATAATATCTTTATAAATCTTTGTATTGCCCTTCTCTCTCAAAGAAGCAGCTTACAACTTTTGGGGTTCCTTTTGGTTTTGCTTAACTTTGACTGTGCTTTCTTTTCACCATAAAAGTAATTTGCTGCATTACCACAGACTTGTTGTAAAAAGTAAAAAACAACAAATGATCTTGTTCTTCACTAAGATTCTGGTTTTCCCCATTTGTCGTCTTGAATCATAAGCACGGCCTTCACATCACAGAGCGGGGTCAAGTTTGAAAAGTCAGAAAAGATCAATCCAAGATGGAGTGTCTGGCTGGATCAGCAGCTTTTTGACTGAGTTTAAGTGCAAATTGAAAAATTGAATCAGAGGTGGGGCACAAGGTGTTCTAGACAGTGAGTGATGGAGACAAAGATGCTTGGACGTGAACCTGGATTACTTTATAAAAGTGTAAAATCTGTTCATTTTTGCTTTCAGCTTAAAACAGTTTGTGTCGATAGGAGTTGGAGAAGAAGTGTGAGCTTGTTTTTGTGTTTGGATTTCTTTGAGTGCATGTTCAGGTATGAATATATTTTGTGTTTGTGCACATGAATGTGTGAAAGAGTGCAGAGGGTGATAATAAAGACACCTAGCTGTTTGATTTGTAATGAACAAGGCTAAAAAAACATTTTGTTAGCACTTGTTACACCTGAATTTCTGCAACTGCTACTTTTGGAGCAGGCAAAAAAAGTATATTCTGAGGTAAAGTCATTGTGTGTATGTATGTATATATATATATATATATATACATGTTTATTCGTACAGGTATTGATTTTGTTCTGTTTATTTTTTTTTAGAAATCTGACTTTTAAAATGTGTTTTTGAGCAATACAGCTACACTTCTCAGTATTTTCCTAACACATTTTCAATAGTACTCATTTTTTAAAGCATTTTGACATTATATGATTTTTTTTTTTGTTTCTTTTTTTTTTGTATTTGTGAAGTGTTTAACAGTAAAGATGTCCTGCTACACAACATATGAGACACAATTTCAGCCTTTTTTTTCCTCTCTAAGGATGTTTTACATTGTAAAGTAGGAACAAATAGACATTAATTAGTTTTATATTATTATTATATAAATATTAATTTATTAATGTTTTTTCAAAACAAAATTTCCAGATTTCATTGTTAGCTCCTTGTTCCTTCAGGATGTAAAAAGCCCTATCCCTTCTCTTTCCTCCAGCCCGTTCTGATCCAGATGATGACCCGTGCCGAAGAACCTACTGCGGACGGGGTCGACAGTGCGTGCTAATGGCAGAAACTGGGCGCGCAGAGTGCGTTTGCCAGGAAAAATGCCGGCCCTCCTTTGTGCCTGTGTGCGGCTCAGACGGCAGGTTTTATGAGAACCACTGTGAGGTTTACCGCACCGCCTGTCTGGAGAGAAGACGGATCTATGTGGTGCACAGCAAAGACTGCTTCTTCAAAGGTCAGTTGTACTTTGTTACTCTGACGTGGAGCAATGTAGACAAGGTGGACGGGTGGAGTTAGTTCAAATGGTTACATTTATTTCAATATTAAAAGAAATGGCTCAGAGAAAGAGATCTCCTCTGTTGTGATGACTGCTGTACGTTTAAAAAAATGTAAAATATTAGATGCAGCTCCTTCTATCAGCACGTTTAAAACTACTGTATTTTTTGGACTAAAAGGCAAACCGGATTATAAGGTTCACTGTTGATTTTTGAGAAAATTTAAACATTTTAAGTGCGCCTTATAGTCTGAACAATATGGTATTTAATTTCATGTGTTTGTATCTGAAGAGCTAGAAAAACATGTTTTGAGAAATGCCTTTTACAACTTGGTAAAAGTAGTTTATACTTGGAAATCATTGTCTTTCAAAGCTGACTTTAGAAAAAAAAAAAAAAACAAGTGGTTGAACTTATTCTGTGCTTGTTAGATTTTTGGGCCTGACTGAGGCGCCGCCTCTTCTGCATCAACTTTGTGTAAAATGAGTCCAGTGAAAAATGAGGGGTTGAACCTGATTTAAAGCTATGGGGCTCCTGAACTGGCAGTATTTGTTGAGCCAAGTTGGCAAGTTGTTGTGAGGTCATGTGGGGTGGGGAGATGCTGACTTTATCATGTGACATTATCAACTTGATTGGTTTGTGTGTGACTATTTATATGTGTTGGTAAAAAAGGGATATTTTATTCTGCTTGTCATAGTGTGAAAAGGGTTATAGTTTCAGGTTTAGTGTGGAAGATATTTGACTGAAACTTTTAATGTTTAAAAAATCCATGCATAACCTGGTGGAACAAAAACCTGTGACAATACTGGGCACAGCAGGTTTTAAAGTATTTAAAAAATCCGCCTTAATATTCTAAGAGTATATTAGCCTATATTAAGAGTATATTATATGAGGGTGAGTGAAATGATAATTTGACTTTTTCAGTGCAGCTGCTGATGCATAGTGAAAATACCACAGTCATTTAGTAGAACAGATATCTTTTATGTCTTCTTGCATTAATTACCTGCATGATACAAAATGATCTTTTTAATGTTTTTTTTTGTTTCATGAAAATTGCTTTCAAATGATACTTTGATCACTTTCATATGTACGTTTGGGTGATATCGGCACTTTAACTTCAGTTTGACGTTTCACCAGAAGGAATTGTGCAGACAACTGAAATTGTTGCTTTATGCTTCATGGCCTGCTGTGGAGCTGCAGAGAATCCATCTCTGTGAGAGTCGTGCCGTTTCTGTCAGCCTGCTCTTCAGTTGTGCTTAAAGGATGGAGTCATTTGTAGTTTGATGCTCAAGGCGGTCGGTCAGGGTCAGCTTTGTCTGGGACAGCAAAACTACTTACAATAATAGAGCAGATGCTATATTGATCTATCGTTTAAACATTTGCATCTAAATCTATTGGAATCATAAAAAATGATAACGGTCCATCTAAATGTAGAGCTTTAAGGAATTGCTCAAAGTTTGAAGCCAGTAAGAATATAATTTAGACTTGTGTTTTTATGTTTTTATTCATGCAACAAAACTGTAATTCTATAGATTGCCGTAGATTACCGTCGCTTTACAAAAAATCGTTATTATGTCACTCAGCTAAAGTGCATTCTCGGCATGTATGTCAGCATTTTTAGTACAAGACAGCCTTCTTCCTTTGTTGAGTCTTTAATAATAGCAGGGTTAGGTTAGCATTTAGGAATATA
Organism: Nematolebias whitei; assembly: GCF_014905685.2. Lineage (NCBI taxonomy): Eukaryota > Metazoa > Chordata > Actinopteri > Cyprinodontiformes > Rivulidae > Nematolebias > Nematolebias whitei. The sequence continues at coordinate 11,427,485 of NC_056511.1, read as the reverse complement.
AATATAAGAATTTTCTGTTTTTACAAATACACGTTAAACAAAAGTGTTGTTTTTGAATATTTTCTGATCATTTTCAGGTAATTTCTAATGAAGTACTGTAAGAAAAGTAAAGCTGTAGCTATTTGAGGAGCTGGGTTTCATTTTAGCACAGCCTGAAAACCAGAGACACATGCGTACAAACTGGCAGCACTTTGAGTCATATCACATTAAAGGAGGGAGGCATTCCTGGCAGACACCATCATGCATATCTAATCCACATTAGAGATGTTCCGTCAGCACATTAAGCTTTAAGTTGATGTCTGAATGCAAACCAGCAGGAGATGGAAAATGCTGGAAATCAGTCGGTGGCTTTTTGTGTGCAAATGTCAAAAAAAGTGCACTTGATATGCAAATCAATGATTGTAAGACATGGCTCACATGTGCTTAAGAAAATGTGTTGGTTTTTGTTTGTGAAAGTGGCTTGATCCTCAGTTTAACTTGAAAATGGCAAAAAAAAGTCTGGTTTGAAACTTCAATTCAAATCAACTTTATTAATCCCAAAGGGAAATTAAGTGTTGTCGTAGCTCATCATCCTGGTTTCATTCAAGAGTTGTTAGATGCTGATAGCTGTGGGCAGGAAGGATCTCCTGCAGCGAATCCAAAGAATCTGGCCACAGATACTGATCTGTCCACTCAGATCCAGCTTGTTGTCAGATCCGACGAGCCTCTCTGTCCTCCTGGGTCCTCCGAATGCCAGGCAGAATTCCTCCCTGAGCGATGGTCACTCCTCCCAGCAGTCTGCCGAGCTCCTCGTCATCACGGACAGACAGCTGAATATGCAGGGGAATGATCCCGGTCCTCCCGTTGTCATGAGCCGAGTTTCCCAGCAGCTCAAGGATCTCAGCGGTCAGGTACTCAAGCACTGCTGCCAGGTTGACGGGAATTCATCCATGGTGCCTCGTTTTCAACTTATTTGGGGCTGTAGTTGAGGTATTTGAGCTTTTGAGATGTTAATCAGCTGCTCCTGGTTGTTAAAAAAATCACCTCGTTGCCATGGTTACGCATCATAACAAATGCCCTAAAGGTTTCAGTAAAAATCCTTCCAGCTGCAAAGCATCCGATACTACAGTAAATAGTCATCCGAAACAAGCGATTTACATCCAGAAAAAAAAAGGAATTAAAGTTTGTAACTCATCCAGACAGCAGTTTTTTTTTTCATAACAATCAACATTGAACAACTTTCCTCTATCTGTCATTTTTTCCAGACGTTTTGCTTGTGTACAAATATTATCATGTTTAAACAATATAAACATAAATCAAGAAATATATTATTTTCAAGATTGTATTGCTTAAGTGATATAAAGCCATTGCTCTCTTCAAAACAAAATTTTCAACTGCACTATTTTCTTGTGTCTAATAATTTTGGGCTCACTTCCCGATTTTAAATCTTCTCTGAACATATCTTTTTTTTCTTTTTGGCTTTTAACTCCGCTTGAAATGTTGGTTTTACTGTTTATAATTTATTTATCTGTATTGTTTATACTATTTGCAGTATTTATAATGTTAACAGTTCATTACATTTACGGTTTCACTTGATATTATAGTTTTATGTTTGCTTTTGCTATCAGTTTGGCCAGTGGTGTTGTTTTTTAAATTTCTTTGCAAATTAAGTTGTATTTTGTG
>NC_056511.1:11421502-11425723 GCF_014905685.2 Nematolebias whitei | reverse complement strand
GGTCACATTACATCTGTATTATAACTGAATACTCCATCTGTACTGTTCTCTAAGCTTTTTTATTGTTTTCTATTGTATGGGTGTACATATGGTTATGTTATGTTTTTAATTTTACTTTATTTGTGGGTGTACACAGGTCTTATGTCTTATGTAATGTTCTCATTTTTACTTAATTTTTACTTTATTTTACTTTATTACTATTCGCACCTTATGTCGAAGCAAATTCCTAGTTTGTGAACCTCGTTCATTGACATGGCGATAATACACTGATTCTGATTCTGACTTTAAGAAATCCATGTCTACTTGGTTTGTTGGTCCCAATTTACCACACGAGTACAAAAGAAATGGTTTAAAACCTTTTTAGAACGTGTTCCATTATGTACTTATTGTTCATGACACTGCTTCTGTATTTAGAGCAGAAGATCCTGCTCTACAAGGCAGTTGTGATCATGACTTGGTGATAATGCAACAGACTAAAAATCTGGGAGAATATACAACATTAAAAGGAATCTTCTCTTTTATTACTTCTTTAACCGTTTACATATTGAAAAAAGAGAATAAAACCTCAATGGTTCCTTTTGTGTAAATAGTGTTTTACAACTCCGGTTTGTGCTCTTATTTGGGTTGAACAGCTTAATCTTGATGAATTCACATGTAAAAAATATATTTTCATTTTATAGACTTTAATTTAAAAAAAGCTGATTAATTAGGTTAAAAAAAAACAGGCACCGCATCATTGCTCCGTTTTTAACTATGGCGATTTTTAAAAAGCTCTTGATGAGCTGATGAAGTTGATTAATTGCTGCATAATTCTCTCAAAGTACCCTCTCACTGCCACGCGATGATGAATTATGGGAGAGCAAACTTTGTCTACAGCACGCTTACTCCACCCTGCTAAATTATTATAGATCCTCCAAGCATGACAGGAGTCGTGCACATGACAATAAAAGTTTCAAGCTAAACGCCTGCATGCTTACTGATTAAATTATTTGCAGGCAGAGCAGCAACTGGAGGCTTGACGCGTCTGTTTAAAGTGAAAATGACACGGGAATGGTCCCCAAGCGGACCTGTAATGACCCGTGCATGTTTACAGGAGAGGGTATGCTAATTTCTGCTCATACTGGCGGTCACATTCAGCATTCGTGGGATCAACTTCATACATTGCAAACCATCGACTAAGACTCAGATACTGCTGATTTAGGCTTCTGTTGTGATGGTAATAACTGGCCGTCCATTTTTAAGAGATGCACAATAAGGTATTTTCAAATAAATTACCTAATTTATAAGTAGATGTGGAATTTAACAAGAGGTTGTAAAAAAAATGAGACAATTTTAGTGTTGTAGCTTTTATTTTTCAGCTGGACTGGGTCCTTCAGTGTAGCATGCATGCCATAGCTTCAATCACTCATGGCCCCAAAATCAAAAAGTTTTCACTTTTCTCCAGCAGTTTTGATGTTTCTTCTCATCAAGGACCTCCATGTGTGTAACTTGTGATGGGGATTTGGCCTGGGAAAGCAACAACATCAAGAGAACCTCAGCATCCTCTCGGTTCAAAGAAGCTTCTCTAAGCTTGAACCCTACAGCCAGTTCAACATGTGTCAGAAGACCGGGGTGCACGGGAGCTTGTTGTACGCTCAGCTGAGAGCTCGTTGCTCCCAGCTGAGTCTACCAAGAGTCAGCTGGGACCGAGCATCATCGAGCGCTGCCAGAGAATCAGATTGTATTCGTGAGAGATGACACCTTGGAGACTTGAGATTACCTGCTCTGCCATCGTCCTCTCACTCAGCGTCCCACACACTCACTGCAACATTTCTCTGAGCTTCCTGAAGCGTCAGGGCTGACCGTTCAAGGTCAAATGAATAGAAACTGGCAGTAGAATTTCTTTGATAGTCAATAAATAATATTGGCTGATACTAGCTGCACTCAGCAGGGCTACTATAATTCTTTGTGACAGCTGAGGAAAAGTTCAAGCTCTCTGAATGGAAAAACAACATCAATCGAAGGTTCTCTTGAAAAAGGGTTTTCCTTAAAATCCTCTTTAGAAAAGCACGAGGTCATGTAGTGTTTCTAAAATAAATGTTGTTTGTTCAGTTTTATACACAAATAAAAATTCTGTGAACATTTTCATTCACATTAATCCTTACTGTGACAAAATAACTGACCACCCCAGTCTTATGTCAATGTTTACCGTTTCTTTTAGTATTTAAACTCAACATTTCTACATGAATGAAACAAAGTATTCAAATGTTCAATTTATTGCAGCAAAGCTAAATAAAACTGCAGGGGACACCCCACATTCTTGCTATATACTTATATATCTGTGCGTGTGTGTGACTGTGTGTGTGTGTGTGTGTGTATATACCATAATGTCTGGACTAATGAGCGCACCCAAATGTAAGCCTCACCCACAAAAAAATAAAAATAAAAATTGTATTCATAAAGGCCACGCTCGTCTATAAGCCGTGGGTTTCCACGTTGTAACGTGACATATTTTTACTGAAAGATTTTTTGAAACTTCTAATTAAATATGTACCGGTAACATACACAAATGCGTAAAATTCCCCTTTCTCTCCTCCCCTTCCCGTTTCATAGGTCCACTGTGAAATGTTCGGTAATTGTATTGGTCAGATTTAAAAAATTTTTTTTACCTTTATTTATACAAATGGCGTGATTGAGTCACCGATGCGCCCGAGTGTGATGAGGCTAATGGTTTTGGCGGCATGAAGCTCATTAGCCCATCAATAAACAAACAAAAAAACAAAAACAAATTAGCCTTAGCATTGTATAAGCTGAGGGGTTCAAATAGTGTGAAAAATGTGGCTTATAGTACATAATTTAGTGTGTGTGTGTATATATATATATGTATATATATATATATATATATATATATATATATATATATACACACACATATACGTAACAAAAACTATCCGTAGCTTAGAAATAAAATAACACGTTTTCACTAACGGGAAACAAGAATAAACAATCATATTTTTCCATGTTTTCCTGCGTTGCATCACCCTGTTAGTTATGAAAGTTATGATGAATTTGAGAATACAAAGTTTAAGCCTTTGTGCTGTCCATAGCTTAAAATAGATTTAAAAAAAATTAATTCTATTGATAAATTATACATTTAGATATCAGGTCTAGTCATTTGTGGCTCAAATAGTTTTTAGTATAAAAACATGAAAAAACTAAAAGTGTGAAGCACGGATGTTATTTTGATTTATTTATTTATTTGATACAAAGTATATTGTATATATATAAACTTTGTGCATGCTCATATTGTCCTAAATTTATATGGTTCATATTGGCTTTTAATTTGCATCTGAATGCTTTGTTCTTGACATTAAACTTGACCAATGATCAAACAATCTTACAAAATGTACAAATCATACAAATCCACAACTGCAAACATTCACCTGTTCTTAAATAAACTCAGTATAAGTTGGTTCACATTTTATTTCAGGAGTCAAGATAGAAAATAACTCGACTGTTTTTCTAAAAGTGCACAAAAACAAACAGCAGAAAACTACGCATCTGATCCCCTGATCCATCCCACCTGCTGTTCTTCTGCTCCCCTTCCCTGTTTAATTCACTCACTTCCATTTTTTGCTTTATTTCTTTAAATAGCCACTTTGCTGCAGTCGTTTCTCCTGCCGCAAAGTTTTCTCACAGTTTCTCTTTCATTTCCACAAAGTCCTACACTTGTTTCTGAGACCATGACGTTCCAACTTTCTTGTTGAGTTGAACTTAACAGTTCAATAACTTTAAACAACTTTTACAGTTTTGAGAGAAAAAAGGATGTTTTGATTTAGAATGTTTCTGTGTTGACTGAATTTCTTTTCATTCATTCTTGTTCCTCTTCAGATCCTTTTGTAAGATCAGATTGTGTTTTGTTAGTGATGTCACTGCCGACCTCTGTGAATTCAGAATCAGAATCAGTTTATTATCGCCATGTCAATGAACGAGGTTCACAAACTAGGAATTTGCTTCGACATAAGGTGCGAATAGTAGTAAAGTAAAATAAAGTAAAAATAAAGTAAAAATTAAGTAAAAATGAGAACATTACATAAGACATAAGCCTGTGTACACCCACAAATAAAGTAAAATTAAAACCATAACATAACCATATGTACACCCATACAATAGAAAACAATAAAAAAGCTTTGAAAACAGTACAGATGGAGTATTCAGTTATAATACAGATGTAATGTGACC
>NC_056511.1:11419562-11421402 GCF_014905685.2 Nematolebias whitei | reverse complement strand
ATCCATCCATCCATCCATCCATCCATCCATCCATCCATCCATCCATTATCTAACACCCGCTTCTTCCATTTTTGGTCACGGGGGTCGCTGGTGCCCATGTCCGGCAATCATTGTGCGAGGGGCGGGGTACACCCTGGACACGTCGCAAGTCTGAATTGTGTAGTTCAAAAGTTAATCTGTTACACTTGTAAACTTCATGACCGATTTCTGCCTTTCTGATTTGATTAAAATCCATTCAGTAGTTCACAACACATGCTGCTGACAAACAGGCAGAGTTGGTTGCAATAGTTTTAAACACAGATGTTGCACAAATAGTTAGTGCTCAGATTATAAGTTGGGAATTTGTCTCTGATGTTTTCACAAATCCAGTATCTGTAAATTTGATTGAGTTGTGTTCATTTTTTAATGTTTGCCAATATTACTTAGCTGTAGTGACCATCTTAAATTGGGTTGAATCTAAAAGCCAATCAGTTGTTGACATGTTTGTGCACAAATACACACACAGGGGATAAAACATCATCACTTTACCTTCAGTGGCATGCTGTTAGCATCGTCAGCAGCACATCTGGTACAACTGGACCCAAAATGTCGCCTGCTTTTATCTTGGTTTCTTCTGACAGGCTAATGACCTGCAGGGTTCACTGTCCCGGCTCTAACAGAACTCACTGCTTGTGTGATTCAATGAATTGGTGTGTCTGCAGATACACACCTTGGTTCATATGCATGCTTACCTGATTGTGTCCAAACTCCTGTTCAAGCACCTGTGGGACCACAATGTCTCTCTTTCTGTGCACACTCAAACTGTGTTGTTGAGGTGGAGCCATGGGACTTTTTCTTAACCTCTTTATGAGCGCTGGTGCATCTCAGCCCGAGGTCCTTCCTGCTGGACTGGTAATTAGGACAGGACATGTTGACCAGTCTCACCTTCAGCTGGGACCACTGACAGAACAAGGACACATGAAATTATACACCTGGATGGTTCATGTTTTTTTCCCCACCCCTCAGTTGGCTGGTAATCTATGGCCAGAGTTGTTTTTTCTGACCCATTTAAAGGACATAATTTATGTCACCTCACGTCACAACTGACCATTATGGAGAATTTCTTATACGTGTTTAATTTTTTTTCTTGTTGAAGCAGAGCTTTCCTCTTAAAGAGAATAACAAAAAATGTTCGGAAAAAAAATTGCATAATACACAGTTTTGTAGTGCTTGCTGCCTGAACCCCCCCCCCCCCCCACACACACATACACAACTTTTTGTAGATTAAATCTTTATTTGAACAATTCTTATCATAAATATCATCACACATATTAGGAAACCAAGGAGTCTAAATTCATAATCAGCATTTGTGCTGCATTGATTGGCAGTGCATCTGCACTTTACGTTAATTTTTAAACATAATTTATAAAGGCTTTATGGCTAAATATTTTAGAAGCATCACATATGTGAGCAGTGACTTTTCTTTAATAATTTAGATGCAACTTGCCTGCTCAATCAATCAAATTGTCAACTCTGCTGTGCAAATGTTTGAAACCACCCAAAATTTCTTTATTTTGCTTTAAGTCAAAATAGACTTTCTGAGAATACTATGAAATGATCTTAATCAATAGTTCTTCAGACATTCAGAAACTCTTTTAAAGTTATTTTCTTTGGACTTTGGCTGCTTTTTTAGTTAGGTAAAAAAAAGTGCTGAAGATTCAAAATTAGTATTACAGTATACATTCACACGCAAACACACACGCACACTATATATATATATATATATATAGATATATATATGTGTATAGATATATATAGACACCGTATTATTATATATTATATTATATATATATATATATAT
>NC_056511.1:11414716-11419462 GCF_014905685.2 Nematolebias whitei | reverse complement strand
ATGGTTGGTTGGTTGGTTGGTTGGTTGGTTGGTTGGTTGGTTGGTTGGTTGGTTGGTTGGATGGATGGATGAATGGTTGAGAGGTTGGTTGGTTGGTTGGTTGGTTGGATGGATGAATGGATGGATGGATGGTTGAATGGGTGGATGGGTGGTTGAATGGGTGGATGGGTGGTTGAATGGGTGGATGGGTGGTTGAGAGGTTGGTTGGTTGAGAGGTTGGTTGAGAGGTTGGTTGGTTGTTTGATTGGTTGTAGTTCAGCACAACTTCCAATCTAACGTATAACTTGTTGGATAGAAAACTAAAGAAAATTGGTTAAAAAAAAATTTACGTCAAATTTAAAAAAATTTACAGTAATTTTCAATGATTTAAAAGATAGTCATAAATGCTTGTTGATAACTAATATAAGCTACTAATGTACATAAAATATATTTGAGGAAGAACTCAGATTATAGTGATTTATAATTTCCTAAGCAGCACTGTGTCTCAGTTGGTAGAGCTGCTGCCTCTCAGCGAGCAGGTTACCCTGGTTCAAATCCTGGCCTGGGCCCTTACTGGTTGGAGTTTGCATGTTCTCTCTGTGCATGTGTGAATTTTCTACAGGTGCTCTGGTTTTCTCCCACAGACCAACAACATGCATGTTAGGCTGATTGGTAACTACGAATTGTACCTAGGTGTGAGTGAGAGAGTGAATGGTTGTTTGTCTCGTTTGTCTCTCTGTGTCCCTGTGATGGACTAGAGACCTGTCCAGGGTGTCCCCTGCTTCTCGCACAGTGATCACAGGAAACGGGCACCAGTTACATGACCCGAAAAGGAAGAAGCAGGTAAAAGATAACGGATGGATAATTTCCTAATAAATACTAATCTTTTAATTCCTCGTGAAGAGTTGTGGCTAATGAAAGAAAGTGAATGTGCCACTTGTGTATTGTTATAATTTTTACATGCACATACAATGACAAAATCTGTCCTCTGTATCTGACCCATCACACATGAGATACACCCAGGTGGAGCAGCAAGCAGCTGTGTAAGCCCCCAGGGAGAAGTTCGGAAATAGTTCTCTTGCTATGTGGGGAATCAAACCTATGACTTTCAGTCTCAAACTGGCTGCTCTACCACTGTGCCACCCATGATCAGACAGTAAAAGACAGTTAATCCTATATTCATAAACAAAACAAAACTACAACCAACATAATAATTCTAAAATAAAAAATACCGGTCCAAAATAAATAATTTGAAATAGTTTTTTTAATATATTTTAGTCACCTCACGCAGTTTACAAAGTAGGGGAAACCCAGGTGTACTAACGAGGACTGCACACCACCTCTACAGCTGGGATTGATGATTGTTTTTTTAGAACACGTTTAAGATCTGAACCTCCTACAACTGGAATGCAGCCCTCAGTGATAACACCTGTGTTCTCCCATTATTGCGATGTCTGCCAGGAAACAGACCTAACTTCTTTGTCTGGTAAATACAGACATCTGTCTCCTTATGCCAACACTTCAAAGTTCACAGTTTAATGAGGTAACCTTTTCACTTGGGCTCCAGTTATTTGTCTAAATTGCCCTACAAGCTAATAGTGTCACTGTTCGTGTACCTGCTGTGTCATATTCTGACTCAAGCTGTCTAAGGGTAATCAAAAATTGTATTTCTGAGAGGTAACTTAAAAACTAAATTATATATGTATATATAAGCTTGATAAAGATGGATAAGATTAGGAATGAGATCAATGGAGAAACAGCACAGATTGACCGACTGGGAGATAAAGTTAGAGAGGCTAGACTGAGATGGTTTGGACATGTCCAGAGGTGGGACAGTGGGTATACTGGTAAAAAGAGGTTAGAAATGCAGCTTCCAGGAAAAAGACAAAGAGGAGGTGTGTGGATGCAGTTAAGAGGGGACATGGAGGCAGTTGGAGTGAGGACAGAGGACGCAGAGGACAGAGGAAAATGGAGGCATGATTCACTGTATTGACCCCTTAAGAGGGAACTGCCAGGAGAAGGAGAAGATGAAGGAGGTAGTTTGTTCAACTTTGGTAAAAAAACGTTAAATCTGATCATCAGACTTCTATCAAAATGCAGAACCCAAAGTATCTCACTGGATTGCAACTGTTGGGGACGCAAGACAGTGAGAAAATACACACATTTTCACTTGCAGTTACACTGAACTCCTCATTTGTACAAACTCCCATCAAGCGTTGGCCCAGAGTTTGCATACATATTGCCAAAAATACAGCTCTAGCAGTGCAGAATCACAGAAACTAAATTGAAAAGTCTATCAGCTGAGCTCCAGACACCCACAATGACTCTGGGACTAGTTCAAGAGAAAATTTGTCTTTGTATTACTCATTTCATTGAAACACCAGCCCCAGAACGTTTCTCACATTTTCACCTCCGCTGAAGTTATAATAGTTTTTTTTTTTTTTTTTAATGACTCTCTCCTATTTTCTCTGGACCTTGAACATGAGTTGAAATAATTCATATAAAAACACAAACTTTCACTTTATCAGTGTTATCAAACGTTACAACTCATGAAACTGTTGGGTTAGCTTTAACAGAAACCATTGCAAAGTTCTTTTAACAGATGCTGGCAAGTGATGTACTCGGTATCCTATCATCTCAGTGTGTGTGTGTGGTGGGGGGGCGTATGTGTGTCTGTGTCTGTGTGTGTGTGCCAACGCTGAGTTGTGGGTGTCAGTGTCACTGCTGGTGTGTCGATGTTTGAAAACTGCCTCAAAATTGTGAGGTGTGTGTCTGACAGAGAAAAACACATTAAGCTGACGCTGTCATCACTCTTCTCCCTTCGCCGAAAAAAGTACCCACCTGTGCCAGGTGCCATCACTCACGTCTGTCCCTTCATGAAGATGCGGAGAGAAAAGGGGAAGTGAAGTGCAAGAAGAGAGAGGGAGCACGAGGGTGCTCAGTGCCTTGAAACAAACGCACAGACGGAGCTCAGAAATCCAAAGACATTTTATCGTGGATATTCAGTGGACAACTTTTGATCCTACAGTACTTGTTAGATAGCTCTACATTTATTCTGTCAATCCTGTTTAGCACCAGACAGCCTATGTCCGTGTCCATATGTAGAATACAGTATGTGCTGCAGCTTCATGACAACAGACAGGTTTCATCTAAAAAGAAAGCAGCCTTTTCCTGCAGAATGATGCATAAATATTACATATCACCAAAAGAGTCTATATTCAAAAGCTTGATGACCTTAAAAACAGGATGAGCAGGTATCACACAAACTAATTAACCTTTAACTACCACACAACTCTATGAAAAAAAAATATATTTTTCTCATTTCTTATTTTCTTGGGTGATTGATGACAACAATCCATTATTTTTTTTAAATAACATACCCAGAACATACCGTACCCAATGCTTTAGTGTGCATTTTGTGAAACTTGCTAAAAAGATTTAATTATAATTAACAACTTCTACATGAGCTAGTAGTATAAGTATACCAGCTAGCCTCATTTCATTAAAATAGTATTGAGATTATTTCCGCATTTTTCTCAATTTTAATCATAGTAACTTAGTTAAACTTATAAAGAAACAAGGAGTTGGAAAATTCCTTCAGCATATTCATGATGTTCTAACACCTAAAGAGTCATATTTACAGAAATAGATAAACAAGATGGTTTGAGTACGGTAAGATGATTTTATAGCAAGTTATTATTTTAAATTACATTACCTTAAATTTGCTACCTATACCATGAAGTGACAAATCAACCATTTGGTCAAGCACATTTAAAAATATATTAAACATAATTTGTGTTTTTGGGCTGCATTAATGGTCATGATTCTATTTAGTAAGGCCTTTATCACCAAAATATATGAACAATTAAGTATCCATACCTTTCAAAAATAGTCATGATGCCATGCTTGATGTCCTGGTTTTTGACTTCCTGGTTGGAGGAGGGAAAGAAAAACCTACTATTTACTGTCACAGTGCCACCTGGTGGATCCTTTTAGCATTACATACTTTAACTGAATGGTAGAGATACCTCAATCAGTTTGAGTTAGGTTAGACACATTTGGTCACTCAAAATGTGGGCAACTATTTGGTTGACCAGGCAGTAAAGTCAACTGTTTTGTTTGGTCACTTTGTATGAACATACCTGCTCTAATGTAAAAATGGAAAATATTGTGATAAAAGATATGAAACAAAGCCATTAAACATTCAGTTACAAGTTTTTTGTTATTGTTTTTTTGTTGTTTTCAGTTTTCTTTGAATTGTTTTTCTTGTCTGTACTATGTTTGTGTGAGGTTTTGTTGTTGTTTGTTTGTTTTTGTGTGTGTGTACTGTATGTCAGCACAGTGTGAATAAGAAAACTGGAAATACCTTTCTGTCCGTCTGGCTTGTGAGCTTGATGACTTGAAAAGTAAGTGAGAAAGGTTCCAATCAAAATGTGGGTTGCCAAGTCAAAATCCAACATGGCTGCCACCATATGATTGTCCACCTTGTTAAAAGTAAAGTTTCCACAAATGATTGGGGTGGTAGCCGAAGATTAAGCTATGGTGGCCAAGGCCATCGTTAGCCACCCCCTGTCTCCACAATTGCATCCGGTGGTGGATAAAATTGCATCTTTGCTCGACAGAATCTGTCACTCTACAAAACCTCAATAAAGCAAAATAAATAAATAAATACCTACTTTACTTCTTACACACAAAGAAACTCTTTCCAAAAAATAAATCATTTATTAACAGTAAAGAAATAACGAGAACAATTCATAAATAAATTAA
>NC_056511.1:11410151-11414616 GCF_014905685.2 Nematolebias whitei | reverse complement strand
GGGTGGGGAGAGACTAGCTACATTTGTACCTGCAGCTTAGAGCGGGGAGAGGGAGGGAGGGAGAGACAGCTGAGCTGTCTGTACCTGCAGTTTAAAGCTGGATGGAGAGACAGCTGAGCCACATGTTGTTTGTTTTTAGCATTTCAGCTAGCTAGTATTGTGTGCAGCTAAGTAGCGTAACACCAATACTGACAGGTGGGAGGTGCGTAGTTCGGTTTGGTCGTTCAGCGTGCTCGGTTCTGTTAATGGGGTGGGGCGCTCTGACGTATTAGTAGCTTAGAGCACCCATATTCATAGTCTGTGGTTACAGTACATAAACCGTTATCCCTGTTGCACCTTTTCCCACAACGCTTTTCCTTTTCACTTAACTTTCTATGAATATGCTTGGGTACAGTTCAATGATCTTTTGTGACTTTCCCTCTTATGGAGGGTGTCAATGACTGGCTTTTGGACATTTATCAAGTCAGTCTTCCCCATGATTGTGTAGCCTACTGACCAAACTGGAAAACCCTTTATAAGCTCAGGAAGACTTTGCTGGTATTTGAGTTAATAAACTGATTGGGGGTGACACCACAAGTTTCCAGTATATAGCTTTTTAATTTTCTATTTTTTTGAGCTGCACCTGTTCATTATTTTGAATTTATTTTGATGTTAACATGCAGTGATTATACTGAAGTATTCTAAACTTAGTTGAAGTAAACGTGCACTCAATTGTATCATTGTGAAGTACTGGAGTTACAGTAATCTTTTGACTCACTGCTTCCTAAGAATACATTCTATGTAGGGGTGTAACGGTACGCTAAAATCACATTTCGGTTCGGTTCAGTTTCAAGGAGGGCTTGATTCGGTTAATTGTCGGTGCAAAAATGGCCAAAATGAAAACTTAAATTATTTTGAAAATATGCCAAGTAAGCAATGCATAAAATACATAATGTATAAAAATAAATAAAAGCGACCCATTTGGATGATATTTTAAATAAACGGCACTCTACAATAATATATACTAACAATAAAAATCTTAATAAATACAATAACAATCAAAACCAGAACAATAAACAGCAACAGACTGTTTACAATCTTACTAGTCGAGTTTTAAATTTTTGGCCAAAAATAACAGCTTATCTAAATTTTCTGCCAAAATTTGCAGTGATGGTATCTCCAGCGGTGGCGAGAACCTGCTCACTAGCAACCGAGGTAGCAGGAATAGAGTGTGTCAGCTTCAAGGGAAGGGCACCCTGAAGCTCTGTACTCACAATCTCTTCTTGGACAAATTGACCTAATTTCTTAAAATGAATTGTTAAAATCGAATAGTTTTCATTTGATACTATTTCTATCATGTGATTCTTGACCTGCCATTATGTATCTGTTCCTCCTTCCTGTTCCTACCAAACCCAGCTGGTTAAAGCAGATGCTGCATGTCCCGAGCCTGGTTCTACTAAAGGTTTCTTCCTCATGAGGGAGTTTTACCTTACCACTGTCACCTTTGTGCTTGCTCAAGATGAGAGTTCTGCAATGGAGTTAAACTTAAATGGTCTGCTCCTCAGATAAATAGTGTTGAATTATTATTTTTATATATGAATGTTTCTGTTCAGTGCCCTGACATGACTTCTGCTGTGACTTGGTGCTATATAAACTGAATTGAATTGAAAAAAAACAGGATAATTGAAAAACAAATATTATAAATATGCAGACGTATTACATTTTGCAAGCATGCTGTCACCTCTCTGCCTCATGTGAGCTGCAATTGAATTCTTAGAGAAAAATTACAATAAACTGATACCAGACAGAAGCATGAATGATGATGATCATCTTCATCAACAATTTCTTTCTACCTATTGACTACAGTTCTAGTAATTTAGTAAAAATATTTGAATATTCAACTGTGAATCCATTTTGTCCAAACCCCTTCTAAATCTAATGTAGGGTGGGGGTTTTCTTAACATGAATACAATATTTTTATACACAGCTTTTGCAGTGTTCTGAAGTAATGTATGCCATCTATGTTTTAGATAAACACTGATTTTTTTTTAAATAGTATGGTCTTTACATTTGTTCTTCACAGGCAACTGGGAGAATGCTAAACATAAGTGGGAAGACACAGAGGTTCGTGCGGTTGAAAAACACATGATGAATTTCGTCCACACATGCAAGGTACCTCAGAAAATACACTTCCTTCAGTGCATCAAGCAGAGCCAAATGTACTTGAGGACAGAAACTGGACTGGGTAAAAAATTGTCAGAAACCGGATCACTGCCTTGAAGAGACTGGCTTGTGCCAAAGAATTATTATAGTTTGTGATTTTCAGCCTAGTTTAGACATTTTGACATGTTGTATTAAATTTAATCAAGTAAGTAGATTTTTTTAATGATAGCACCTTTTCCTCCTCTTTCTTCTCTGCTGCTTTTCTTGATGTAATATTTGAGGTTTGAGCAGAAAAGGGATCATCTGAACATTTTTTGAAGTGATAATGTGTCAAAATAGTTTTCAATAGTTGGTATCTTATTTGCTGAAACATCAGTCATGGATCACAGAGTATGGAGAAAGACTTATGTCTTCATCTGGATTAGGCTACTGGGTAGCCAAATGAGTACCAGTTTTTCTTTTTTCTTTTTCAGACTTGCAAAACTACTTCCTCAAAAATAACACACAGATGTGAAAGAATTTGCATTAGTTAATTAAATTCAATGCACTTTTGCATGACAGTTTTTCAGTTTGTATGCTGAGCATAAACTTTTATTTGCCTGTAATGATGAAGTGGCAAATGTATCAATCTGACTGATAAGTACGTTTAGTCAGTCCAAAAGTTTGCTCATCTTCTGGTAGAATAATACATTCAGCAGCCTTCGCATCAGTAGTATATGCATGGTCTATCTATGCTCTGCACACAAACATATGCATAGTAATATGGACATCAACTGAGAATAAAGTGACAAACTTTATTAACAAAAAATGGTGCCATCCAAAAGTTTAAGGGTTTAATATTAGGTAATGTAGCATTCTTTGACACAAGTGTGTTGTTTTTGAGAAAGTTGTTTTATAGAATAAAAAAACACCTTGTTTGTTAACCATTTGCCTAGCCTTGACAAAGACATCTATTTTCTACATACTTTGTGCTCTATGATGGATGTCACAGCTGACAAGGTACTAACTATTCATAACAATTTCACTGAAAATTACCTCAAAAGTTATTAGACTATCTTTTTATTTGTTGGTAAAGACACTTGCGTCAATGCAGAACCCTATGCACTTAAGGACTGAAACTAGACTGGTGTTAAAAAATGTATCAAAAATTGAATGTGTGAATTGAATTGTATGCCAAATAATGATTGTAGTTTTTGTTTTGATGTAATACTTGAAATGAATATGTTGAATACAAAACACGTTTTAGCCAGTGAAAGTGTATTTTTGTTGCCCAAAGCCTGTCCTGATGACTCATGCTCTTTTCCAATGTTTATTTGAACTGCAGAGCATTTCAACAGTGTTCTGAAATTTAGTAAAAAGTTACTAAGCATTTTATTGTTGGAATTATTTTTCTTTTGCTTGTATTTCTTGGGCTGACATTAAGTCTCAAATTTCACATGATTTAATACTAAACAAATCTGAAATAAGACTATAAATTTGTTAAACATTTTGAAAAAATATTTTGATATATAAAACATAGTGATTTAACCAATCATCTGTAGCCTGAAGCAGGTCCATAAAATCCAATAGGCTGGTCACTAGTTAAAAAAATTAAACTACAAAAAATTAGGAAGAATTTATATATATAAAAAATGAAAATACATTTATTTATGATTTTTATTTATTGAAAAAAAATATTTCAAGAGGGTGATATAGAAGAATACTTTTTTGGGAAAACATCTTGTAAACATATTCAATAAATAAATATTCAATTAAAAAATCATATGCAAGTGCTGTGCTTGAGCAGAAGTAAAATGTAAAACATCAATGTCAGAGGCCCAACTATGTCAGTATGTTGTGTGAACTAAAACAGAGTTGATCACACATTAACAGAAGTGGCTCAGAATTGGTTCAAACAGTGGTCTTTGAGTTTGTGCAGATTATCTAACTTCAGACTGGATAACAGATCTATGAACCAAATTAAGGTAAAATAAAAACTACTTTTGGCACAAAGCTAAACAATAGAGTTCTTAAAGATAAAAGGAAATTTTAATCTTGATGATCTAGAGTACTTTCTGTATGTCTTCACATTTGCATTGCTGCTTGTACAGTATATTGTGCAACATTTCTTTTAGGGTTGTATTAGGCAAGGTTTCCCCAATTCAAAAGTCGAGAACAACTGGCCAGGTCAATATAAACTAATACAAGGTTGCATATTTGTAGTACACTGTTTTGTTCATATTACATATGTTTTGAAATAGCTGTAGATAAAACAATGACTAGTCCCCAAAGGGATTTAAGGTACCCAAAGGTGACTTTAATCAGTTTGTGTATCTGTGTAAAA
>NC_056511.1:11383963-11410141 GCF_014905685.2 Nematolebias whitei | reverse complement strand
AGGTACCCAAAGGTGACTTTAATCAGTTTGTGTATCTGTGTAAAACTCAAGTCCCCAAAGTGGACTTAAAAATTCCCTGGTCCCCAATGTGAAGGCAAAAAATAATTTTATCAAAAAAGGATTTAAACAAAATTTTCAGGTGACATTTGTTTTCTGTAAATTTAGAGTAAAAAAAATCACATAGCAGTTTGTCCCTAACCCATTCAGAAAGGGGTGTCCCCTAAGGTAGGTAGTTAAAATATGCGCCCCCAATTTGGACATAAGCAAACCATGGTGTGTGTGTGTGTGTGTGTGTGTGTGTGTGTGTGTGTGTGTGTGTGAGTGATCAACATTTACAAAACACAATTACAGTATTTACTTTTTTACTTAATGTCTGAAATACACATTTGGATTGTGTTTTTGAAGGCCAAAGCCCTGCAACCAGCAAGTCCTCTGCAGATGATACTGTCCAAACATCTGCATCTTTACAGTCTTTATCACCCCAAAGTTCATCATCAGTCTCCTCCAACAGCAATCAGAGTCTGGAAATTGACTGGGGTGCTAACTTTGTGATACCGTGGGATGTGTTTCCGGAGGAGCTAATGCAATCATTGGAGAGAGGTAAACGGCCAAGTCCTAGACTGAGACGGGAGATGGTGCGAATTGTGATCTCTGAGATGATGAAAAAAAGTTATTCCATAGGAAAAAGAGGCACTACAGAAGTTGCCAAAAAGATGGTGGCCAAATATCCCAAGTCTCTACAGGATGTAATAGAGGGAGATGTGATTGGACCAGGTTATCACTCACTAGTGAAGCAGTTACAGAACAGACTGGACAATGTGAAACGATCTACAACCCCTAAAATAAGAAAACGAAAGCATCGTTCTGATGACTCTGACACAGACGAGATTCCTCCAGAACAGAAGGCTGCAGTCCAGGACACCTATGGGTGCATCAACTGGAATTTGAAATTCCTGCCTTTTGGAGAAACTACAGAGAGCCAGGAAGACAAAAAAGAAAATTTGAAGATATTGTCTCAAATGAAGGATCCAAATCCAGAGGAGGTCAAACAGCTAATGGAGAAGTCTTTCTACACACAACGTAGAGATGTCAACCAGGGGAAAGATATCAAAGATCTCCTCAAAGAGTGGCCATTGTGGTTTCAGGAGCTTGGTATGGCAGTCCACTTTAAAATACTTACTGGAAAGGAGCTGAAAGAAACTTTCACACAAAACTTGGAACGTAAGGGGAGACGGCTGCTGAACTACATGAGCACGGTTAGTGTGACCAAAAACAGAAGGTTCCTGCAGGCCCACACAAAGTTGAAGGTGATAAGGGGAGAGATGAGTGGATGCTCTGAAGATGTTAAAGAGATGGTGTTGCTTTTGATGAGTTACTTCGATGAAAAGGAAGATGCTATGTTTCTCTACGTGGAGGACACATGCTTGGCACGAGAAGTACAGATGGACAAAGTCAACTTGACACCCACCATCATTGTGTGTGGTAAGTTAAGGACTTTTGAATCCTGTGTCTTTCTTTTAAGTTTTTTTTTGTCTCTGTGTACTTCCATCTTTTTTATTTTTTGATGTCCTGTTTTTCATAGTTTCTTCTTTGTTTCCCTTCTGTTTTCTGCTTTATTACATTTTTTATTCTCTTATTTTGCTCCGTTTTGACACAAGTTCATTCATTCAAGCCCATTTCTTCATTTTTTAGGACAGTCCTGCTTTGCTGCCAGACGGTTTATGCTGAGTTTGGATCGGAATATTGTGCACGACAACATCCCTTCCTTCATTTCTGCCCTTTGCATGACGTTTGGCAGCTATTACTGCTTCAACATCCACTACCCATCAGGACTTGCATCAACTCTGGAATGTCTTCAGAGGTGAGTTACTCTTCTCTTTATTGGTTTGTCAGTCAGTCATCTTTTATTTGCACTTGTTACAGTTCCTATCTCAAGGGGTCAATGGGCAAGAGGTGTATCTGTCTATAGACAGGTTGCTATTTCATCATATGGCTTTTTATTTGTTTGATCCTATTGACCCTTTGCACGTGATGTCACGCACCCCAAAAGACCGCCCATCTTCGCCATGATGGACGTCAGAAACAATCTATTGTTAGCGTATTCTCCTATACAGTTAGTCAAAAAAGACATTTGATGGACAGTGGGTCCTCACAATACAAACCCACGCACACACACACACTCTTACAAACAATCCTCCAAGCAAAAAGTCCACATTACTCACACACAATCTGACTGGGGGGCTGAGAAATGGACTGCGGATGAGCCGCGGGTAGAGCCAGAACACGGACCGGAGATCCGACCACATACAGCAAAGAGGAGGAGAGGACGAAGTGCAGAGCGGCTTGGGAGATGGTCATTTAATTTTATTTAGTTACTGTTTTGTTTTTGTTTTGTTTCTTGTTTGTTTGATTTTTTTTTTACAAATCCTACAGTCTGAGACTAAAATAAATTTGAAGACGAGTGCTTATAAAAACACTCTAGTCTCAACTTGGAATCCCAGAAGAGCAGAGGGGCTAGGGAAAGAGTTCTACTCTGTTCCCTGCTCAAACTGCTACAACCTGACTCCGGATGAAGCAGAATGATGGATGTTTGGAAAAGAAATAAAAAACAAACAAAAAAAGACGTCAGATACGTCCATAAACGCAGAAAGGGGGAGGGGAATCTGTAATTTACTGACAATGAGTCTGGGTCTCTCTGCTGTCCCCGCGACCCGACCCAGATGAGAAAATGGACAGAGTGGTCTTGACATGGAGTGCTGATGTTATCTGTTAATAAACACCTGACTTTTAGCCTAGCTTCTATTCTCAACGAGACGTTGTCAGCATTTTTTAAACTCTCTTCACGTTTCTAACAGTTTCCATGAGTTTATGCTGTCAGAAAAACATTTCTGCAGCCTGCTGCTGCGTGCAGTTTGGTTTCTGTGGTTCCGATGCACTGACACCGCCCGACCTGAGCTCACAACTCCTTACCTCCTCATGCGGGACAGATCCGCTCAAATCAGGATGGTTAAACACACTTGTTTATATTTTACAGATGATAGAAATCAATCTCGCTGACATGTCAAGTTGGTAGACCATTAATGACATTGATTTTCCTCCCTTTTGCAGATGGATGTAACAAACAATATACCATTTTTATTTTTTTGAACTCCGCTTCTAATTTTATTTTCATGAAACGTCATGGCGTGACTTTGTCACGTGGGTGCAAAGGGTCAATATATTTAATTTGTCTGAGAAAAAAAAATAAAGTCCAGAAAACTAAGAGTTACGTGACAACTTATGACTTTATTTTAACACTTTGTTTGAAGGTTTATCTACCGAAAACCCTTATATAAATTATGAGCTCTGATTTTTATTTTATTTTTTTGTATTTTTTTAGGTGCTTCTTTGGAATCAACCTAGAGAAAGGCACTAAAGTTGAAAAGACCCGCACATCCCGTCTTCATGTGAATCCCAGAGTCCTCACGTTAATCCAGGAGCTCTCAGATCATGAGTGGCGTGATGTCTGAGTATGGACTAAACCTGTGAGTTACAATGCAAAAAAGATAACATTTGTTATAGTGTCATTGCTGTTTTTTTTTTTTTTTTTTACATTCCGGTACTATAGATCAGTGTATAGATCTTTTGATTTTGTTAGAAAAGCCTTTAAAAGGTTAAAGGTTTTGCATTGTTAAAATATGAACACAGGGCAGTTGTGTGTGGCACTGTTTATAACTTGAAACACAAGCAACAGAGGGCAGCTGTAAATGTGGCTGAAGTTATTTTGTCTGTTAGTTTTCACAGACAGTTTGGCTATTCTGGTATTTTGGTTGAATTCAAAAATTTGGAAACAATGATTAAGTAAAAAAACATAAATGTTTCATTACGTTTTTTGAAGCTGTTCTTATTTTTACATTTTCATTTTTTTTTTACATAAACAGATGAGAAAAACTTTGTTTAGTTTTAATTAATTTAGTTTTAATTTAATTTTAGTATTTGAAAGGCATTCTAACATGTTTTATTTTTGTATTTCACTAAGGCTGAGTCTAACATATGTGAAATTTGTTTGGGTAAGTCTTGTTTTGTTTGTAAAACAGTGACATGTTCATGCTAATTTGTTAAATAAAAATGCTTAAAAAATGTTTTATAAAAACCTGTATTTTTACAAAAAAAAAAAAAAGCTTACAACTGTGGTTATCAGAATAAATCTGTTAAAAAAAATGTACTTTTTACGAAAAAAAACTGGCAGCTGTGGTTGCCAGAATAAAGCTGTAAAAAATACTATGAACATGTAAACAGTTTTACAGTTGGTTGTAATTTCAACAGATTTACTATGTAGAATTTCCAATATATATTGTAAACCCAAACACATTTTTAATGTACATCTACATAAAATAATCTGTAGAATTTACTGTTTAATTTGTATTTTTTACATTAAAATATTGTATAATGTACATTGAAAATGTATTTAGGTTTACAAAATAGCTTGTTAATTGTACATCATAAAACTGTTGAAGTTACAGCTAACTCTGTACAACTGTTTACATGTTTAGTGTTTTTTTAACAAATTTAAAATGGCAACCGCAGCTGCCAGTTTTTTTTCGTAAAAACTACAGAATTTTTTTTACAGTGTAGGTAGATGACACGTCCACTATGATGACATCAAAGGTTTAGTTTGGAAAAATATTAAGTATTATTTGCCTTTTTTTTTTAAATAAAAATACTTCAGAGTTATAATATAAATTATGTTATATGAGTATCTAAACTTATAAAACTCTGTTGGTTTGATTGCTTTTTTTCAAACAGTCTAATAAATGCCAGGAAATGGAGGACCGACAGCACCTTGGATATAAAACTAGAGCTGACAAATTGTGACCATCATCTTACTTTCAAATTAAACTTAATCCTCAGATTTCCTAACAGACTTCACTGCGCTGCAGAACAAACGGGACCTGAACAGATTCACTCCCTCGGGTTTAGTAAACCCTAAAGGAACTTGTTCATTCATGAACTCCAGCTCTCTTTCACAACAGGACAACTTCATTCTGAACACAGTGAAAAGGACAAATGGCATTGGGTCTTTGAGGTGCTTTCTGTTTAAACATCTCCTGAGGAACTCTTTATAAAGAAAAAAAAAACAGAACCTAAAGCTTTTACTCAGTTTCACAAGTGTACAAATGTATAATTTAACAATTGAAACAGGAACAAACATGTCCGATGTGGTTTTGTCACTATATCTACTAATTTACTAATAGTGTGATTTCACCCCCATCTTGTGCTGATTCTTGTTTGACCCCAACATACAATTCCTTTTTGAAGTCCATTAATTTTCAACTTCAAAACAACGCTTTGAAGCTCATTTCGCAATGTTGGAACAACGAAAACACCAAAACGTATGTCAGTAGCAAATGTCAAATACCGTGATAATTAGCGCAAAATAATTTACAGGTTTAAATGGGAGTTACATATAATAAAACTATAATAACATTGTAAAAGGTTATTATATTTTGTTTGGAGTTTTTAAAGCTGTCCTTGTGCCTCAAATTTATGCTGTTAGAGGTTCCTTCATGTCATTGAAACAATAAATCACACACACGGCGCTCTAGAGTATTCTAAATATCATTGAGTTGATGGAAAACAGTCCATCTGGGGGGGGAAAGGACAGATATTACATGGATCATTAGTCGCAAATATAAGAAGGGAGCATCACAGCAGCCTAATGACGCTTTGATAAGCCCTGCTCTGGAAGTAAACATAATCTGTTGACTTTCAATTCCTTTGTCACACCACCAGTGATAGTCGAGGCAGAATGAAATGCTCTGCTGTAAATGGGCCGCTGTCATGCAGAGCATCAAAATGGGAGACCCTCTGGAAATGACAAAAGGAACCGGCGTGAAGGAACATGCAAATATCTTTTATTTATGCAGCCTTTTTTGGCTGAGGAGTCCGATTCGTTGTTTGCAGCTGCTTCTCATCGGGTTTGACATAAGTGCCTGCTGTCTCATGGATTCCATTAAGTGAATCATAATGTCTTCCGATGGAAGCAACAGTATTTACCTGTCAGAGTCTAAAGACACCCACATATTACTGCTACATTAACATGATACCAAAACAAATGTCTTCTTCCTTTGAAGTAAAGAGCTAATGTGGCTGATATGAAGTTTATCGTCCATGTCAACTGGTTTGCAGTTGTTTGTAACATGCATATTCCTTTTGCTTTAAATGCTAATGTAATTTTTACCTGTGCATATTTACACACAGGCAGATGCATGTTCAATACACATGTTTAAAGTTTACCTGCACTGTTTTTATACATAAAAACTACACTGACGATATGTGTGGTGGCAATGTGCACGCTCTGCACACGACATATTAAAATATCGTTGAAGCAAATCACAACTTGTTCAGGTCCAAGTGAAAAGAAAACAAATGGAAAGTATTTTACAAAATGAAACTGCAAACATAAAAATTATTCTTTTTTTTTAACTAATTTATTTATTTTTCATTCAAAGTTATGGTGTTAAAAATATTGAAGTCATACAGATATACTACGTGCTCCAGAGAAGAATGGTCCTGGGAGGCTCTTTAGGTTGATAAGGGTCATTTAGGAAATGCCCACCATATAATGTTCCACCAACTAATATTTGTACATTAGTTGTGTTTTATATACGTTTTTAGTGCATTGAATAAAAATTACTGTACTTTTAACTATGTAAGTCGCACCTTTTTGCATAAATTAGCATGTCCTGTCACTTATACAATGAAGCAACTTATTTATGTTTTTTCCCCATATTTATAATCCAATTTTGAGTTGAGATCTAACATTTTATTCATTCTGACATAGAAAATATTGAACACTATCATTTTCAGCCGCTACAGGGCCCTCGAGTAGTATGGCAAGCCAAGTGTCTCATTAATAGATAAAAGTGGCTATTAATGAGACACTTGGCTTGCCATACAGGGCCACCTTCATCTTGCTCTGGCACTCCTGGAGCAAACATCAAATCATCTGTATTTCGCCACGATGCCCAGGCGAAATGCAGCTGATTTGACCATTAAAGTGCATTTATTAAAGAAGAGGTCAACTGAGGCACATCTTTGCTATAATTTCAAGCAAACAAATGATTGTTTTTAAGAGATAATCTTGTTCAATTCTTGTTAAAGTCCTCCCGTGCACTCTCCCGCAGCCGCCATTTGGCAGCCAATCGATTTTTGGCACACCAGCCCACGTGTCCAGGTGGTCAGCGGTGACGCATAATGGATGCGACATGTATGGCGAAGTGGCATATTTATGTTTTTGTCCACTTTATTAGACATTTTTGGACTGATGCGACTTATACGGTGGTGCGACGTGTACAGCAGAAAGTACGGTACATGCTTAGGAAAAGTGTTACAGACAATCACAGTTGGAAAAGTCACATGGCATTTTATTGAAACAAATACAGGTATAATTTTATTTTCTCTAACTGGTTAGTTTGAGACACAAAGCAGAGACAAGTATACGAGACCCTGATTTATTTAAAGAGGGGATACAGCACTTACTGCATTTATTTGCAGCAGCATTCAGCATTTAGCTTTAGATGCTGACAGCAAACATATTTCAGGAAAGCTGACTTACAAAAGCTAAAATAGGAAGTGACAACATCCTTCTAAAGCAGCAGGAGGGGTGTGGAGGGAGCCTTCAAACATTAAAGCCGAGTTTGACAGCAAAGTTTTAAACAGATATTTTTAACTTCCTTGTTTTTCTTGTTTCGATTTCTGCTTAGTTCAGTGTAAACAACAATAAATAAATACATTTCTCAGACGCAATTTGCCATTTAAGTTTAGCCACCAAATCTGTCAGGTAAAACTTTAAATTAAATTGAAGTTTCGAAACACAGTTCCAAGCATGAATCCAGTGTTGGGTTTACTGAACGCTGGAGCATAAACACACCATTTTCACTCGGTTTACTAGAAGTTATCATGGTGAGCTTCTAAGTTTATACATAATAAGAAGAATTCAAACAAAATCAGCAGGATAAGCTGCTTTATTGCGACATCTTCAGAAGATGAAGGAGAAGAGGAAGAAGAATCTATAGTTAAAACAGATAAAAAAGCCAGAAAAAACTGAGAAAACCTGTAAAATATGATACAACATAAAAAAGGTAAAATTATAAAAGAGTCTAGTCTAAATCAACGATGTCCAAAGTAAGTGCTGGGACCTCACTGGGAATTGTAGAACAAGTGAAGGACTTAAAAAGATTTCCAGGAATCAGATTACATTTTAAAATGATTGCTAAACACAGGTTGTTTGCCATAATTGTTGAGAAAATTACTTTCATATCGTTTAGTCTGTTTTTATTGTCTTGTGTACTTGTTTGTTTTTTAACTTTATAGCAATGTTTCCACATTTCAACTAGTTGGAGTCACAAGTTTCTGCCACTGCTACACTGAAAAGTTTAGGAAGCATCGGTCTGAGCAGACGTGTTTTGAGTGAGGTCTTAAAGATGTGGAGAAAATAGTTGTTTGAGCAGATGGTGGAAGAAAATTCCAGAAACGGAGAGGAGAGAAGGACAACTGAAGGCTCTCGGGCTTGTTGTGCATAACGTTGCAAATGAAATAGAGAGTTCTGTTGTCAAGACCAAAACAGGAATGGAGCAGGGTTTTATGTTTCATTTTTTGTTCATTTGTTTGAATGTTTTGAGGGTGGAGGGGGGTAAATTCAGAAACCATAAAGCTATTCGAAACAGATAAGACATACAGACTGTTAGAGACATTTTCTCTCACTTATGCTGTTCACTCAAAAGAACCACACACATGGCAGGTATGGGCTCATTCAAGGCAGATTAAATGGAACATGTCACAGACTGAGCATTGAATGGAGTTTGCTGCAGACTTTTGTCCAGCAGCAGAGTCCAGCGGGTGTTCCCTCATAGCCAGCTGCAGCTGCTGAGACATGATCCACGGCTGCCAGCGAGTCGGCCTCCAAATGGAGATAAGATTTCTTTTTTTTAATCAGTCCTTTTATTGATTTTATTTTTAAAAAATATATATATTTTTAACATACAAACAAAAACAACAACAAAAAAGAGAACACAGAACAAAAAAACCCTCCTATCTCTCCCCTCCCATACCGGATCAGTCAGACACACATAAATACAATAAAGGTTGAATTAATCTGTAATGTTGGGGGGACACTAGTGTGTGTGTGTGTTTGTGTGTGTGTGTGTTTGTGTGTGTGCATGTGTGTGTGTGTGCGCGCTCTCTAGTGTACAAAAAAGCAACATTTCATCTAGATTTCCTTACTTTAATTCCATTTAAAGCATGTTTCTCACCAAGTTTGTGTAAATTCAGCTGTTTTAACGACATTTCAACGTAAATGCACTTTAACACACAGCGTCTCTCACACCTGCAGCGTCTTACAGCGTCACAGTTACTGCAAAGCTAAGATGCTACAGACGTAGCACTCCACTTCTCTCAAGCATCCTCCTAACCATGTAGGCAGTATATGTTTATGATCAACCCCCCAGTCAACAACTGCCCGCACTAAGCTCGCTAAACTGGCGAGCAACCCAGAGGTGTCTCAACCTCCTCCACCTGTGACCGTTCTCTGCCGAGGCAGGAGGAGACGCACAGAAACACTGCTGCTGCTGGATGCTGGAGAGTTGGAGGTAACCAGGAAAATCTGGAGTGGCTTTGTAGTGGTTTGAGTATTCCTCTATTAATCAAGTGGAATGGATTTGTTCACGAAGAAAGAGAAACTGTGCCGACTGAACTAATGTTTCATAGTAAAAGTGTGTGTGTGTGTGGGGGTGGGGTGTTCCAAATGAGCGTTTTCACATATAATGGTTGCGACGCCTATGCATAAATAAACTAAACAGGCATTGACAAGTTTTCCACATACAACATAAAGTGCTGTCAAATGTCCCAAAATATTTTAACAGAATCCTTCAGGGTATATCTTATTGTTTCCAGATCACCTCCCTTATCCAGTTCACATATGCTGGGAGACATGGGTCCTTCCAGTTTCCCAGAACCTGTCTTCTGGCCAGGAGAGAGCCAAAAGCAATCACATCTTTCTCATACTTGCTGAAGGACGTATCCACAGGGACCACCCCAAACAGTGACATGAATGGTGATAATGGGTGTACAGTTTTTCCACATATCCCAGAGAAGGTATCAAAAATAGATTGCCAAAAGGTCCACAGTTTGGGACAGATCCAGAATGTATGCAGGAGTGTAGCTGGAGTTTGTTTACAATGATTACATGTGGGGTCCAAGTCAGCTTTGATCTTGGGTAGCTTGTCTTTGGACCAGTGCAGCTGGTGCACTACCTTGAATTGAATTATAGCATGTCTCAGAAAGATTGAGGATGAATAAATGTTCTTAATAATCTTTCTCCAGGTTGAGTTTGATATGGATTCCTCCATGTCCAATGATAAGAGAATGTTTTAAGCATGTTCTCATGGCGACAACAACAGTGCAGCACTGCAAGTCGATGAACCAGCCTTCAGGCTGAGACAAGACAATGTTTTGAGCATGTTTTCAAAGCAGGAGAGAAAGATGTTCTCAGCCATCTGAGTGTCAATGAGCAAACGATGTGCCTGATGCTGAATGACCAGCAGTTCAATTCAGACACAGATCAGGCTGAAGATGATGATGATGATGATAAAGATGGCTGCATTGTGCCTCAACCTGGTCTGTAGGAGGAAGTGCTTTTTGAAAGAGGAAAATTCTCATTAGTCAGTCTACCTTAAATGCCAATACATTACTGCCAATTAGTCATGAAGACTTGAGGTCATAAGGTACCAGATTTATTACGTGGAGGGCAGATCATTTTCATAATTCATTCCTCTATGTTATCCGTACATGAGTCATAAAACAGAAACTTTTTGGAGGAGGCTCTCCACACTTGCCTACAGATTAATTGTTGTCCATCCCAATCACATTATATATAATTCTTCAGCCAAATTCACCTCATTACTCAAACTGAAAATTACCTCCAGAATAAATTGAATGCATCAGGAAAATTGCCTCGTAGGATATGCTTGCTTTAAGAGTGATTCAACTAAGGCGTCTCAGCTTCTTCTTTATTCACTTCCTTTAAAATCGCTCAAGTCCTAAGCAGCATTTGCGACCAATCTTTGCACAGAGACATGCTTACTTTGCACACAATCTGGAAAGCAAGAAAAAAAAGCAGAAAATATGAAATCTAAAAAAGTTAAATCTGGTCCTCTGGACATTTAAAAAACATAAAATAATAAAAATAAAAATAAAAAATGTCCAGAGGACCAGATTTAACTTTTTTGGATTTTTCTACCTGGATTATTGAGCATGCATCAGGATATAAAATACGAAAAGTCCTTTTTATTTTAGGTTCTCTGTGTTTAAAGAGGCCTCACAAATCCTAATATGGGGAATATGAAATGAGCTTTTGACTGTAGCATGAATAACATTTAACTGATGTGAGATTAGTAATGTATCTGATCGCGTTTCCAATCAAATGTTTATTTTCTTAGATGCTCAATAAAACTATTTGTTCAGGGTTAACACTCTAAAGAGCACATTTCAAGGCTATTTTTTCTGTTGCTCTAACAGCAACCAGAGAAATCTATCTATAGGTACAAGAAATATAATCTAATCCATCTGTTAACTTCAGTGGCATTAATTGATCAGTGTAAATGTTTACCTGATATGGCAGTTTAATATAAAACTGTGGACATGCAAGGGCACAATGAGAGCTTTATAACCTACATCTTGACGTTAATTTGCATGTGACTTTATTAAAAAATATTTAATCATCAGGTGACATTTTATTTTCTTTAACATTTTTAAAACGTAAACCTTTGTGGATTTTAATAATCAGATCCAACAATGTTCAGTCAGGTCATATGGACGATTTCTTTTTTTGCTGAACCGTTTCGTCCTTCATCCAAAGGACTTCTTCAGTCCAAGGAGTCACAAACAAACTGGAGTCCCACAAGCACCAACTCCCATAGTGGAAAAAAACAGCTTGCTGGTGAATGACTGGGGACAGGATGGGCCCCAGAAACATTCTTATCACCAGCAAACTGTTTTTTTTTTTTTTCTAATATGTGTCTCCTTGGACTGAAGAAGTCTTTTGGATGAAGGATGAAACGTCTCAGCAAAAAATGAAACTGTCCAGATGACCTGACTGAACATTGTTGGATTTGTACCTGGATTATTGAGCATAAACTTTGGTGTTAGTAATCAAATGTTTTTTATGCCATGCAGATATAGAAATATAGAATAGACCCTTTGGATATGCCAAGTCTGACTTTATTTTCCTGATATAATGAACATGCAAGTTTGCATAAGATGTTTAGAAATAAGGGACATTTCATCTCCTACGTGTGTGAGGAAAGTCAAATCTGTTGAACTGAATCACCTTTCTGCTCAGAGTATGCCTCAGTTAACCTGTACTGTGTTGTACACACCCTGAGGCATCCTGTCCAAAAAAAAAAAAAAAAAAAAACCTACCTGATGACGACCTGACAACTCCATCCATCTCTTTTACCCACTGGACAGTTCAGATCTGCTGTGGCAATCAATAACATTCACAATTAGTTCTCCTCTTGGGTGCAAGCAGAAGGAGGTGCACATTGGGAGGGTTCCTGGGTTGGCCAGTGGTCCCTATCACAGCTGGACAGTGTGTACATGTGGCCTGGGTCCATGGCAGCCACATGTCCTGACATTAGCAAATATCTCTAGGGAGCTGCTAGCATTTCCGTGTGCCTACACCGAAAAGATGGAGGAGTGTGCAGCACAGTTTGCTTTTTTTTTTTTTTCCTGGTGCATGTGCACTCACGTGCATTGTTTTTGCTTTTCACCTTGACTTGATGACCTGGAAAATATCCTCCAAAGGAAAAAGTGAATCTGAAAGACGGGGCAGGCAGCCTCTCCGGACAGAGCTGATGGATCTATAACAAGCTGTAAAAATAGATAAATGTCATACACCACTGATGTGTCTCGAAATTAACCCTGACCAACTAGGCTTAACCGCACAGAGCATACATGTCCCAGCATGCCTCGGTGTAACTTGGATGCCCTTAGCAACCTGTCAAGGTTGTAGGCAGGTGATTGAAACCAGGTTTCCTTTTCGTGGTTATATCTCTATGTGATGAAACAGATTAAATCAGGAACAATACAAGGAGAAAAAAAATCACATAAAAAAACGTATTGCAGCGATTCCTGTGATTTATAGGTACAAGCAGGTGATAGATAGAAAGTATAACCTGTCATTCAGGAATGATAAAATGTTCCTTATGCGCTCTTGTAGCCAAGGGCATGTTGTTGCAGAGAAGAAATGAACCAAAACGAAAACAGACTCGGACGTGTAAAACATTTCTTTCTCTCGCTGATTCACAATTTAACACATTTATTTTCAACTACTGACATTTCTAGCTGAAAACCACTTTGACATTGCTCTATGTTAATTATTTGTGTTTTGAGAGCATAATTTTCATCAAACACTAAAGGCCAAATGTAATGTGTGCGTGCGTGCGTGTGCGTGTGTGTGTGTGTGTGTGTGTGTGTGCGTGCGTGTGTGTGTGTGGGGGGGGGGGGGGGCTATGGTATTTGAAATATACCTCATGAACCACTTTATCGATTAAGCTAAAATTTGATGTTTTAATGAGCTCTGTCATCATCACATACTTTGAGTGCAACACATTTCACAACAATTATGCTTAAAACATGGACCTAAACATTTAAGTCAATCTAGATTTTCTATTGGGAAAATATCTCATGGACACTGAACAGATTTGAATGAAACGCTCAGAAAGCAATTAATGGCTGTTTATGTAGAATTGATTAACTTTCAAAGTCAACACAGTTGAAGATGACCGCAACAGCTGATTGATCTGATTGATCTTTGCCAATCACTGCAATACGTTTTTTATGTGATGTTTTTTCTCCTTGTAGACCTATTGTTCCTGATTTAATCTGTCTCATCACAAGGAGATATAACCACGAAAAGGAAACCTGTTGCAAACATGGCTATACCTCAATTAATTTTATAGCTACTAAAGGGAAGACTTGATGTGGTGGTAGCTGACCATCTTCCAGATACTCCAAGCCATAGGCATCGCAACAATTATATGTGAAGGGGACACATTTACCATGAAATATTAGTTCACCCAGTGCTGTTTCTATTTCTTCATGAACAAATCCATTCCAGTTGATTAATCGGAGAACACCCAAACCATTAAAAGTCCACTCCAGGTTTTCCTGATTACCTACAACTCACCATACCCCATTGCAGGGTTTCCACTAGATCACTTGATGGGGCAGGGGGGAGAGGGGGAAACACTCATGGAAACATCTCTGTGCTGCACACTAGCTTAGCACCACGTTAGTGCGGGCAGTTGTTGATCAGGCTGTGGAGGATGGGGGGCGGGGTTAGGATGCTTGAGAGAAGCGGAGTCTGTAGCATCTTAGCTAGTGTATCTGTATTGCATTCTGCTAGCTTAACACAATGATAGAACTAGAATGTAGGAATCTACATCTACTTTATTCAAAATTTTTATGGGGGAGGTCCTCTAGACCCTCCACCAGTGTGCCCCCCCCCCCCACACACACACATTATAAATGTTTCTGACACCAATGCTCCGAGCACCAACAGTTAACTTCATATAAAGTGCATAAAACGTGCATCTTCCATGAGATTGTGCATATGTTTTAAGGTTTGACGAAAATGGATACATCTCTCATTTTTATCCATAATATTATCTTAGTCTTAAGCACTGACATGAACGGTTGCAGGCAATATGCAGTGCTTCAAAGAATTCTAGGCCTTTCCATCTAATATTAGTGGTGCCCCCTATTGAAATCACTTGCAATAATCACATCTAAAGCTCTGCAATACCAATTTAAATTGCCTTAACAAGTACAAACAATGCATCACCTTTTCTTTTTGTAATACAACCATGCACACTCTCACCCACACCAAATTTAGAGTCACCAGAACCTCGCGTTTGTCTCTAAAATGTCAGAGTGAACTGGATCACGCAGAGAAAACACTCACAGGCTAAGAAGAAAAAAAAACTTGTAGACCCACAATGAATTTTTTTTTTTTTTGATTGATGATTGATAAAATTCTCAACACGAAGCTTTTAAATGCTACATTTCTTTTCTCCAAAAACCCAATTTATTTTTTCCCTCCTGCTGCCAGTTTAATATTCAGGACAATCATTTACAGCCCTGAAAGCCACACTGGCAGCATCCATTCCTGCATACCACAGCAGGTAATCCCACTGGTGTGTGCTCTTGTTATGTCTTCCTTTTACTTAAAGAGCAGAACGACCAAATGAACTGAGAGCTAATATCCACCGGACGATGGGACCCACAGTGACTTTACTAGACTCTGCAGGATCATTAGAGCCTTTAGACTTGATGAGATATTGTGATTTTATGAGCTCTGTGCAGTTATCTATTAATAGGTCTGACATACCATTAGCCTTTATTGATGTTGGATACGTGGATTCACACAAAAACACCACTATTTATCATGATCAAAATGTAACTCTGACACAAAGTGATTTAACAACACTGAGACCCGTCTTTAACCTTCAAATACTGAAATATTGCATCAAACTGACTTGTTTGTAATGATATTTATAGCCATTTTTATGGATTATTCAAGCTCTTTTGTTGTTTTTTTTAAGTTTTTATGGGGCATCTAGAAAGAAATACTTTAAAAAATAATAATATTCAGATTTCTCCCTATTGATCAAGGAGGAGTTACGCTACGTAAAAAGCACATTGTTCTTTTTGCTTGGAGAATTTTCTGAGAAATCCTTTTCATTGGGTTTCTCATTGCTGAAGCCTCTTTCTTTTAAAGAGCGCATCTTTTTATTTGTTTAGTGTTTTAATAATGCTGAGTTAATACATTTTTCACCGCTGTGCAGTGCAGCAAACCCACTGAACAACTTGCTTGTGTGGACGTTTTTTTTTCCACTCCCCTCTGGGGAAATTGAATATTTATTTGCTGTCCTCTTAGGGATTTAAACGTGTGAAGCAACATTATTAATGTCTCAAAACGAAAAGAAAAAAAAAAAAGAGGAAATTAGGCTTCTTTTTCCTCTATTTTTCTTGATAAAATTTTAAAAAATATGTTGTTTTTAATACCAGAGCAGCTTTGGGGTGAGTTTAGAAAAAGGTCTTACTCTCTGGATAGGTGTACGAAAGGTTATCTGCTTACAGTCCCATCAGGTTAATGTTAATCTGAAAATCATAAGACCAGAGAAAGCTGAGCAAAGTATTTCTGATAGCCAAAAAAAAAAAAAGTTTTATTTTGCATTTGCAAGAATGCACTCAAAGACTAAATTTATTTGGAAAAGCAAAACTGGACTAGCACAGCGATTTGGAAAATGTCATCTGAAACCATTAATGGCGACAACGTTCCTTCAAGGTATGCATATCAACCACCATCTTTGATGTCAGTGTTTTAGTCTAAAATCATTTGATCTTAGGAGTTGATCAATTTAAAGGGATTTTGGTCAAACCTTAAAACATTATGTGCAATCTCATGAGTATGTGTGGTGAAGGACTCTCAGCTACTGCCACACCAAATTTTAGCTCAGTATTTGTAATATTATCCTGATGCATGCTCAATAATCCAGGTAGAAAAATCCAAAAAAGTTCAATCTGGTCCTCTGGTCATTCAAAAACAAACAAAAAAAAAAACAAAGCAAAAAAATGTAGAAACGTTTCGTCTCGCATCCGAGAGACTTCCTCAGTCTGAGGTGCTGTATTCAGCTCAGTCTCTTAAATAGCACCTTCTCAGAGTGGATCAACCAGTTTGCTGCTGACAACCTCCACCCCGTTTAATGATGGACGATTTCTTTTCACAAAGATGGCCTCCTTTACTCCTCTCTCAAACCATCGTTCCTCTCTGTCCAGGATGTGAACATCTTCATCCCTGAGAGTGACCGCTGGCCTGGAGATGAGTCCTGGCCTGATGCTGTTGATCTTCTGTGCTGGGCCATCCTTTTGGCCAGTGGCTGTTTAGTTTCCCCGATGTAAGACTGATCACAGCCCTCCTGACACTGAACAGCATACACAACATTACTCTGTTTGTGCCGGGGGACTGGTTCTTTGGGATGAACCAGTCTTTGCCATAATGTATTTTGGGGTTTAAAAGCCACTGGGACGTTATGTTTAGAAAATAAACGTTCAACTGTTCGGGTTCAACTGTCCCCCTCTTACAATGCTGTTATTGCTAGTATCACTCAACCCCCTGTGAATAGTAAACAGCCATCAGTGCACTAATGATCCATTGTTAGGCTGATGGTCCTTCTTGAGCATGTGATCAGCTGGTTTTGGTTGTCAGCAGCAAACTGGTTGATCCACTCTGAGGAGGTGCTATTTAAGAGACTGAGCTGAAAACATCACCTCAGACTGAGGAAGTCTCTCGGATGAGAGACGAAACGTTTCTATATATATATTTATATATATATATATATATATATATTTATTTATTTATTTTATTTATGTCCAGAGGACCAGATGGAACTTTTTTGGATATTTGTAATATTAACTAAAACGTATGGAAATTTGCGCTTTTCAAGTTTGATTAGCTGTGGTGGCCATTTTTAAGTTAATCTGTTGTGCATGTACAGTCAGCTATTGTTATTGCTATTGTACCTGCAGTGTTCCCTCAGTGAGGACTGAACTAGGCAAAAGGGCCTTCTCCTACTCCGCTCCTGTTTCCTGGAATATCTTACAAAAAGATTTGAAGCTCTCGACCTTGACCTCTCTAAGTGGCTTTAAGAATCTGTTGGACTCCTGGCAGGGTCCAATGCAGACATGTTCCTGTTTTTAGTTTTCTACATTTGTCTTGGAATCTAGCTGTTTTTTGTTTTGTTACCTTTTTCCTTTTAGCCATCCTATTTGTTAAAAAAAAAAAAAAAAAAAAAACTGTAGTATGAGTTTTTATAACTGTTTATTGTTGTTGCTGTTGTCCATTGTTGTCATCTTTCTTTGTTGAAATCAGGTCTCTCTTGTAAATGAGTCCTCGAGGCTCAATGGGATTTACCTGTATAAATAAAGGTTGATTGATTGTTCTAAAGTTGCATGAAATGTGTCTGTTTATTAAGAATATATTTTGCTAATTGAATAACAGGGTTGACTACAACAGTTTATGTCAAGGTTTTAAGCAAAGAATGCAATGAGTTTCAATCAAAGTGTGCATTGGGAAAATAATTAGCCAAATTTTAGCTTAGTATCATTAATATGGCTGATTTATAGCCATTTTTCCCAAAGGTCAGTTAGCTAAGACAGCAAGTTTGAATTAGGTTGAGTCCAAAATTAATCTATTGTATACCTCAACCCAAATATTACTTTCAGAAATTATATTAAAAAAATAACTATTTGTCACAGTTGTGGAGGATTTGAACCCAGACATGCAGACTTAGATGGAAAGCTTTAAAAAAAAAAAAAAAAAAACACGTTTTCATTACAAAACGTCAGAACAAAATGTTGACATGTCAATAAAACACTCTAAAAGGAATCAAGAGAAATACAAGAACCACAAAGAGCAGAAGGGGGAGAAGAAAGAACAGCTGTGTAACAAAATACCAGCGATGCACTGCTAACAAGAAAATGGATACAAACGGAGTATTTAAAGACTTGGACTAACAAGAGAAGTGGATACAGCTGTGATCAAGGAGTGTAGAACAGATAAAGGGTGGGCATGGCCGGCTGACTGGAAAAGTACTGTGGAGGAATGAACTGGTGATTATATATATATATATATATATATATATATATATATATATATATATATATATATATATATGAAGGGAACTGAAAAAAATGAAAGCATGAGTAAATAAACACGAGTCATAGAACACTTTTCTCTCTTTTGGCTGCTCCCTTCTTCAGGGCAGATGGTTGAGGTTAAGTGCCCAGAGTGGGGCAAATGAGGGTGGAGGCAGGTGTGGGCGTGTCACATTTTCCACACACATTTTGATGTCATCGGTCCAGGAAGTTGAACCAGCGACATTCCAATCACGGGCCCACCTTCTCTAACCACTGCGCCACCACTCACCCACGAATCACAGAACACCAACACTGAACTATTCTATGGTTCACAAGATATTTTGCTCACAGACTAATTTGATTCCAGTAGTTAATTACAGTTTTAAGCACAGACATCATTAGAACCGTTAAGACTCCAAGTCGAGTTTGAAATCAGTGTTAAATGTTTTTTTTTTTTTTTGTTCTTTTGCAGCTGCTGTCTTTGTCAGGGGTTACCACACCGGGCTAACTCGCACAAAGATTTGGAGACTATCAACTGTCCTTATATAGACCTTATATTTTCTCATCATTTTATAAGTTTGTAGTACACTAGATTTAAGGCATGCTGGGCATGAGATTAGCCAGAGTTTACATGAGTCAAGTGGCTTGGACCCCGGTAGTAATTGCGCGCACTTCTAGTTAGCTTAATTTCAGTAAAAGTGGCTGAGTTGTAGACATTTTTTTGTATTTGCTAAGATTGTTTTCCTGTGGCTCAGTGCAGTGTTTTAAAAATCTACTAGCTCGTAACTAATGTCTTATTGAACAAGTACTGCCCTGCTGGAGTGAGGTTCCTGCCGCTCTACAGCAACAAATTTTAATAACCGTTAAGGACTTGCTGATTTTTAATTTGTTCTGATACAGTGGGAAAAAAGGTTGTACTTACTTTTTACCATGAATGTCTCTCTGCCTCCCCTGAGTGGGAGGTAATTAAGCACTAAGCAGCTAACACATCTGACACCAATCAACTTATCATCTAGCAGGAGCTGTACAAGAGAACAAAAAAAACAATCCAATAATATCCTCAGACATCTGGGAATAAACATGATGGTTGAATTTAATGTACAGCCTTTATAGATTTTTCTGTCATCCTCACATAGATTCTCAAAGGTAATTCAAATATTACCCCGACCCCACTTATGTTTATCTCTGAAAAGTATGTGAATATATATACAAGCTTTGAGGATTTAAAGCTGAAAAGCATAATTAAATTGGATTTAAAAGGTGTTTTATGGACAGTGAGATATTTTTCAGCAAGTGGGATTTGATCTTTTTTAATCAGGCAGACAGCTGACAGACCAACACTGTAACAAAGGTGAGTGTCCAGAAGGGTTCCAGCTCAAGAGGAAGAGGTGTAGGAGAAGAGTCACAGTTGTGGCTGGCAAGACAGAGGAGACAGCTGTGGAGGTCTACAATGACAGAGTTTTTCTCCAAAGAGTCGAGGGTCACAGGAGTCAAGGCGGTAGCACGAAGGGAGCAGAAGGTATGTTTTAACTACTACTGTAAATCACATGGAGAGCCTAGAAACACAAATACTGGTAGGCATGTAATGCTCCAGCGGGGAGTAGAGCTCTTCTGCAGCCTTATATGCTCATCAGGCGAATGGACCACAAGTGTGGCTGATTGGTGCCATCTTGGGACTTCAGAGGCTGCAGAAAAAGCAAACTCCCACAAACACATTATTTTTCTACTTACTTGCACTTATTTTTAAGTGTGAAATGTGCAAAACATTAAGAGAATTTACAACGTGCAGTCAAAGGAGCTCATATTGCAGTAAAAGCAAACCATGCTTAGTCCGCAACTGCAAAACCTGAACAATCTCGACTGAAAGATAAAAATGGACAAAACAGTTTCACATTCAGAAACGTTACGTTGAGCTTAAAATTTTTAACACTGAGAAAAGTCCTCAAAAGTATTCACCCCTTACATGTTATGTGCTTTTATTGCTGTGAAAAATCAAACGTGGTCAATTTAATGTGTATATATGCTCACAACAGACTCATGTTCAGGCTGCTGTTTAATACAACATATTATATTACATTATTATTGTTTAGTGTATATCTTAGATCCTTATATACTGTTTATTTTTTATACATTATATTTTTGCTATCTTGGGGTATAACTGGGACCTTGAGTACACAATTTAGTTCCATTTCATGTACCAGATGTGATGAGAATGGCAATAAAGAACCCTGGACTTGAACTTGAATTATAAATTGGTCTTGTTTACAAAAAAAGTGGTTTAAAAAATATTATTTAATGTCAAAGTGAAATCAAACAGAGTAATGCCAATTAAAAAATATGCAATATTAAGTAAATAAAAGCATACAAATTCACCCCCTTTAAAGTGAAAGTCCTAAGTGAGCACAAAAAAGTAGAAGGAGGGTTTTGACGTTTTTCTTGGATCAAAATCAGTGGCTATCTACAAAAACTAAATGTAAAGAGTGTGCTCCATTATATTTACTTTAAAAAAGTCTCTCCTCAGACTATATGGATTGAAATGCTCTATTTTATTCACCCGAGGTTACATTCCTTTATAACTTACTCTTGTAGTGAACTTGACCTGATGTCAAAACTAAGCCTAAGGTCAAAACCCTTGACCTTAAGAACCTTGTGGGACAGAAACTGTCATTTCATTGATTTGAATCCAGAAATACAGGTTCACCCATCCTGAGACTTTCTTTCTTGAAAATTCAAGTGAAAGAACACTCTCTTTTCTATTATCATTACTATTTTACAAATGTTGATAACCAAAGTGTTTTAGTTCAAACCATTTTAGATGTTGCAGTGAACTAATCAATTTTATTAACTGTAAAACAGTAACAATGATTTTTTAGTTGCTTATGCAAAGTAGAATTCATGTTAAGGCCTGTTACAGATTTTTATGCATTTTCTGATTTCTGTCTTTGAATGAGCAAGTGTGCGTTTTCCAAGGTCAGGAGTCGAAGCAGACATGTGTTGGAACAACTGTCTTGTTTACATCCTCTCAGACGTCAACAGAGAAGTTGGCACCTGTTTCTCCAAACTCGCCAAAACAAAACTCTCTCTGTCTCTGAGAACAGTTTTAATCTGTTCCATAACAATTCTTGCTGTTTTCTGACTTCTAGTAACCTCTTACGTCACAAACCACACCCCTGTCTGGTTGATATTGACCAATCAGGAACTCTCAAATATACCGGAAATAGAGCCCTTTAAATGCCGGTACTTCCTAGTTCTCTCAGTTCTGAGATGTTCGCAGTTCTGTGAAGTCGTTGTTCTGTGAGTTGCCGTTGGAGTCGGCTGGAGAGTTTGCAGCTCCAGTCGTTTGGGAGAACAGAAGTCCAGCCATGATAAGGCTCTTCCGAGTTTGGATTATAACATCTTCCACCTCTGAGTGGAACTTCTGAAGGACTCCACTCATGTGAAGTCCACTTGCTGAGGTGAGCTTGTGTCGGACGGAATCTCGTCACTACTTCGGACGAGTCACAGCCATCCTATGGAGACGCTGGACAGGTAGCGTTAACTGGAACTCCGTATCTGCTGATTCATCTTCAGAGAG
Organism: Nematolebias whitei; assembly: GCF_014905685.2. Lineage (NCBI taxonomy): Eukaryota > Metazoa > Chordata > Actinopteri > Cyprinodontiformes > Rivulidae > Nematolebias > Nematolebias whitei. The sequence goes on along the minus strand of NC_056511.1, from coordinate 11,387,826 downwards.
GTAACTAGTCAAGTTTACTACCGAGCGTACCGAGGAAAAGCTGGGTTCGAATGGAGAGTGCTGTTTCTGAGTGCCGACATAAACATTCTCCCTCATCCATCTTTTACTTCCTTTAAACTCCATCTTTCCATCTTTAAAATTCTTCTATCAAGTAGAAATCATTTCCAGATATTTTAGAAATGTCTGGGTAAAGTTTCGACCATCGCCGTATGGTTTTCTAATTGTACAGCTTGCTGATTAATTATGTTGTTATTTTTCAATTTGCCAAATTAATGTAAATGTTTGATGTTAAACTTTGATTCTGTAAAATAAATGACCACATTCATTTTGATGGGTCAAAGATAAATAACGTCTCACGTTACATTTCATTAAATTCAATGCACGTTTATATTCAGTCCAGAAAAATGAAGAATCCGTTTTAATTGATGAATATATCTCAGCATCTGTTCATCTACACTCTGATTACATCCTTTTCTAAATGCAGACAGAAACTTGGTCCTGCCTTTCCTCTTCTTTAGTCCCTTAAAATCTCAATGCACTGTTGGAGCCGTTGCGTCTTGCATAAATTCCCAACTGGGGATTGAACATGTTAGCCTATATGACAATTAGTGTTGCATTAATAGTGTTGGTCTAGTCTTTACACACGGGCCTCTAACCACAGAGGTAAACATGTTATATGATAAACTTCCCTTGTGCTCGTCTCTTTGTGAGAGAAACAAGGGAGGCTGCTTCATTCAGCCACCAGTGTTAGCTAATTATTTCTGACCTCCTGCTGTTCAACACGCAGTTTCCTCACATCCAGCCCTCCTATTGACAGGCACCCCGAGTCATCCCCGACTCGCTCTTATTACAGTCCTCAGGGTCGCTCTTTTTCTTGCACATCTTTTCAACTGTCTAACTTTATCTCATATCTGTTATTCCTCTTTCAGTGCTCATGAAGTGCCTTTCTAAATGCCCACACATTTTTGTCCTGTCATTGCAAACCCAGAATTGGCCAGACAAGAAGTTTCATGTCTATCTAAAACCTGCCCAGATACACTTTACGCAAACACAAGTGTAAATATTGGTTTGCATTAAATATGACCTTTTTGCATATCACAGGCGTGTATCCAACTGTGATTTTATGAAGGAAGCACAGGCTTTACATGCTGACCGTGAGTGTTGTAAATGATCCAGTGATGTTCTATGCTATAGTATTAATTATAAACGGCAGGGTAACAGAAAGGCTCATCAACATTTTGTGGGAAATTGTAGTCTTTTTTTAGATTCACCAACAAAAAGCATGTCTCTATTTCATGACTGGATGACAAAAGAAACAATACAACTATAATTTCAAAATTACTGGAGATAAACAGTGCTTAAAATCTTGAGTTGCCCCTCTTTATGCTCTGTAGTCATTACAAGGCAGGCTATAGCTGGAGAAAGAGGGGGCAATGCCCCCTCAAACAAATGCCTTGCTTCCTCAAATCAAATCCGCCAAAAAAGGACAAGCTTTTCTTACATCTCTCTCTCTTCCCTCCGCCCTGTGCTCAGTGTTTCCAGGTCTCGTGATAGAAACAAGCAACCAGCTCTACGAAAACAAGCCCAACTGGCAACCCACCACATTGTGTAAAACACAGGGCGTTTTTAAACAGTATAAACATACATTTATTGTGGCAGTACACATAAACATCAGCTAAATTATACTAAACAGTTTGAATAACATACTTTTAAGCTCTGATAAAAAAATAAAATAAAAAAAACATTTTGCATATGTATGTCCTGACACCTGTGTGTGAGTGGAGCCCCCTAGTGGTCGGCAACAGTATGAGTGTTTGGGGTGCGCGCCCACAAACGTATTTGTATATGTCTATGGGTGCGCCTGTCTCCTTGCCAACTTGGGCGGGCGCGATAAACAGGAAACGGGACGTGGAAGAGACAAACTACTGCTACCACTCGTCTGTTGCTTTATTGTGTGGAGCTAAGAGATAATCAACTAGTTTCACTCGGAAAGAAAGTCAAGCCCAAATAAACAACTTCACGTTCAAAACAAGCCCAAAAAACCACGACTCACAAGAAAGTCGCTTATAATAAGCGGACTTGGCAACTATGTCTGTGCTGTGTGCTGGCTATATGTAAAGTCTGCAGTCAGCAGACACCCTCCTCCAGTAACCAGCCAATTAGCATTCTGTACGTAAATGAGCCTACAAGTAGCCTGACCTCTTACATACGGCAGCTCGCCTGCAGGCCATTGTGACATCATTCTGCTTTAAAATGTGGCTGCAGGTGCTTCTAATTTAAATACCAGGGTGTCGATGTGGGGGTGTAGGCCCTCCTCTTTCTATCGACATCTGTTTTGACTAATCGGGATGATCTATGGTCTTTCAAGAAAAATAATATCGACCGAGCCTGGTCTGGCTAAGAACACAAAAACTTTTTTGTATACAGAGCTGACCAGTCAACTCTAACACCTGTTCTGATGCTACAGACATATAGCCAATCAAATTCCTGTTATGTGGATATGTAATGTTTGTAGGAAAAATATAAAATGGAAAAGGAAACAAATTGTTTTAAGCCTGCGCAAGTACGCACGCCACTTTTTGAAAGGTGTTTGTTTTTCAACTAAAAGATGGCCAAACCTACTGCAAAAAGAAAATATAGCTCTTACGAGGTGGCTGGGTAGTAAAAGAAAGCTTTTTCTCATGAGGAAATGGATAATAAAAGGCGAGCTCTAGGAGCTCCTTGGATTATTATTTGGTTCATATAGAACATGTTTTATTTCAAAAGTAGGTGAAAACATGTTATAAACTGCTGATGTTTATTTATATATTGTTTAGATTTCAATACATTTTGAAAGAGAAAGGATATAATGTGCTTTTTTAGCGTTTTTAGCTGCGTGTGGTGATGGTGGTGGTGAGGGAGCGTGTGTATTGCTGCGTGCCTCCTTACGGCTTATTCATAATTTACTGTATTTTAATCATGCTGACAGTAAATGTGATGTAGAATATGATTCCTGCAGTTCTTACCTTCCATTAGAGCCCTCACTAATGACTGCATGTGGATCCATTCAGGAGTTACAGCCTTGTGATGTTGTGTCTAATTGTGTGGACATGTTGGACTCCATTTGGACAATTAGAAAAACACATGGACATACTCTCATAAAAATATGTCCAGTATAATTATTGTTGGTGCTATTGTTACCAGATTTGAACTGGTAATAGGGAAGACTTAATGATGCAGCCTCATATAATTTTCCAGTCCATCCCTCCATGTGCAGCAACATAAAATGATTAAAGTATTTCTGATAAGACAAAAACCCTATGATTTGTGTGCTTCAATTCAATAACGGCGTAATAGTTAAAATAATTGACAGCACGTTACAAATTCAATGTGTTACCTTTACAGAGAGACCAACCTTTGAATTTTCTCCAAAAGGTTCAAGGACAGCATTTAATTTAATTTTGGGATGTTTTATTCAGATGGTTTAGGCATTTCTGGCGTGACAGTTAGAACTAACGAAAACCAAACGTAAATATAGCATCTATTTGTTCTGTCAACCAGGGAATGCTATGCTGTTCTTTATCAAGTGTGAGCTTGTCAGTGAACACAGACTGATAACAGGGGACTGTTTGTAATGAAGGTGTTTGGTTGTTGGTCGACACAGGAATTATATGACAAGTTCTAGGGGAGAGTTCACAAGGGATTCTAGCATCAATGGCTTACTTGGAGACACAAAAAGATTAGTACATTCAAGAAAGAGTACCATGGGACCAGGACTGGGAAGCACAAGGAAAACACAGGTTATTATATTATACGAAGGTTTACAAGGGGGAGTGGTGTAATGAACCCCTTCAAATACTGGACCAAAATCACCACAAACGCTT
>NC_056511.1:11370884-11383953 GCF_014905685.2 Nematolebias whitei | reverse complement strand
GAACAAAGTGACAAAAATATAAACTCAGACAGGCGTGAATCGTGACAAGTGGTGGTGCAGAGATTAGAGAAGGTGGGCCTGTGATTGGAAGGTCGCCAGTTTAACCCCCCATATTGACAACAACAAAATGTGGGTGGGAAAGGTGAAGTACCCACACCTGCCTCCACCCTCATTTGTCCCACTCTGGGTCCTTGAGCAAGACCCTTAACTCCCACCATCTGCTGCCCCAGGTGCCCTAGATGGCAGCTCTTTGCTCCACACAGATGGCTGTGGTAGCTCAGTGGTCTGTGGTTGCATGAGGAAGGGCATCCGGTGTTAAAACAATTGCCAAGTTTTCATACAAGATAGTTAGCTGTGGTGACACCCAAGGATGAGAGCAGCCAAAAGAAGAAAAAATAAGGTTTACTAGGGCTGTGGATCTGTGTCAATTGCTCCCATAGTGAAATGATGATTTTATCAGCCTTAAATACCCAGGGGTTCATCAACAGGATAGGGGACAGCTGCTGGTAGTGGGCGCTGCCCAATCACTCAGAAAGCTGTAGGAATGTCCATCCATCCATTCTCTTCCGCTTATCCAGGGTCGGGTCACGAGGGTAGCAGCCTAGGTAGGGAGGCCCAGACTTTCCTCTCCCCAGCCACTTGGTCCAGCTCCTCTGGGGGAATCCCAAGGCATTCCCAGGCCAGCCGAGAAACATAATCCCTCCAGCATGTCCTGGGTTTTCCTCTGAGTCTCCTCCCGGTGGGACGTGCCTGTAACACCTCACCAGGGAGGCATCCAGGAGGCATCCTCACCAGATGCCTGAGCCACCTCAACTGGCTCCTCTCGATGTGGAGAAGCAGTGGCTCTACTCTGAGTCCCTCCCAGATGGCCAAGCTTCTCACCCTGTCTCTAAGTGAGAGCCCAGACACCCTGCGGAGAAAACTCATTTCGGCCACCTGTATCCGTGATCTCGTTCTTTCGGTCACAACCCAAAACTCATGACCATAGATGAGGGTAGGAATGTAGATCGACCGGTAAATTGAGAGCTTCGCCTTTTGACTCAACTCTCTCTTCACCACGACAGACCTGTACAGCACCCGCTTCACTGCCAACGCTGCACCTATCCGCCTATCAATCTCCCGCTCCATTTTTCCCTCATTCGTGAACAAGACACTCCTCAACTTGGGGCAGGACCTCTTCCCTGACCTGGAGAGGGCACACTACCCTTTTTTGGCTCAAGACCATGGCCTTGGCTGTAGGATTGGGATTAGTGGAAAAACAATGGAATCCCCACATTGTCCAAGAGGTTTGGGTATAATTATGCCATAAAATCTGTATTTTTTTTTGTGTCTCTCAATGCTGTCTTTTAACAAACATATTTAAGAACTACTAAACAGATTTTAATAAAACTTTCAGAGGAAAAAAATGAATGTGCATCCTCAACTGATTAACCTTTGGACTCAACCTAATTTTTGATGGCTGCCTACAGCAGCCAAATGAGCTCAGAAAACACTCTGTCTGTCTATCTATTTGTCTATCTACCCTGAGATTGTAATAAAGTTAGGTCAGTCAGTCAATAAAAAAGAAGTTACAGTGAAACATTATTTTGAAGTTTGATCCATCCTGTGTTGGGTTTGCATGTTTTTCCCACACATAGCTGGATTCACTTTGGCTTCCAGCCATGTATATTAGGTTAATTGAATATTTTAATTTGGCTTATGAGTTAGTGTGTGAAAGTTTGTTTGTTTGTTTCATTGGTCTTTTTGTTGGCATCGTAAACAACTGGCAACCTGTTAGCCTACCTGCTTTTTGCCCACTTACTTCCTTTTGTTTCATTAATGCTTCATAATCTATATCAGGTATCCTGAAGCAAATATTTGTACAAATCAGTTTGTCTTTTCCAAGGTAGTCAATGGGAGAAATAATAATAATAAATAAATAGGAAGAAGCAAAATCTAATTTGTCTGCAGTTTTTATGGGAGGTTTGCTTTGTGTACCTGTAGCTCAGTTCTGCACAATATGGCGAGGCTATGAAGAGGCTGGAAAAATCAAACATTGAGAGCAGCTCAGAAACAGGTTCTTGAGATCAAACCCCTTCATTCAGCAAATAACAGCTTTCACCACACTTATGATTTGTATGGAGGGAGTCGGTTATTCCGATGCTACATTATTTATCATGCAGCAGCTTGAAAATCTACAACTTTTAGTAACTTACAGCCCAATAAAAATATTCTGTCAGCTGTAATCAGCATGTTTTCCAAATATGTTTAATCTCAAAAGTTTTCAAGCCATTACTCAACATTTTTCAAGACAGCATTGACCTAGACAGAGGTATGGAAACTCAAAAGAAGCCATTTTTATTTATCTAAAAACATGCCAAGAATGTTTTACAAAACAATCAGATTCATTCTGTGCTTTTCTATAATCAATTCAAGTTTGCCATTTTAAATAAACTTCAGTAATACTGTTTTTATGAACAAAAATGGGTAAATAAAACAAAGATGTAACAAAACAATTTCAAAGGCAACTGGCTTTAGAACATCTCAGTTAGGTCAGATGCTGTGCTCCAGCATCAATGTGTGGCTGCACAGCTGGAAAGAGAAAAGCTTTGCAGAGAGTGGTGAAGGCTGCACAGTAGTCTGTTGGAGTCAGCCTCCCCACCATCACAGACATCTACACCTCCAGATGCAGGAAGAGGGCCACCTGCATCATGAAGGACCCCACTCACCCAGCACAAGCACTTTTTGCCCCGCTCTCCTCAGGCAGGAGGTTGAGGAACATTAAGTGTAAAACCACTAGACTGAGGAACAGCTTCTACCCTGAAGCTGTTAGACTCATGAATCCCTATTCAGAAAAATCACTGTAATGCCACTTTAATTGTGATATGTCACTTTATATGTGCTGCTGATTATCCATGCTGCTGATTTCTTGCCTTTAAGCTACTGTATTCAAACCTATCTGCTCACAGCAGACTCATATTCAGGCTGTTGTTTAATATACCGTATTATATTACATTATTATTGTTTAGCGTATATCATAGAGCCTTGTATATTGTTTATTTTCTTATACTTTATATTTTTGCTATTTTTGGATGGAACTGGGACCTTGAGCACACAATTTCATTCCAACTCATGTACCATGTGTGATGCGAATGACAACAAAGAACCTTGAACCTTATTGAGCCCCATGGCTAAAATCAGCACAAAATTTATTTTACATTTATTAAAAGTCATTTGGTGATTATATTTACATAATGCATATGTTTCACACTAACACGAGAGAGAACTGCCAACTTATAATTATATACTTATAAGTTATGTATTATATTACATTGTTGGACTTTAACTGCTGGCAAAAAGTGTATTGGGTAGCACAAGTTGGGTGGATAATCCTTCAACAGCAGGACAAACAGACCTTTAGGTCTTGGACTGGTACAGTGAAAGAAGAGTGGATAAAAACAAACCACAAAATGGACCTATTTAGCAGAACTGTTCATTTGTACTATTTGTATACTCCTCTTAGTCAATACCAGGAGCTTATGACCCTAAATGTGATGGAAAGGGATAAGGGAGCATGACTGACCTGCCGTGTGGGAGCTCTGTATGTGACTGTGTGTGATCTTGAAGGTGAGGCTCGAGGCACAATCAGATTTGGTCTGATTAGCTGTGCAGTTCAAAAACACCTTCAAATATACACCACCTCTAATTCCTCAGACACCATTTTTGCCACACATTTATTGGAGCCGTAGGGTTCTTTGCTATAATTCATGGGAATAAATGGAGTGCTTAAATGATTTATGATTGATTTAGTGGAGATGGAGTTTTCTGCAGCACAGATAACAGCATCCGCAGGCATTTTTTACCTCTAATCGTTCATCATGACATGGCCTTTTATGACAAAACGCATTCCAGGGTACAAAATAAGCTGTGCATTTAAATATCTGAGTGTATAAAGTTCAGAAATCAAATTCCTGACAGAAAAGGGGTCAGGTTTGAAAGATTTTTTTTTTTTTTTTTTTTGCTGTGGTTTCCTAAAGATTAAGCACAAACTGAAGAAAAAAATATGAATATGTACAGATAATTTTTTCTAAAACTACATTAAGGCTGATAATCACATGTATCATTAGTGCAAACAGACCTCATTAGATCATGCAAAAATAAAGTTTTTCTTGGTAAACATATTTTTGGTTGCACATGAACTTCAGTTTGACTTTTCACTTGTGGGTTGCTTGTGTTTGATCAATTACAACCAAATCAAGTAGATGATGGTTAGGGTTGGAAAAATGGGTTTCCTTCCAATAAAACCTTTCTAACAAGACATAATCTAGGATAAAAATGGCCAAGTGTATATATAAGGAACTATAAAAGGATTGTTCTTATAATATTTTGGAAAAGGTGGACGGTGGTGGAGTGGTTAGAGCTGGTTTAGAGCCTTTCTGGGCAAAGTTGGTATGTTCCCAGTTTCCTCCCACAGACCAAAACATGATTATTAGGTTAAATGGTAACTCTATTGTTTATAGCTATGGGTGAGAGTAAAATGATTGTCTCATTTGTCTCCATGTGTTCCTGTGATGGACTTGTGGTCTTGTCCATGTGTACCCCGCCTCTGGCACAGTGACTGTTGGAGATAGGTACCAGTACCCCGTGACCTGGAAAGGAGAAGCAGGTAAAAAAAATAATGGATGGGTATTTTGGAAAATAGTGTTAGTGCTATCATCAGCACGAGGATTCCCATTTACATTTTCAGATGGGTCCTTTCTGTGTGATGTTTGTATTGTTTCTGATCCTCTCCCTTCCACTATCAACAAACAGATGTGTTTTGTAATTCCATATGCTGACCTGACCTTCAGTGTGAATGTGAATGGTTGGGGGTTTTGTGTTTGTTTTAATGTTGGTCATACAGTTTATCTGACATGTAGCTTGGCTCCCACTCTGCGTAGTGTTTACATATTCCAGCTTCTCCCTGAACAAAATAACGGATCCGCTTTTGGTATCCGAATAATCCCGTCCAGAGTTGCGAAAAGCCATTGCCAAACCCAGTAGTCAATGGGTGAGAGGCAGGGTTCACTCATACAGATTGTGCATCACTGGGCCAACACAGAAACAGACTAAATGCATTAAAAGGACACACACGCATGCACAAATCAGGAAAAATGGAAACCATAGCACACAGAGAAAATGAATGCATGCACAAGAAGAGATGCACACAGGAAGGTCCTAGCTTAAATTTGAATCAGAGACTTTTTTTTCTGTAAGAAAGCAATACTGAAAACTCAGCCTAGTTTCAATCATTGATTTGTTGTGACCACAATCCAATCTTATACACATATCAGGTAACAATAATATTTGCTATGGGGCCAAGATGAGGTAGAGGTAGGGCAGTCGACTTGGGACCAGAAAGTCGCGGTTCGACTCCCAGCCATTCCCACATGTCGTGGTGTCTCTGAGCTTACATATCTGCCCACTGCTCCACCTGGGTGCATCTTATGTGTTATGGGTTAAACTCAGAGAACTAATTTCACCATTGTATAAGAATATACAATGATGACAACACATAACACTTTATCTTTATTTGACAAAGCTTATTTTCATAGGGATAACCAAGTCAGATTGTGTGTGCTACATCATGCATGAAATAATATTTTTGGGAAATGTCAGAAAACTGCATAATTAGTTTTCCAATGAATGCCAACAAGTATCAAGCTAATTTAAACCAGAATGTGATGACTCACCTATACGCCAAAGAGAATATAGACAACTCAATATTTTTTTTATAAATTTTGCATAAAAAAATATTAACCTGTATAGACAATATGTGTATTTTCATCTCTGCATGGCAGAGAGCGGAATCAAAAAGAAAAAAATGCTGATAACACACAGCAAGACAAACAACGTGAGAAAGCACCTAAAAGCCTCAGTGTATGAAGGAAGCAGTGCAATGCCTTGCAGAGTAAATGCATTAGGGTCTGGAATGACATTCATCTATAGCCATGATTCCTGCCATCAGAGGGCTTACTGCAAAATGTCTAAACAGTACAGGAGTGCACACATACGTACAGTGACAAATTCAGAAAGGCTAAAACAAACCACACGCATAGAAGCACATTATAACGGCAACACACGCAGACACACAAATACAGTAAGACAGTCCGAGACAGTTTGGATTAGAATGCGCACACACACCCTCACACTAAGCGCTAACTGACTCAGACAGACTGTGTAACAGCCTGACTGCTCTCAGCCAGGGCTCATCTTGCTTGAGACGCTTGCTCACCTCTAAATGAGAGCTGTCAAGCGGATCCATAGTGACGCCTGCCACCTCTAATTGGCAGTGCATTAACAATCAAATCAGGCTAATTAGTCAGAGCACGGCAGCAAGAAATAATATGCTCCGTGTATACAATTGTGGCATATGCCTATTCCACAGCCACCATCCAGTTTTGCATATTCTATTTTCATCAAAACAATGGAAGAAAATAAGAAGACTGGAAGAATAGATCTGAGGAAACGATAGAGAGGAAGTTCAGTTGATTGTTAAAGCCAAGACTTAAATTTGTTAATTTATTTTTTACTTTTGTCTTTAAATTAAAGCTTCTTAATTTGTGGTTGTTTCATTTGGATGGGTGTTTTGGTTCAAAGCATCCAATTTAATTCGGAGTTGGCTTTTTTCAGGTGTTTTTGGCATTTTGGGGGTCTTTGTTGAGTCAAAAAACTGATTTTATGATTTGAGTTGGACGGCAGATTGGTAAGAATCCCTTCATTTTACTCATATGAATACCTATGTCTTTGGGGTAGTGCACCTCATTCTGCATTTCTAGTTTAAATGTAATTGTCTAAAACTGTAATAATAATGACTTGGTCAATATAAGTTCCAAAAATACTTGTGTCCTAGTCTGAAAGAACACAAGTTACTGTACTTGCCGCCGTACACGTCACACAGCGGTATAAGTTACATCAGTCCAAATGTCTAATAATGTTAATATGTCTAATAAAGTGGGAAAAAACAGAAATATGTTGCTTTGGCAAATGTCACATCTGTTATGCATCACCACTGATGCGTTGCATTTGTTATGTGTATCCACTTACAACCCGGAAATGTGGGCCGGTATTGTGCCAAAAATCGATTGGCTGCCAAATGGCAGCCGTGGGAGCGTGCATGGGAGGACTTTAACAAGAATTGAACAAGATTAACACTTAAAAACAATTATTTGTTTGCTCAAAATTATAACAAAGGTGTGTCGCAGTTGAACTTTTCCTTAAAAAAATGCACTTTGACGGTCAAATCAGTTGCATTTCACCTGGGCAGCAGAGCGAAATGCAGCTGATTTGAAGTTTGCTCCAGGAGTTTCGGAATGAGACAAAGGTGACTTGGTATGGCAAGCCAATTGCCTCACTGATAGCCACTATTACCTGTTAATGAAACACTTGGCTTTCCATACAGTATTAGTCGAAGGCCCTCTAGTGGCTGAAAATGGTAGTGTTCAATATTTTCCATGTCAGAATGAATGAAATTGTCAGATATCAGACAAAAATTGGGTTAAAAATATGGGGGAAAAACATAAATATATTGCTTCGCTGTATAAGTCGCAGGCATGCAAATTTATGCAACTTGTACAGCAAAAATTAAGGTAATCACTTTTTTAAAATCAAATTTTTATACTTGATATACTGTTTATTTTATGGAAAACTAGAAAAAAAGTATTTCCTGTTAAAATGCAGTGTGAATGCTGAATGATTTTGCTGAAAGTTGCTGATGAAGCTAAAAAGAAGGCTGCAAATCAACAATGCATTTATTATCTTTACACACTTCTTCCTTTTCGGGTCATCACTGATGCTCATATCCAGCAGTCACTGTTCAAGAGACAGTGGACATTCTGGACAGGTCACAAGTCAATTTTAGGAAGACATAGAGACAAACCAGACAAACAACAATTCACTTACTCAAACCTAGGGACTATTTAGAGTTAATAATCAGCCTAACACGTATGCTTTTGGTCTGTGGGAGGAAACCAGAGTACCTGGAGAAAACCCAGGCATGTACGAAAAGAACATGCAAACTCCGCCCAGAAATGCCCTGCACCGGGATTTGATCCAGCGACACTACCAACTGATCCACCGTGCTACCCCTGTAAAGGCCTGTAAATCTTCAATTGTACAAAAATGCTAGCTAAAAGCCAGAAGTAGCAAAACACTTGCAAATTATCAGGAAAAAAATAGCTAAATGTCAAAAGAAACAAAACGCTATTAAAAAAAGGCAGAAATTGGTAACTTAGAGTTAGAAGCAACGTAACACTAGCAAAAAAGCTGGAAAATGCTAGTCAAGAGTCCCATGTTTGCTGATTTAAGCAGAAAGAAGCTGAAATAAGCACAAACATATTGCAATTACTTAAAACAGCTCATGCTGGCAGAAAACAGTTAAGCTGTAGCTGAAAATGCAGAAAAAAGCTGAAATAATTAATTAATTAATACATGCCCATTAATACAATAAAAAAATACTTGAAATTGGCTATAAAAAAATTAATAAAAATTAGCACAAAGAAACTGAAAAACACAGAACAAAATGTGAAATGAGCCATGAAAGGTTGTAAACAGATTAAGGCGTTTGAAAGATATGAAGTTAAACTAGTTTGTTTCCTTTTTTAATTTATTTTTTTCTGCAAAGAGCCAGAAAATAGCTAAATATTTTAAAAAGCTAAAGTTGCACCATGACCAAAAGTCAAAACAGGAGTGTCCTGAATGAGCTGAAAGTTTTGATATATGAATTGAAATATGAATATTGCACAAAAAATTGCAGAACGAGTTAAGTACTAGAAAACATACGGAATAATGATAGCAGCGAAAGAGAAACAGATAGAAAACCAAGACTGTGAATGCTTAAAAAACATTCCCACTGACTTTACATGCATCTCACCAAGTGCAGTGGTACAGGCCCCATTTATTGCATGTTTGAATTCAGCATGAATCATTAGCTCTTGTAAAACATGTGAGAACAAATAATTTTACAAAACTGTCAGTTCAAAAAACTGTCTACAGCAGTTAAGATGTTAAGTGCTCATAACTTTTCTATTAAACTCCACTTTGAAAGTTCTGAACTATCACTTCACGGGTCATGAGAAAGTGGGATTCAGCTTTAAACAGCTTGAATCATTGTCCTCACAAGAATATATATTTAAACAGGTATGTGTTTCTGATGGAGAGATGTATGCCTCCTGACGTGGATGGCTAAAGTGATGTAAGAGCTGATGCTGCTATGTATGCAGTTTCAAACACACACATTAGCGTTGTTCCAGCATGCATTAATAAGACAACAGGACACACATGTACAAAGCACATACACAACTACGTTAGTTATCGCTGCTCTCTCAAAGTGCCCCAGACGGATGCAATGTTCGCAGTTGTTGCTGATGTTAAGTGGGATATTTTCTGCCCTCTATTTTATTTGTGTTTGGCCTGTAAATCGTAATAGGCTGTGCTTTCAAATGAGTAATTAGGGAGCGATAATGCAGTGCTTTGTTTTGTTTGTTTTTCCCTAAAGAGTCTAATAGAGAACCTAAAGAGAAAAGGAGGGGTTGACAAAGAAAGAGTCAAGAGGGAAGGAAGATTATCAAAACCGGGATGTGAACGTAGTAAGGTAACGACTAAAGCAATATTTTGAAGCTGAAGAGGTCAGTGTTTTTCTTCTGAGAACTGGGGAAAAAACCCAAAGAGAACAAATTCATCCATCCATCCATTATCTTTACCCGTTTGTTCCATTTTGGGTCATGGGGGTCGCCGGTGCCCATGTCCAGCAATCACTGTGCGAGGGGCGGGGTACACCCTGGACGGGTCGCAAGTCCATCACAGGGCCACATAGAGACAAACGAGACAAACAACCATTCACTCTCTCACTCACACCTAGGGACAATTTAGAGTTACCAATCAGCCTAACATGCATGCTTTTGGTCTGTGGGAGGAAACCGGAGTACCTGGAGAAAACCCACGCATGCACGGAGAGAACATGCAAACTCCACCCAGAAAGGCCCCTGGACCGGGGTTTGAACCAAGGACCTGCTCGCTGAGAGGCAGCAGCTCTACCAGTTGCGCCACCGTGCATGCCTGAGAACAAATTCATGTTGCATTTATTAAACAATAAGCCATAAACACACAAACTGGTTCACAAATCTTTGCAAACAAGTTTATAGTATTTAGCATTGTCACTATTGTGTTTACAGATGGATGGTCAAAAATTTTAATTATTATGTCAGTTTAATTTGGGATTATATAATGATTCAGATGCAGTCTACTGCAGTTTATACAGCTTTCTCCTAGTAATACTCCCTTTCACAACGTTAAAAACAAATGTAAACCCTAACTCACACTCTGTGTACTGAACCAACCTTCACTGCCATGCCGACATTTCTTTACTTTTCTCTCGTACAGCATGCAGAGTAGATTGACAGTGCCGTGTATGAATGTTTTCATACATATGAATTCAGAATTAAATTCAAAATGTTACTTCTAATCTACAAAGCTCTCAACAACATAGCTCCATCTTATATTTGAGATCTTATTGTTCCATATTTTCCTAACAGAGCACTTTGCTCTCAGACTGCAGGCCTGTGGTTCCTAGAGTTTCCAAAAGCAGAATGGGAGGAAGATCTTTCAGTTATCAGGCTCCTCTCTCATTGTCCAGTTTTAAGACTGGGCTTAAGACTTTCCTTTTTGATCAATCCTATCACTAGGGTGAGCTTGTTATGTTGATATACATTAGACTACTGAAGGACAAACTGACCTAATTTCCTTAAACTACTTGTTAAAATTGAATAATTTTCATTTGATACTATTTCTATTTTAACGTGATTCTCAACCTGCCATTGTGTATCTATTCCTCCTTCCTATTCCTCTCAAACCCAGCTGATCAAAGCAGATAGGCACTTGTCCTGAGCCTGGTTCTGCTAATGGTTTCATCCTCATGAGGGAGTTTTTCCTTTCCACTGTTGCCTTCATGCTTGCTCGAGATGAGAGTTCTGCGATGGAGTTAAACTCAAAGCAGTCTGCTTCTAATATAAATAGTGTTAAATTATTATTTTTATATATGAATGTTTCTGTTCAGTGCCCTGAGACGGCTTTTGTTGTGACTTGGCACTATATAAATAAACTGAATTGAATCTTACTGAATTTATGAATGTGGAAAAGATTAGCATTTAACCAACAGCTGACATAAGATCGACTTCATTATTCTCTAAATGAATATTTTTTTCTCTTCAGCTGAAAATATAGGAGGTCGTAATTATTTATGTCACAGCTATGCAGTCATTGTGCCACTCTCAGAAATGACAGCATTAATTAAGCTGTCAAACATTATCAAGGCTATCCAATCATAGCAATCATGCCCTTGCATTACCAACAATAGCTGAGTCAATTTTACGGTATTTTATGAACATGGAGGAGGAAAATGCACAATGGAGCACAATGAAGCTGCAATAATAATTGATGAAAATATGTTTCTGCAGTTTCAGTTTTGCAGTTTCTGCTAGCACTGTATTTTGTGTAAAACACGTGTAAGATATAATGAGGGTTTGAGTATTTTACTAAACAAAGTAGACATGAGTGATTCATAAAAGTACACAAATGTGAGTGGTCAAACACCTCATGTCTGACAGGTTACTATATAGAATACACAACTCACAGTTTTAACCAAACAATTTATGCAGTTAGAGCTTAAACAGATGACTGTTTTGAGTGTTTCTCTGTACCGCCAGTTACTATGACAAATTTGTTTTGTTGTAGATGGCAACACACACACACACACACACACAAACGCACCTTACCCCTTTTAATTTGCTCACGCTTTTCCGCCACATACAAATTGACAAACGTGTTTACCATCATTACCAAAGCTCGCCTGTGCCTCTGTATGCTCCTCAGCACAATTAGCGACAGGAGAGTAATCACAGCTCTTTACCTCACCCAGCACAGCTGTGAGCGGAAAGAACAGTGAACACAATTAACAACACCTAAATCCAATTAGCAAACAATGAAAGGTAACACAACCTGATGGTGCTAGTTAACCACAAAGAACTTGGCTTCTGACAGCACGTTAGAAAAGACAGAGGAGATAGGTTGGGTCAAAGAAGTAGATGTAATACAATTGATGGAAAAGAAGAGGGAGAAGAAGACAAAAGTATTGAGATTGATGTGCAAATCAGGGTAATATTTTCTACAAAGTACATCAAAAATACATTGGCCTTAAGCAAAAAGTCGCTTGTTTTTTAAAAAAATTAATAAAATATTAGTGTTTAAACTCTTCATTGGTTTGAAACTCTGTCTACATATGACTAAATAAAGTGTTGTTTTGTTTTTTTAATCGCTTTAACGTTTAAAATCCATGCTGGTAATACACAGCAGTTCAAATAAACAGGTGCAATAGGTTTCATTATCACTTTTGAAATTGTATATATTTAGTTAGAAAAGAAACATAAGGTTTTATTTCATTATCACATTCGACACCTTGAATCTTTGCACAAAGGTGGCAAAAAGAAATTAGCTTGTGGCTAGATGAGTCTTTTTATAACATTCCTGAGAATTAAGTTCTATGTGAATTTCTTTTGCAGTTGAAGACATTGATTTGTAAACATATTCATGGTTTCAAATTTTCTACAATCTAATACAGAAGTAATTTTTAACTTGGAACTCTGTGTTTTCATTACTTGCAGTTGGTATTGGATCAGAATCTGCAAAATAGTTTTTAACATTTTAATGATTTGCAACATTAATAGATACTTATGTTGTACTGTGAAAGCATTCTTCAGCTTGTCAGTGGCGTACGCAATGTATTGCTGCACATTACACCAGCAGCAAAAAGTAGAAAAACAAAACCGTGACTCAAGAGGACTTTTTCAATTTAGTACTCACTATTCCAACTCCTACAAAGTTTAATGAGAATTGGCTAAGATATAATCTTTTTTCCTCGAATTTCCCCTCTGGGATTAATAAAGTATCTATCTACTGGTATCTAGTTATCTGTGTCTACCGGTATCTATCTATCTATCTGTGTCTACCGGTATCTATCTATCTATCTGTGTCTACCGGTATCTATCTATCTATCTAT
>NC_056511.1:11370701-11370874 GCF_014905685.2 Nematolebias whitei | reverse complement strand
TCTATCTATCTATCTGTGTCTACCGGTATCTATCTATCTATCTATCTATCTATCTATCTATCTGTGTCTGTCTGTCTGTCTGTCTGTCTGTCTGTCTGTCTGTCTGTCTGTCTGTCTGTCTGTCTATCTATCTATCTATCTATCTATCTATCTATCTATCTATCTATCTATCT
>NC_056511.1:11303084-11370691 GCF_014905685.2 Nematolebias whitei | reverse complement strand
TCTATCTATCTATCTATCTATCTATCTATCTATCTATCTATCTATCTGTGTCTACCGGTATCTAGCTATCTGTGTCTACCTGTACCTACCAGTATCTATCTATCTGTACCTACCGGTATCTATCTATCTGTAGCTACCGGTATCTATCTGTACCTACCAGTATCTATCTGTATCTACCGGTATTTATCTTTCTACTAGTATCCATCTATCTATCTACCCGTGTCTATATTGATCAGTATTTATCTATCCATCCATCTATCCATCCACTTTCAGGTATCCATGTTAGGTCATAGTAGGATCATCCTAAACTTACTCCAGTGACACTCTATCATCTTCTGGGTGATCCAAAGGTGTTCCTAGGCTATAAACCGTAAATCCCAGGGTTTTCTCCCAGCACAATGTCCCAAAACAATCGTCAAAGAGCTGCAACCAGGTAACATCCAGATCAAATATCTGAACCTCATCAGTTGACTGTTTTCGACACAGAGGACCAGCAGATCTACTCAGAATGCCTCTTGGATGTTGAAGCTTCTCATCCTCTTTCTAAAGTTTGGTCCAGGCAGTTTCTGAAGGTAACTCTTTCAGCAGCTTGTATTGGATGTTTGTTCTATCATAACTCAAAGCTTAAGAACAAGAATGAGAAATAGCACACCGCTGATGGGTTCAGCATCTTCTTTACTATTGGCAAAGCACTAATCTCTCTGCCCACCTTACCATCAACTATGAATAACAGAGAGCAACTTAAACTATTTCACTTGTGGCAGAGTTTCATCCTCGATCTGAATGTTTTCTTGAAGACATTCAAAAAACAAGAAACAAAGTCAAGCTGTCTTAACCTCCCAGGAATGATGTAGTGGGGGGAAAAGCTGCTTTTAATTTGAATCCAGAGTTTTTTGTGTGATACAAACTTTGATGACTTGGTAGCAGAGGAAGTGGTCAGGAGTGACACTACAGAAATCTGAAGAGTGGATATAAGTGACAAAACCTTGACAGGAAGAAGGAAATAATGTAAAGGGAGATAATTATAAGGCATTGGCTGTGAATGAAGTGGAAATGGCGTGCGAGTGAGATGAAGATGAGCTACAAGAGGATAAGAGTGGTTTCGACCAAGAAATAGTGGACAGGTAATTACTTTGGAACAGCAAAACTCAGAGATTCAACAGAAAAAGAGATGGACTGAAAAAGTAACTAGAAATGATTTAGATTTGATGAGCAAGACAGTCCTTTTTAATATGAAACAGTTAGAAATAGTTCTTCAGAAGTATTAAATGTGGAAGGTGGGTTTGCAAATTTTGCCCAAAATATAGGAGAATTTAAGCGAGAGACATTTTGACAATATTTTAGGTTGCTATTAAATATAATATTACAACAAACTGAAACTCCTGCAAAAATGTATATTTTCTGTCCATGTACAAATGGAAGAGTGGACAGATTATGATATTTAGGTTTCTTGTATAGATGTTCTGTTTCATGAATGAAACTAAACATGAGTGGTGGTGCAGAGGTTAGAGAAGGCAAGCCTGTGATCAGAAGGTTGCTGGTTTGACGCCCTGAACCAACAACATCAAAATGTGTGTGGGACATAGGCGTTGCAACCATTATATGTGAAGAGGACATGTCCCCCCATATTAAAAAAAAAACGTTCATTTGGACCTCCCCACTTTTACTATGAAACATTATTTCAGGCGGCGCTGTTTCTCTTTCTTCGCGAACGAATCCATTCCACTTGATTAATAGGAGAATACTCATACCACTAAAACTCCATTCCAGGTTTTCCTGGTTATCCCCAACTCTCCACCGTCTCCTCCTGCCTCTGCAGAAAACGCACACAAGTGGAGGAGGTGGAGGTTCCTGTGTTACTCGCTCGCCAGTTTAGTGAGCTTAGTGCGGGCATTTGTTGACCGGGGGAGGGTGTTGATCATAAACATATATTCATGTTAGGAGGATGCTTGAGAGAAGTGCAGCGCTATGTCTGTAGCATCTTAGCTTAGCAGTAACTGTGACGCTGTAAGACGCTGCAGGTGTAAGAGACGCTGTGTGTTCAGGTGCATTAAAGTTGAAATGTCTTTAAAACCCCACACCTTATTGTCCTCAAGCTTCGTGAGAAACATCATTTAGATGAGTAGTGTTGAACACAAGTAAAAAAAGTCTAGTGGTGATGTTTTTTATTTCTCTATAAACACAAATAGTGCTGATCTGACGCTGTGTGTTAAAGTGTATTAAAGTTCAAATGTCTTTAAAATCCACAGCTGAATTTACACAAACTTGATGAGAAGCATGATTTAAATGTGTGGAATTAAAGGAAATCTAGGTGAAATGTTGCTTTTTTGTTCACGCACGCGCACACACACACACCTACACACATCATTGTGTCCCCCCCACATTACAGATGCTTCTGACGCCCTTGGCATGGGAAAGGTGAAACCTCCACCCTCATTTGCCCCACTCTAACTTGAGCAAGGCTCTTAACCCCCACCATCTGCTCCCCCATGTGCCCTAGATGGCAACTCTGCTCCACACAGAGGGCTGTGGTAGCTCTGTGTTTAAGTAAGTAAGTAAGTAAGTCAGTCAGGAAATAAATAAATAAATCCTAAATATGTGATATTTGGATCAAGAGCCAAGTGAGCAACTGAAATCTAAAGGTAGAGATGACCCTAAAAGACAGGTTTCCACCTACACCCATATATCTAAATATATGACATATGAATTGCATCACAAAATGATAGAGAAAAAACTCTTGACTTATGATGAAAAGTCAAAATAGCAACACTTTTCATCCCCACATAAAAATTTGAAGACATGCTCCTGATTTTTTTAAAATTCCATTTAGGGTTTTTTGGTGCTAATTCAACAAAAACTAATGCCTAAAAAGATATTCAGTTGTGATGGGAGGATTGGTTTTGCCACCCTTACTTTCTTTTACCAGTGTGAGTTATTTATAGACAACGTGGCTCCCACTCTTGTAGGTTCCTCATTGGGCCTTATGAGCAAACGGAGTTTACCGTAAAACACCGTAAGTCGTTATGTTAAATGAGTCTCAGTGGGAGCATGCACGGCCTCAGAAATTGGTGATGGATATCATCAGTAACACTGTGCAGATTGGCTGCAGCTTCAAAGACACTAATCATTTTAGTCAAAACAGCCTTGTGGTTTCTACATCGTTTGATTTTTCCATCTTCTAACTTAGCAAAGTACAAACAGTGTCAGGGCGGCAAAGTTGTGCTGGGAATACAACGTTGGTCCTAATTTATCTGAGGTGCAATGGTGTATCTTTTGCGAGGTGTATAACACAGTCTATATTTAGACAAGTCACTTAGGATATTTGTTCAATAAAAAAGATGCCAAGACCATAAAGAAGAGGGAATCGGACTGTTATGTGTCTACCATTTGGCGAGCATAGAGTTGAACAGTATCTCTACACCTGCGCATGCTTGAGAACAAATCTACTCACCCAGTAAATGATGAAAACACTTGCATTGAAGAAATAAGCATACAGATGAAGTGTTTCTATATTATGACAGCACTGATTATCTCTGCACCAAACTTAATTTAAATACAAACAATTATCTAATTTCTGCAAACTGAACAGGTCTCAGTCAAGGATGGCTTCTTTTAAGTGAGCGTTATAAAAGTCAGAAAAATCATACTGGTCAAATGAGGATACCAATAATTTCTTGCAAGCAGAATGTTTAGCAGTGCATTCTCAAAGCTGTTTAAATGGAGCTTAGCCAACATGGCAGCCAGTTTTCCTCATGTGCGTCTATGCCAATCTCCGGCTAAAATGTCCATCAAAGCTTTTAAATGCGTAAACAATCAGCCCAACTCAAAATGGGTTCAAATCGGTTTTTAAGTACTCCAGCCTTTTTTTACCATCCAAAAGCACGCACGCTAGGTTAAGTGGGGATTGTTTGTGTGTGGTTGCTTGTGTGTTTCTGTGTGGGACCTGTGATTGACTGGCAGCCTGTACAAAGTGTACCTTGGTTCTCAAACGGTGTCTGTTGGACAGGCTCCAGACCCCCCGTGACCCTGAACAGGTCCAAAAGCATGTGACAAAAATATATGCATGAGCAAATCTAGTAGATCGTCTCAAAAATGTCATAGTTGAAGGGATTTAAAATCATTTAAAGTTGAGAAATGACAGAAAATGTCATATTGGATTGAGCTTTCGAATAAAATGGAAAATTAATGTGAATATTTTTACTGTTTCTTTTGTCATTTCTTCTGACTTCCTGTTTTGGACCGCAAATGTTTTGGTCTGAAAATTTATTTACAAAGATGTCTAAATTCCTAAAACGTGGTTAATTTGGAGAAATCTCCAGTCCTTTGCAGAAGTTTTCAAACCTTTTGCGTGCTCGTCTAACAGAAACTATAAAATCCAGCTGTATGCTTTAACAGAACAAGGATCAGGCGATGCTGTTGATAAACGTTTGTTACTTGCTCTCTCCTCATGTTTGTCCTCACCTTGTCTTCTTGTGTCTCTTGTAGGTGGGAGAAGGATGTGAGGAGAGAAACTGAGGAGAAAAATCAAGAATGTGTAAACTGGAAAATGTGATAAAAGAAGGTCTTCATCCCATATAGGCATTTGCTGTTTGTTACCCAATCAGTACCTGCATGTATACACTCGTTTCTGTCAGTTGTGAGTTTGTTTTCTCGCCTGTTCATATACAAATGCATCACGTCTGTTAACCGTTTCAAGTAAAGAGATACCGTACTTGCCGCCGTACACGTCACACTGGCGTATAAGTCGCATTAGTCCAAAAATATTTAATACAGTGAACAAAAAAAAAAAAAATTTGTCATGTCGCCATATAAGTTGCATCTATTATGCGTCACCGGTGACCACCTGGAAATGTGAGCCGGTGTGCCAAAAATCAATTGGCTGCCAAATGCCTACTACTTTAAGGACTTTAACAAGAATTTAACACTTAAAAACAAATATTAGTTTGTTCAAAATTATAGTAACGGTGACAAGAACCAAATTTAGCGATTCAAACCAGATCACAGACAACAGGAAGGTTTAATAGATGTATTGATAAACAGCTTATGGTGGAGGTCTGAGTCCTTGGACCAGCACGATCTGAAGAGACAAGAAGGTTAGTGAATTGGAGTTCAACGGCTTTGGTTTGATTGTTCAGTTTACAACCAACAACCTTCGTAAGCAGGTGAGGGAGGATTTCCTTAGAGTTGGATTGTGTGATGTCACTGTTGGAAAAGGTGAGCTGGTTTTGAGGCAGAGCTGAGCTTGAAGCAGTTAGGAGAAGATCCAAAAGACACGTCCAGGGAGACATGCGAGGGTCATGCACAGATTATCAGAAATCCGAAACCAGACTTGAATCGTGATCCGGTAGACGTGGTTGTTGTAAAGATGGCAGAGGTCGTTACCATAAACAGAGAAGATAGTCTAAAGCAAGCAGGGGATGGTCAAGATGGGTAATCCGTAAGACAGGCATGAAGTCAGAACCAAGAAGACAGACAAAACTGTGGCATGGACGCTGGACATTTACTCACTGTGAGGCTTTCAATAATCTGGCACTGAGCAGTGTGGCTGTGGGGTTTAAATACAGGCGACAACAGGTAAGCTGCATGAGCTGATTGTGGTGACTCAGTTGAGTGGGCGTGGTTACATGAGCAGACAGGTGCACGTTGACAGGAGCTGAGATGAAACAAACATGAACAGGAACTATGGCAGGCAGAGCAGGAAACATGACAAAAGGTGTGTCTCAGTTGAACTTTTCCTTAATAAATGCACTATATTGGTCAAATCAGCTGCATTTCAAAAATCAATTTGCAGCTGCAAGAGTGCACAGAGAGAGGACTTGATGTGCATTTCTTTGAAATTTAACAAGATAACGACCTAAAAACAATTATTTGTTTGCTTGACATTATAGTAAAGGGGCGTCTCAGTTGAACTTTTCCTTAATAAATGCACTTCATTGGTCAAATCCGCTGAATTCGCCTGAGTGGCACAGCGAAATGCAGCTGATTTGATGTTTGCTCCAGGAGTTCCAGAGTGAGACAAAGGTCATTCTATGGCAAGTTAAGTCTCATTAATAACCACTTTTACCTATTAATGACACACTTGGCTTGCCATATTAGTTGAGTGCCATCTAGCGACTGAAAATGGTAGTGTTCAATATTTTCCATGTGAGAATGAATGAAATCGTCTGTAGGGATGGCGCCATCTAGTGGGCGTTCCCCTGTCTGTTCTCTCTTGTGTCTCTGCTTTGATTGTCTGATTATCATCACCTGTGTCATGTCCTGTTTGTGTATATAAAGTCTGTCTGTTAGTCCTGTCAGTGTCGGTTCGTCGTTGGGTCTACCTTGTCTTGTTCTGCCAGTCTGGTCCTGTTTTGATCTCGTCTTGAATCTGCTTTGTAAGTTTGCTGCCATGTCAGCCTTTTGATTTACTATTATTAAAAGTATTTTACGTCTGCCTCGTGAGTCCTGCCGGCACAACTGGGTTCTCCTGTCCTGACCTGCCTTGAAACCCTGACATCGTCAGATCTCAGCCAAAACTTGTTATAAATATGGGGGGGGGCGTATATTAGTTGCTTTGGTGTACAAATCACAGGACTTGCAAATTTATTCAGAAAGGTGTGATTTATACGGTGAAAAATATGGTAAACCTTTTGGGGGTTGTATGTACTCTTTCTTCTGTGGGACTTTTAGAGGGTGTTTGTTCAAACTGCATTCACATTTCAGAGAGATGTAAAATAAAAAAAAGTTCCTTGAAATATGAAATGGCAACAATCTATACATGATATGTTTGTATCGAGGGTGCTATGAAGACAATAATGTGCAGGTTTGTTTTAAGGAAGACTCTGTTGTATTCCATTTGAGCTCTAAAGTTATAGTTTTGAATTTCAAGTAAAAAGAACTGTATTATTTATTTATTTATTTATGAAATGCTTCCAGAAATCAAAATTTGTAAAGTTTGAAGTTTCTCACTTGCCCCTACTTCAAAATGCAACATGACTCATGACACATTAAAAGGGGTGATAGTTGCAGTAATGAACTGATTATTTTCACTTCTGTCTGTTTGGATCTCAAGAACTCAATCATAAAAAATATAACAGTAAACTTGTTGCAACAATATCTTTATGCCAAACATTCAGACGAATATACTGTTAACTTGTGTTGTAAATATTAGTTAGCTGGTCACTGAACACAACAAAGTGCAAACCCCACTATTTTACATCTTGTAACAGAAGCAACTTAAGTTGGATGTAACGTTTTCACCAGGATCAAAATGTGACCCCTAAAGCAGCGTTAGGGCTTAATCTGGAATCTGACTTTACTAATTAAAATACACTTTACAGTCTGCTTGCTCATTTATAGTACAATTAATATAAAAAAACATCTGGTGGTGCTAATCAACTTTGTGACTACAGGCACAAACATCAGTGCTTTGTTACCTTTGTGTTATAATTACAGTGTTAATAATAGTAGCACTACTATAGGTGTATAGAGTAATGAATTATTAAAGCTTAAAAAATAAAAACTGAATTATTCTTTATCTTACAACAAAGTTCCAAGCTGATAGACAGAACTTGCAAGCAAGGGGAAAAAGCACAGGAGTCCATCTGTCTTCTCTTTTACCTTAGGAGCGTGCTCAGATATAAATTAGATTTTCTCTCATTGAGAAACTGGATGTGAGGCATGAGAGCATGTGAAATGGGTTGAATGCATTTCATGGTCAATATGAGAGTTGTCATCCCTGTCAGTGGCCAAATGATACGTTAAAAAAAAATACCTTATTCATTTAATTTGCAAACGCCTCCTCGTCACGGTCATATCCAGTCTGACCAGCAAGCTAATGTAAGGCGACTGGGCTGCTCAAAGTTAATGATTCAGTTCTGCATGAGTGGGGCGTTGCTATCATACTTTGGCTAATTTGACATTTGACAGCAGGCTGCGGGTCAAGCAAGACACAAACAATAAATGTATCTTTCCTGTTTTCAAGAATTACAGCAAAGCTATTAGCATTTGTCTGTGCTTTTCAAACAATCAGACCCCTGTGTAGACCGACTTATTTGACTGACAGACAAAGTATTCTTTATGGGGTTCCACTGATTTGTTTTTGTAATTTGCAAAATATAGCTAAATCTAACCTTGTGCTTGCCTATTTCCCCCCAAACTAAAATATAGCATCACTATAAATACAGAGACGAAAACATCAGGGGATTTTTGTTGTTGTTCTTTAACAACATTCAAAAGTTGTTTTTCAACCAGTCCAATTTATATGCAGCAATAGAGAGAGGGATAAAACTGCTTCTTAAACCCATCAAACACACAAGCAGACATTGAAACCAACTCACTCAATGCCGTGTCATGCGTGACATCTTTTCATTCTGGCTCCTGCTGCAAATACACAACAAACCTAATCCAATCCCCTTTATATTTTGAGTACTATATATCTGATGTGTTGAATCATGGCAATGCACACTGTGACCACTGGAACATCAACATGTAAACAGACATGTCGCTCCCACAGCTCCCCGCATGTTCTGCTCACTAATCGCATTTCTCTCTCAAAAAAAAAAGAAGCCGATATGGGGGAGCTTCTACCTGAATCAGGTGTCTGCTTATCACAGCAACTAATATTTATTCCTAAATGTAAAAGAAGAAATGAAATTCATGGCTGGCTTCATTCTACAACCAGCTATTAGCTTTATGTTCTTTCACACATAAAAAATAAAATAAAACCCAAAAGCTTTCCTCATTTCAAATAATGCTTATTTGGGTTTGTTGCATCCTTGTATGTTATTCAGTTCAATTCAAATATACTTTATTAATCCCAAAGGGAAATTAAATATTGTAACTCGTTATCATTGTTTCATTAAGAGATGTTTTAGATGCTGATGGCTGTAGGCAGGAAGGATCTCTTGTAAAGGTCCGTCCCACAGTGGATCCAAAGAAAATAGCCGCAGATGCCGTCTGATCCATCCACCCAGACTCGGCTGGCCTCTCGGTTCTCCCGGGTTGCAGGATTGCCAGAATGCCAGGCAGAACTCGCCCCAGCGCGATGGTCACTCATCCCAGCAGCTTGCCGAGTTCTTTGTCGCTATGGACAGCCGGCTGTGGGTGCCAAGGGATGATTCCGGTCCTTTTGCATGAGCCACATTTCCTGTCAGTTCCAGGATCTCAGCAGTCAGGCGCTCTAGCACAGCCTGCAGGAAGACGGGAATACATCCATGGAGCCTCCTTTTCAACTCATTTGAAATTTGGGGCTGTAGTTGAGATAATATTTGAGCTCTGAAATGGTAATCAGCTGCTCCCGGTTGTTAAAAAAAAAATAATAATAATAATAAACTTGTTTTCATGGTTACATATCATAATGTCCAAAAGTAAAAAAAAAAGTTTCAGTAAAAATCTTTCCAGCTGCACAACATCTGACACCAGAGGAAACAATCATCCAAAAAAGTGATTTGCACCCAGAAAGAGAGGAATTAAAGTTTCCAAAAGCAATATTTCAGAATGAAAGTAACAGAGCTGCTCCAACATGCAGCCACCCCAGTGAAGAGAATTCTAGAATATGGTCGTTATAACTTTTAAAAAAAAGTTTCCTCCAAATATCAAATGTTTGTGCGGCAGTGACTTTCTTTCCTTTAGAAGCTATAGAAGGAAAGCTGTAAAAGTTCATTTCACACTAGGGAACGTTGTCAATGCATCATTAGCACGACGTTGACACAGTAATTGTTTTTGTACCATCAAGGTCAGAAAAGTAATGAGCATAAGAATATGCAATGTGTGTTTGGAGAGACAAGCTGTTACCGGTAAAAGAAAAAACAACTTGGTAATAAAACAGCGAGAAAACAAGTTGCAACAACGCTGGTCTCGTTGCTTGGTGAAATTAAAAAAAAAAAAAAAAACGGAGAAAACAGAACTAAAGATAAAAGAACAAACTAATTAGAGAAAAAGTGGAAAATGCATGTCTATTAGGTGACATGACAGCTGTCAGTATTAGGAATAAGAGGAGCAAATGGTAGGAGGAAATGCTGGCTAAATCCAACAGTTGATTTAAATTATTCTTTTCAGTTTTTATTTAATTGAGGTACATACAATCAAAATTAAATTTAAATCCAATTACCTACATTCTAATTAAATCTGTTAAATGCAATCAATTCAATCAAGTCAAACCATCTGATTTTGCGTATTAGTGAATATAAAAAGCCAATTTCTTAAGAAAAACAGAATAAAACTACCTATTTAAAGAGAGCCAATAAGTTGCATTGAACTATTGAGTCAATTAAGTTTAATTTTCACTTTGATCCAAAGTATTTGTGAAAACTAAAAACTTACTTTTAACAGGAAGAGAAAGGCTTAAACTAACATGAAAATATTTCTACATTGAATCACACACTTGAATTTGTAATTTTTTATTTTTATTTTTTTTTAAAGTGTGGTGCAAAAATAAAATGTGTGAAATGCATAATGTAATACTTTTATTTGAATAATATTTTTAAAAATAATTTAATTTGTGCATGGCTGTGTGACAGAATAGGAATTTTAAGGTTGGTTTTTATTAAGTCTGCCACTGCGTGACACGGTGGACAGTTGTCGCCTTCGTTGGATTATCTCTTGCCTTTCTGTGCGGAGATTTAAAGGTTTTCTTTGTGCATGCGTGAGATTTTCCCAGTTACTCCAGTTTCTTCCCACACACCAAAAACATGCATGCTAGGTTCACTGGTAGAAACTGTCTCTAAATGTGA
This sequence comes from Nematolebias whitei, assembly GCF_014905685.2. NCBI lineage: Eukaryota > Metazoa > Chordata > Actinopteri > Cyprinodontiformes > Rivulidae > Nematolebias > Nematolebias whitei. The sequence goes on along the minus strand of NC_056511.1, from coordinate 11,359,979 downwards.
ACGTGAATGGATGCTTGCCTCGTTCGTCTGCACTGGAATGGAAAACTAAAGAAAATGGATGAGTTACTGTTAAAATTTAGGCATTTTCACTCAATCCAACTTAATTTATTAATTTATTTGAGACTTTGACATTAAGTAAAAAATTCATGTACGTTTATGTGCAACCAGTCATGAAGCAAAACACAAAGATTGTATACATGGGTTCCTGTAATTCCATTTTACTTATATATGTGTTTGAGCATATTTTTTATTTCTGTTTTTGTAGCGCACAGCAAGAGGTGCGGTAGCTCAATCCTAAAGTTGGAGGTTTGAGCTCAAGTTGCACCAGGAAGGGCATCCAACATAAAATATTTGCCACATTTTCTATGCAAGTTAGTTTGCTGTGGTAATCCATGCAGGTCCCGTGCAGATGCAGGAAGAAAGGAAGAATAGCACATAGCCAAAATGCTTTATTTCAAAAGGTATCCCGTTTTTGTTCTAAGAGGGCAACCAAAACAAATAAAAGCATGTCCAGTACAAGTAACATTTTGTTTCCTGCCTGGCAGAAAAGCAAGAAAAGTACACCGTGAAGCTTATGTCCGAATCTGCTGGTTGACCTGAAATATCTCTTAAAAGTGTCTCTGATTATAAGTCTCTATCTGCCCCACTGAGGTAAGTAGAGAGAACTTTAAAGCATGTATCAGGCCTTTGTGCAACAATTGAGCTGTGCTCTCTGTGATTTTCAGTGCTTTCAGCGGCCAATTCTTTCAGAGTGTCCTTGGTAAGGCCAGCAATTTTCTACAGGAACAGGAATTTCAAACAACCTGCAATGCAAAGCTTTTTTCTTCTTCTCGTTTCAAAGTACTTTATTGGGTCTGTATTTAATACAGACTGATACATTTCATTTAACTGATTGTGAAAAACATTTATTACAATAATCAACAAATAATAAATATTGCAATATTGAGCAGTCATGTCTAATTTAGCAAGTTTCTGGTGATAAGAGCAACTGTTTATTAATGCCGGGCTTGTTGCTTGTGTGGATAATAGTAGTTAGTTTGATATTATGTACCAAAATCAATTGAAACAGCTGGATTATATTTTAATGATGGTTATAAAAAACCATGTACAATATTTCTTAGATTTTAAACTAAGTACAAGCATAGTAAATAGAGAAATAAAAAATATATTCCTCAAACATCCTTTTTTTTCTCCCTTTCTTCTCTCAAACATCCTCTTAAGATTAAACTTTAATTTTATAAGCCACCATTATTTTTATTGTTCTATATTAAAGCAGATGAAGAAGAAAAAGTTTGTAAAAGACTAAAAAGAAGCAGGTGATGGAACGACCAATCAGAGCCTTGTTTGCAGTAATGAGGGTGTTGCTATGACCTGTTGTGGTGAAAAAGGAATTGAGGCGAAAGGCAAAGCTTTTGATTGACTGCTCCATCTACGTTTCAGTCCTTATCTATGGCCATGGGGTATGAAACACAACCGAAAGAATGAGATTCAGAGCACAACTTAGGACAGATTGGATCATAGCTGAATAACTATATTAAAGAAAAATGTTCAATGTTTTATTTTTAGAGCACATATTCAGGCAGCTGGACCTTATGTTTGAGCCATCCTGGTTTAAATTTTCTTATTTAAAAAAATTAATAAAACTGCTTTTACACGCCAACAAAATTCAGTCAGGTCATCTGGACGGTTTCTTTTTTTGTTGAGACATTTCATCCTTCATCCAAAGGACTTCTTCAGTCCTAGGAGTCACAGCAAATTCAGTCCCACAAGCAGCACACTCACACAATGGACCAACCAGTTTGATGGTGATAAGATGGCTTCTGGGGCCTGAACTCTCCCCCGTCGACTCCTTTGAGGCAGCCATAGCCAAAGTGGTTCGAAACATCAAAGTCCATGCTCAATAATCCAGGTAAAAAAAATCCAACAAAGTTGTCAGTTCATCTGGGCGGTTTCTTTTTTTTTTCCTCTTGTTTTTTTTTTGTTGAGACATTTCCAGGAGTCGATGGGGGAGAGGGCAGGCCCCAGAAATCATCTTATCACCAACAAACTAGTTGATCCACTATGGGAGTGTGCTGCTTGTGGGACTGAGTTTGTTGTGGCTCCTCAGACTGATGAAGTCCTTTGGATGAAGGACAAAACATCAAAACCATCCAGGTGACCTGACTGAATTTTGTTGGATGTTTTGAGCTGGATTATTGAGAATGAACTTTGATGCTTTTGTAATCATTGATCAATTACAATAAACTACCTGAATCAGGTGTTTTAATGTTTAATGAGTCTGTTCTCAACTGCATTTTTCTTTTTAAAAATGGAACTTGTTGTAAAATTGGCTGTTTTTTGTGACTCCTGTGGATGTCTGTGGGTCAAACAGCCTGCAGGATCATGCAGCTGCTGAAACACAGCACGAGCTTTCACTTAAACACATAGGAACTCCTGTGGGTAGTTTAGATTTTAATTCACCATTATATAAATTAAAATTATTAGCAACCTACAGTATGAGCTTACATCACAGCTGTAAACATATGTGTGTAAGTGACAATGGTGCATTTTGGTTCTATTTTCATCTCAGTATTGTACTTGTACATAACCCAAAGTTTGTTGCCTAGTTATAAATATTCTGCACAAACCAGTTCACTCTAAAATTTTGGTGATGTATTTACTTATGTGCACCACATGTTAAAATTTGATGCTGTCCACAGGCGCGCCATTTCTGTTGATCATGTGATGTTTAGGTTTAAACAACTCATTTTGTATTTTATAAATTAAAGGATTGTGCATTTTTTGTTGAGTTTTTTACATTTTAATTTACTCTATTCTGTATCAAAAATTCTCATTAGCAACTTGGAAAAAAAATCACTTCAATATTGATTAAAAACACTGCAGGACTTTGTCAGTTAAGATGGATGCCCAGCATGCACTGCTTCATGACCAACACACCAGTATGAGGAGCTGCACTGCACTGGAGTTAAGTTGAATGTCTCCTGCTGCTGAAAAAACTGAAAATATGTTTAAAAAAATAAATAAAAAAATGAGGCAACCATATTCTTAAATCTTTGAAATATTCTGTCATGTCACTATAACTACTGTATTTTTTTTAGCACATCGCTACAACACAAAAATAAACATTTTAAGGCATTGTGGTACATGCATTTTCCTGTACGTACATTATACAACAGCTAGGAGTTATATTTTTAGAAACTAGCTCAGAGTAGATGTGGAAAGTCTCATAACTGAACATAACCCCAATGCTGAAAGTGCAAACAAATACCTTTTTTTAAAACATATAAAAAGCTTACACAATGAAAGCTGTATACCGCTACAATCCCAAACATCATGACTGCAAGAGTGCAGCTCACAAAGCTGATGGCCTTGTCAATGGAAGATGCGAGGCTACAACCAATATTTAAAACTACATAAACACAGAAATGATGTATGATGGCAAGTTTCTCACATAAAATCCCAGCTGCACTGAATATGCATTTTAAAACCAGCAGGTTGCAGGTAATTAGTGGAGCTTTGTTAGAAAACATGGTAGGAGCACTCGTCCAAAATAACCATGCTGGTCGGTGGTACAAGCAAGAAAGACAATTCAAAAAACATTCAATACAAAAACAACTGGACTTTATTTGTAACAGAAGACGTTTCGCTCCTCATCCGAGGAGCTTTCTCAATTCAAACAGCAGTGAGTTGAGAGATTCATGTTATAAGAAGAAAGACAATTATATTCTGCACATGCAGTCAACAATGTACAAAATGCCAGACACACTGATTTGGTAATCTACACTTTATTTATTGTTATCACAAACGTAATTAAAGTTTCTTTGTGCTAACCTCAACATGTATGAAATATAATACAACAAAAAATCACCTGCAATAAATTCTGCTGCGTTTGAGAGAAGTGACATAAACTGCAGCTGTAAACTCACTGCTTGGCCAAAGTGTGTATAAAAAAGTACAGTGATTACTCACGGATACAATTTATCTAATATCCTACATACAGTAGATAATTTCATGGTCAAAGAATACCTTTACACAAGCTGACTCATATTTCTTATTATTCAACATTTTAAAATTATAAACTTTACTTGGATTTTATATCCAACCATTTTATCTTTTTTTTTTTATTATTATTTTGTTGCCTGAGACATGAATACTTGCTAATCTTGCTTACATCTATGGTCCTTTAATAACTGCCAATTAATCTAACTTGCATGAGGCAAGAGTACTATTACTCCTCCATGAAGCCATACCAATTTAAAATTTAGCACAATTAAATAATTAGCACAGCTTCACTTTGGCCAGAATAGGAAAAAAACTGGGTCACACATTCACATTACATTTTAATCTGAGTCCAAGAGGAATAAAGCACGTCATGAATCATGTAAACACACTGAAGCCAAACACTACTCCGCAGACATGTGACAAACTGTGTCTGCAGGGAGCTCTTGTTGATAATTGTTCACTGCATGTGTGCTGGTGAGTCCAACCCTCTACACAAGGGGGTTATGTTCTTTATTTCAACTTTTTCATTCTACTACTTTCTTTTGTTGTGTCGTTATAATAGGATGCGTTAATAACAGTTTTATTACTGGTTTGTTTACTTCACTTAAGGAGGTTCATAAAACATGAGTAATAAATTAGTTGTGTTTAATATTTCCATGCCTTCTATAAACCTAATCTGTAAAATGTTTATTGAACAAACATATTTACGTGTTTTGGGTGTTTTGCTAATACAGCATATAGAACAGAGAGATGCACAGTGGTGAAGATTACAAAAATAATAATTACTGGAAAATGGAAAACTGGGAATTAAATGCACAATAAATGTGATAAAACAACAAGCTAAATAATGTGTATGGCTGGGACAAAAATCTACACACACCAAAAAAAAAAAAAAGAAGCAACCCCCCCACCCCATCCCATCTTCTGTGGAGGCTTATCAGAATTGTGCCGGCTGACCATCATCTTATAAGGACAATGGACTATCTGTTAGTGCTGCATGGACCACCTCGTCGTCAAATCCATATGTAACGTGTTCATAAATGTGCTGCTGGCAGAGTTTTTTTGATGTCTTAAATTGTGTCCTGTTAGGACAAGGTGTGAAGAGATCTTTTTTTTTTGTAATGCCACTATCCTGTCCTCATGGCTTTGTCCCTTTTTCTATCAAAAAAAAAAAAAAAAAAAAAAAAGTATTCTGAAAAGGATAAGAAGGCAGCGCTATATAGCAGCAGCTACGTGCACACCGCCCATCTTTTGAACGGTGGTACGGACATATTCTCGTTGTATCTTGGTACAATGATAATAAAGCTTATTCTGATTCTGACTTAAATATATATATATATATATATATATATATATATATATATATATATAAATTGGAAACGTACCAATTTTATGTAAGTTGAAATCTTGTAAATCGTCCCTTATGTCGCAGAGATGTGAGGATGCACTTGTCTCCGTTTCACATCTGCTGTTACAACAGTGTTTTCCAGTCAGAAATCCAATCCGCAGGCGTCGGGATGAGACGGATCACCAATGGGAGTCCGTACACCCCACCATGCTTCATCAACTCAGATTCAGTTAGTTCTACGGGAAGTGAGCTTGGCAGAAGGCCAGGTCATTATCTATTTATCCATTGAGCTGTTTGTACTCTTATTTAAACAAATGAACCTCACTAAACATTTGGCTTTGATGCAGTTCAACAGACAAACTGTGCAAAGAGAGCAGCTCAGAAGGTGGATTTACGTCTGCAGCCTCACAGCAAATCTATTCTACAAATATGCTTTACAGGACTTCAGTATATTCCTCTAACAAATAGATCAAGTTAAGCATATAAAGAACAAAACACACATGTAATACAACAGCATTAACCACAATCCTGGTGTTTTGTCATACATTTGTTTTCTTTTTGCAAAGTATACATTTTATGCTCATTTTGGACATATTCGTGTTTCACCTGATAATGCATAAAAATCCATAAAAAATTGTTTTATTCATTACCAATACAACTGATTGCATCAGGTGAATGCAGACATCTTTTTAAGTTGTATCATCTGGTGCACAGTTGAATTAGAAGCATGGAAACCAAAAAAAAAGGACACTTTTTTAAAAATAAATTTCTGTGTAACCACTTGTATGTAGAGTACAAACAACATATTTTCATCTAATGGAATATATTGTTCAAGTAACTGTTTATAAAGTTCATATCAGCTAACATTTCTCTAAGGTCCTTTTAGTTTGTACTGGACCTTAAAATATACAGTTGAAATGTGAAAGCACCCTGTAATGTTGACCACACACTCACCAAATCCTCTTTCACCTCTAAAGTGACTCATTAAATTAGTATTGATTAGGCCCTGCTGACATGACTGTGGGCCATGTTATGTTGTCAGAAATCACGGAGATAAAAGAGAACCAGACAGAAGGGACAAGAGAAACGTGTGTCGAGAAAAGAGTGAGCGGAAATTAAAGAGATAAATGCGAAATTACACGCACATAAAAAAAAGGCAGGAATACATGTGAAAGAGGAAAGTACTGTGTGTGCTTGTACTGTACTGGATATTCAGGTGAGTATTATCTCACTGAGCTGATAAGAGTGACTGCAAAATTATGAGTAGCCATATTTAGACAGTTTATGGACTCAGGGCTGGTGTGGAGCTGGCCTTTTGGGTACCCAAAACAACAATGCTGTTATCCCCTGTCGCTGAGGGGCTTGAATAACGAATGTTCACAAGATTAGTGTGCTTTTGGAATTGACCAGGGAATGCAAGTAAACCTTAATGCTTTGGGCACAAGATATTCAAGTGGGTAGGAGTTACACTGTGTAGCAGAACAGAGGAAGATTTTTCTTTTTTTATGTTGCTTGTCTAAAGCAATTCAGAGTGATGGATCCTGGTGAGCGGAGGGAGCAATTTTATCCACCACCAGGCAAAAGAGCTGAGGCAGGGGGGTGACCATTGGTGACCTTGGTCACCATAGATTATTTTTTGGCCACCCCACCAGCCACCCCAATCATTTGAAACTTTTTTTAAGCAATATAAAAATAAGAAAGGATAATTTCCTGAACCCTCCCCCCACCCCCTCCAGACACACACACACCCACTCCCATGCACACACACATATGTGGTGGTGGCCAGCTTTGTTTTTTATGTGGAAACCCAATTTTCAATGGTCCTCTCCTTTATGCCTAGATTCAGCTACACATCAAAACAGAAGCAGGCACGTTGCTTATTTTTCAAGTTATCTAACTCACAACCCGCACGGATGGATGGAGGTTATTTCCAGTTCCCCTTTTCAGCCGGTGACGGAGGGCAATTACCCAAAAACTGATGGGTTTTATGTTGCAGGATGCAGACAAATAAGGTACTCAAATAAAGCTGAATGGTTCATTAAAGACAACGGTAAGGAAACATAGACGACGTGACAGCAACAAATAGAAGAAAACAAACTGAAACGCAAGGGAGACACAAAGTAAAGCCAGACAGGGCAAGAAGCACACAGTGATGGACTTATGATAGAGCTGATGAGTAAACTGGAAACAGGTGACACTAATGCTGATGGAGAACAGGTGAAAGTGGGCGGAACAGAGCTGAGGAACAAATACTGAGAAAAAAATGATACACGCACAGGGAAAAACACAAAAGAATAGAAGTAAACAGATCACAAAAACAAACATGATAATCAAATAGGAATAAACCTAACAATAAAAATTAAAGACTACCAAAACATAAGCATCCATCCATTTCTCCCTTAAAGAAAGTGGTCCAGATGACATGATTTAAGCTTTTTTTGTTATCTACCTGGATGATTGAGCCTACAAACCATTTAAACAGCCATTATCTTTACCCACTTCTTCCATTTTTGGGTCAGGGGGGTTGCTGGTGCCCATGACCAGCAATCACTGTGCGAGGGGCGGGGTACACCCTGGACAGGTCTCCAGTCCATCACAGGGCCGCATCGAGACAAACAACCATTCACTCTCTCACTCACACCTAAGGACAATTTAGAGTTACCAATCAGCCTAACATGCATGTTTTTGGTCTGTGGGAGGAAACCGGAGCACCCGGAGAAAACCCACGCGTGCACAGAGAGAACATGCAAACTCCACCCAGAAAGGCCACCGGTCCAGGATTTGAACCAGGGACCTGCTCGCTGAGAGGCAGCAGCTCTACCAGTTGCGCCACTGTGCTGCCCAAAACAAACAAACAACAAAAAAAGATCCTGACTGCAACACACTTCCGCTGAAGACCTCTGACATTATAAGGGACCAGAACAACAGTTCACATAACATTTTACAATGACATTCTGAACAACATTTAGAAGCTCATATATGATTAAACATTGGTCTGTATTTTCAAATTTGCCTTGTTCTTTAGACAGTGTGGCAATAAGACACAACGAATTTGAACATGTTGCTCAGAGTTCTACTTTTGTTCAATCTTTTGGTATCTGTTTTAAAAGTTTCTTTCAGCTGCTCCCTTGTTCAGGGGTTGGCACAGCGAGCAAACTCACATGAAAGGTTCGGCATTTGTTTTACACCTGATGCCCTTCCTGACACAACCTGAGCTCAAACCCGCAACTTCAGGATTACAAGACCACGGCACTGACCACTGAGCTACCGCAGCCGTTTTTGATATCCATCTATTGCCATCTCAAATTAAATTTGCAATTATCAACACAAAAAGTTAAATTAAGCCAATTTTAACTAGCAAATATTTTTCTTTGTGTTTCCAGCTATCTAACATTCACTTCTTTTTACTCTGCATCCCACACCCCTCTTAACAGGAAGGACAAATGTGTCTGTTTATTTGCTCCCCAGCTTCTCCACACTCTTCATTATTGCTTCTTTTTGCTTGAGTGGCTGTGCAGACACTGGATTGGCTCCAGACCTAAACCTCATAGGCCCAATCTCCCCTGCATGATTGGATAGGACAAGCCTTATCTCGTCCCAATCAATATCATATACCTGCCAGTGCTAAGCGATTGCCTTTCTCCCCATGCAGATGCTTGTCAAACTGAATGAGGACCAGTTTATTGACTGGGCGATAACAGAGGAGGCGATTAAAGTATTGGTTGGATTTTGATTCACTGGAATGAACTTGAGGGGTTGACGATTTCCTTAAGTAGCTGAATTGGTGACTACAAAAGTTTTGGAAATCAACTGATTCTTTACGTGCCAGAGCATGTTTGCAAGAACATTTACCTTGAAACTCAACGTGTCTGCATCTTATCAGTGCTGTTAGCTCATTAAGATTAAGTTTTTGTTTTTTTTTGTCTCTCTGGCTGAAGCACCTGTTGAGATTGTCATGGTTTCGTGATTTGTGGTGTTTTGTTTCTCTGTCAACAAATTTCTAATTACGATGCTGTGTCAGGTGCGTCTTGATTGTGTTCGTTTGCACCACTTAGTCATGTCCGGATAGAAATCTTAAGGAGGTTAGAAAAAAAAAAATCATAAATTGGTCAAAATGCAACTAAACACATTTACTACCATGTCTTTGCAACTCTCCTCATAATGTTTTATCTCAGATGAGGGATGCCAGTTAAAAGAAGAGGTGGAGTGAGTCAATGACTTCACTCTGCTGTTTAATGCTCTGTCTGAAATACTCAAGACCAGAGCTAGTTTAAACGTGCACATTTTGGAAACAAATTACATCCATACTCAATTTTTACACAGCCAGGATTTAAAGCATAAGTTTTCAATTTAATATTCATTCATTTATTCATATCAATTCATTCTTTTCTAATTTTGACCTTTTTTTTTCTTCCTGATTTCTCCAGATCCTGATCTTCCTTATGTAAAATTTTCTAAAAAAAACAGGGTTTTTAGTTTTGTTTAGTAACGAACATCCTTTTTAATTGTGTCAAACATCTATTTTTATTATATGAAAGTTCAAAGTTATAGAATTGCGCTGCACAATGTGGCTGCATGTTGGAGCAGCTCTGTTACTTTCATTCTGAGATTTTGCTTTTGGAAACTTTAAGTCCTCTTTCTGGATGTAAATCACAGTTTTTGGATGAGTGTTTCCTTCCTGCCTACAGCCATCATTATCTGTAACATCTCTTAATGAAATGAGGATGAGTTACAACAACAAAATAATTTCCCTTTGGGATTAATAAAGTATTTTTGAATTGAATTGAATTGAATTCTATTTTCATGTTACATCATCTTATTTCTTATTTACAATTTATTTTATTTATTGTTTAAATCGTAGTATACTCTGAGTCCTGGGTGTTTTTTGTTCTCGTCGTGTAATGGTTTGAATGACAATATTAATAAAGTGAAACTGAAACTTACTGTTTATCTATTTATGTAATTTTTTATGATAGTGGAACAGGCATCCTAAAATATAAAAATTAAATAAATCCATCCATCCATCCATTATCTTTACCCGCTTCTTCTACTTTGATTCACGGGGGGTCGTCCGTGCCCATGTCTGGCAATCACTGGGCGAGGGGCGGGGTACACCCTGGACGGGACGCAAGTCCATCACAGATATTTTTACATACTTTCTATAATTATAATTATATTTTAATTAAAATAAAACTTTATTTTAATAAATCAGAAAAAAATAAAATACAGAACTTGTAAATTTCTATATGTTACATTTTTCATCAATAATTTGTTTAGGGGGAAATTAGTTTAGATCACAATATGAGCAGTACACATATTCCCACAATTTTTATCTCATTAATGCCAAATAAAGTCTTGAAAAACTGTTTCTTCCTTCTTTTTTTGCACAAACGAACGCCCTTTAACTAAACTCATATCTCAGCACGAGGATCAGGTTCTACTCATTTCAGGAGGTGGGAAAAAAAAATAATTTCAGGTCTAATTGAAAAAACCTCAGAGGCATTTGGCATCACTGTAGTTCAAACAAAGCACACTCGTTTTAAATCTGTACATTTTCAGCAGATTATAGTGCTACAAAACATAACGCAAAGCAACAAAGTGTGTAGTCATTATTTGTGTCAAAATTACTACTTATGAAAACATAAAAAAGATTAAAAACGAGACCGTTTAGCTCACCATTCATCTTTGTGCATCCATTACTGCAAGTCTCCAATATACCATGACAGCAGGATCGTTTCATTGATGCAGCCTCGTCATTATTATATTCTTGCCATTACTGAGTCAAAATGTTAAGGAATATTATTTGCCTGCCAAGAAACTGATTCCAGCATCACCAGATCAGTGCACACTGTACTTTTATCTCAATTCTACAGGAGAAAACCAATAACATTCTTCCTCCGATGCATGATTATTTCTTGTCGCAAGTCAATTTCCCTCTAAAATCCATACACTGCAGATTGTGGCGATGCAAGTTAATATTAAAAATTTTCTATGAGCAATATAGCGTTGAATTATTTTGATCTGAGCCAAGCATGTCTTCTTATCATGTAGTACTCTTTATTAAAAGCAAATCAGATTGATTTTCTGTCCTTTGCAATGCACTTGAAGCACTGAAACAATGACCCAGAATCAGGCTCTTCTTTTACCAACTTCATTTTTTGCACCTCATAAAACTCATTCCCTGAGGGTTCTTTTTTTTTTTAATTCTTTTTCTCTACTTTCCTACCGTCTACTTTTAGCCCACTGAACTTATACCAGAGAGAAAAAAGAACTAATGTTTTGAAAGAATGAAGACACAAATTTATACTATGTGATGGGACTATTGGGTTAAGTAGGGATCAGAAATGGTAACTTTAGGGAAAGAAGATGAATTGGCAACATAACACGTAGGGGTGAATGAGAAAGAGAAGTAAAGCAAAGGAAAAGAAAAGTAACTTCTGCCAAGGTTAATGACGAGCCTTTGGTGTAAATGAGCGCACAGTGCCGGGCCAAATACCTGAAAGCAAAAAGTGTGAAGGGGAGAAAAAAAAGAGGTGAATCAATGTAACAAACAGGGTGAAGGAAGGAGGCAATAAACTATTAATGAGAACACATTTTCCCTGATGGGGGAGAGACAGGACATAAAGGTCAGTGAATTGCCATGCTGGAGTGATTTACAGCAGTAACACACCGGATCACCTGATGAGCATCGTAGGAGTAAAAACGTTGTCCAAACAAGGCAGCGAACATGTTCAAGTGTCTACTATTTTGTTCTATTTGCAGAATGTAGTTTAGCCAACACTAATTGATTAAAAGCATTAATATGGTTTTATGCTAAAAAAAAAAAATACAATCAATGAGAAATAAATTTTATTATATTTAGGCTTCAGAAGAAACCTTCGTGTGGCTAAAATGCATGAAGGCAAATTGTGGCACTGTACGTATGATTTTTCTTTATTTCTTAACATTTTCTAAAAGCTGTAGCGGGCACAGCTAACCAAAAAGTTAGCTTTGTTAACTCATATTCTGCTTACTTAAAAATGTGCTTCACTTGCGCTAAACTGCTGAACAGGTAATAAAAAATTGTAGACGCTAACGCTAAACATATCACTTTGTCTGCGGCACGTCTTCATCTCCTTCCAGAAAAAGGTGCGTTGACCAGTCACGTCTTGTCACATGTACACATAGTAAGTCAATAGCATGCCTAACCTATGCTACAAGACGCGCCCACAAAAGACAGTAAGGAACAAGCTTGTAAATTTGGTTTGCGGATCTAAAGTTCGGGAACCTAATTTAGCAGAAACTAGTTTCAATAATATGTTTTGAAGTTAGCGAACATGCTAAATGGTAAAACAAAAGATTTGTTCCACTATTAGTTGTTAGCAAATTAGTGGTACTATATAAAGTTGAAGTTGTGTTTATTTGTCATATGCAAGGTTAACACAGGGTTAACAGTACAATGGAATGCTTAGGATGAGAAGAACTGATTTGACTCGCTAAAAAAAAAAAATTCAAAGAACAAACCAACAAGAAATACTAAAATCATGCAATAAGGGTACCAAAAAAAGTACCAAAAAGTGAAAAAATTATTATAATATTTACAATGACCTAAAGAGAGATATTGAACAATAACATGGTAGACTATAATGGCGCCGCAGGATGAAACTGAATGAAATAAGTTTTTCAAGAATGAAATGCAAGGCAGATAGTCAGAGTTTCTTTATTGTCCTTCGCACCTCATGTGGTACATGGGGTGGAGCGAAATTATGTACACAGGGTCCCAGTTACATCCAACAACAAAATGTAAAAGAAAAACAGTAATAACATCTAACATATGAACTAAGAAAAACATAAACTAAATATACACCAAGCACTCATAATATAAAACATTACGTCGAACATCAGCACAAACATGAACATGGCCTAGCCATAGATAGCCTATTAGATAAAATTTTAAATTGTGTAACAAACTTAAAATGCAAAGTATACATTATAAAATAACTAAAATTGCATTTTCTTGAAAAATACAGGTCACTGGTTTGAGCCATGTCTTTACTAAAATTTGTTAAAGAAACTAAGTTGCTTAAACTAAAAGAAGAACATTTAGCTAAAAACTAAAGCGAAATTCTAGCTAAAAGCCAAATGCCTTTTGCTACATTTAGAATCAGAATCAGCTTTATTGTCATTGCACAAAGTACAATGAAATTATGTTCCATACAGCCATCCGAAAGATGGATGGAAGTGTACAAGGGCTGCAGCTTCTAAGAAGTGCTGCCCTTATTGCTTACATGAGAAAAAGGGAAGAAAACATAAGGAGAGCAATATTTAAAAAAAAGATTTATCACACCGTGTCCTAGACAGGGCACGGTTTGAGGCATCAAAAAAAAAAACTACCACAGAAAAGCAACATAAATAGACATAATACTTTGTACATATGCGTGTGGAGTGAGTAGAGGGTGGGGGTCCCAGCATGTCTGCCAAGTGAGTGACGCAGCCCCTGGTGCTTTCGCATTTCCTAGGTTACAGTGCCAGGTGAGGTGAGGGAGGCCAGTGGAGACACTGAGTTTGAGGGAAGGTCTTAGCACAGCACCATACCATACCATACCATACCATTTTATTTATAGAGCACTTAAAACAGCGACAAGGCCAACCAAAGTGCTGTACAAACAGAAAAACAGGCAACACACAAAACAATATACAAAATGAAGTACTTTGTAAATCAGAATATTGACATAAAAACATTGCAGATAATAAATATAACAACTAACCTGTGTGGAGCATACAGGTTCAAAACACAGATCATTTGGTGTTGAAAGCTACGGAATAGTAGTGGGTTTTCAAACGGGATTGGAAAACCGAGAGGAGCACAGTCCAGGGTCCCCCTTAGCCATAGTCCTGATAAGAGGTGTTTGTTTATCAGCCAGCTTGGTTGAGCTCTGTCATAGGTCCATGACCTTGGGGAAGGGATTGGGTGGGGAGGGGTGACAGAGCATATTTGTTTCCATAACATCCAAGGAGAAATTTGAGATAGTCCTCCTTCCAAGGCCAGGTCCAGATTCAGATATCAACATTGTTTTGAGGTCAGGTTGAACTCGTAAATTTCTGTGTCTGCTTTACATTCTTGCTAGTACATTCTCTCATAGCAACTCCAAACTGCTGAATTTGATTACTTACACCAAGTCAAGCTTACAATTTCTCCAAGATTTATTCCTTCCAACCGTTCGTGGACACTGCCAGAAAGTTCCACGGTCATGATAAGGATCAGCCTGCTCAGCTTGATACAGTACCACATATAACTGGCACATAGTCTTGAGTGTTGCCAAGCTTGGCACATTCTCCACATTCCAGGCAGCTTAAACAGCTGCTGATGTTTCCAAATTTGTCGACAATCCAGATTTCCACCAATTCCAAACAGTAAAATCCAGTTTTTATAGATTATATTATGTTTAGCTGAAAGACAGAGGTAACAATAGGCTAGCTAAAAGCTAAATCTATCAAAAGGTTAACAAAATGCTAAAGTATCAAAAGGGCAGCTCCAAAGCTAAAAGTACTGAAAGGCTAGCTAGAAGCTTCAAGTAACAAATCTAGCTAGATGGTAAAAGTAACAATAGGCCAGCAAAAAACTAAGAAAATGAATGAATTGGCTAATATTTTAAAGCAATAAAAGGTTCACTAAAAGCTAAAAATAACTGAACAGTAACCTAAAATAAAAAAAGCACAACAGGGCAATAGAGTGTGTTTGCTAATGCAGATTTTCAAAAAGATGAATGTTTTTAGAGGAACTGAGACTATCAATGTATTTGTGTGGAATACTTTATTTTAAAAAGTTAAATATTTTGAAAAATGTAAAACTTACAAAAAACAAAATTCGTAGCACCCATCTTCTGAAAAGGTTGAATGTTTTGGTACATGGACAGATAAAATAATGCAAAATATGCAGCAGTAATTTGGTTGCAAATAAAAGGGGGAGGGAAAAATAAAAAATACAGAACAGTGTGGTTGTTGATTTACTATTCACACAAAATAAGACACAGATCTAAGGAAAAAGAAAACTTACAGCATGCTTTTGAAAACTAAAATCTACATGATAAACTTTAATATCAGTTGTTTTGCCAACTTGAAATACCCAAAACTCTTAAAACCCTTTCTTTTTTTATATACAGGAATAATGTCAGCAGTTTTATAAAAAAAAAAAAGAGTAAAATCAATACAGATGCTGACAGGTGACCAAATAAAACCCGAGATAATCAGATTTATATTTTCTTACTTGATCTTTGTCTCCACTCAGGCAGCTCTAAAGTTCTGAATCAATGTTAACTGGTTTATACTTTTTTGTTGTCTTTGTTTAAACATACTTGTGTATTTTCCATCGTTACAGAAAGCAGAGAGAAAAATGTCTAGTTTTGTCGTTGAGATTAAAACTATTTTGTGACATAATTCAGGCAATTTCTAAAATCACTTCTGAGTAAAAAAATGGCACCAAAGTTTCTACACAGAGCTATGCTATCATTTGCAGTAAAGAAGAAAAGTGTGATCTTTTTTTTTACAGCTTTAGCATTTGAGTAAAGAAAGTGCCATAAAATTCAAAATAAACTTTCAGCATCAAACATTTTTAAGCAACTGTAGCAAAAAAGCCATAAAACTATAGCCTTAAAAAAAATTCAGCAAAAAATAGGTAAATGTCACTTTTTGTTCCATTGTGTTTATTAATGTGCTTTTATTTTAGTCATATTGGAAATAAAACATAATTTTATAGTTTTATGCATGTTAAGAGGCATCTCTTTAATTTAAAGATTTGCCATTTCTAATCGTTTTTGTTTTTTATCAGGTCAGGTTAGCAAAGGATTGATAGGGTTATATGTCATTATTTAACCATGTTTTTTTATTGATAAAAGTAGAATGGAGACAAAGAGGCTAACAGAATCCCAACTTTCTCAGCAAAGTCAGAAATGAGCGGCAGCAAAATGCTGCGAGTTTTCCTGAAATAATTAAATAATCTAATTGTCTCCATGGTCTGAAGCTGAAGGACTTGTTCTGAATGAGGAATCCTGTTTTGTCGTTCAGAGAGAACGAAAGCTTTTAGGAGCATATTATCTCTAACAAGGGATCCACCCAGGACCATCTGCAATGCATGAGGAGGATTGCAAAGACGTGAACGATATGCCTTTCTCTACGCGGGTGAAATGTAAAGGAACCACATTGAAATTCTCTTCTCCCAGTCGTCTCGTATTCAATAAGACCACTTCTGGCGAATGAGTTGTGAAATTGCCTGCTATCAATACAAGGCCCCTTGGTAAAAGGCAGTTTCACATCTCTCTGAATTGTATTATTCCACCATTCATTTTTGGTCCAGAAATTAATAATCATTATGAATGCAGGCTTAGCCAAGCAACCACCGTGACTCCAGATGTGTTCAGCAGGCCTGAAGGAAAGCTAGGTAAGTACTCCACAGCAAGCCATGTGAAACTAAAGACATTGTTTGATCATTTAAAATAGTTTTGCAGAGAGGGAAGCGATGAGTGAAAGGAAGATAGGAGTGAGGTAAGGAAAAGTTGGTACTTTTTACTAGGACCTCCATTTTGAGAAACAAAACATGCTGTACATTTATACTGCATGCAATATTTTCCAAACCCATTTTTAATTGATATTTCATTTCATATTGGTGATGACATTTTGCCGGCTGAAAAGGGAAGAGTGGTTATTTCTACACTTCTGAATACCATGAAAAAATAACCACATTAATGAGCGACAGCACCACATATGAGAACCTGAGGAGAAACCCCAAGTGTCTATGAAAAGAACTGCCTCCACCCATCTGTTCTTCTGTGCGTTATTTTTATCATCACTTTGGTTGTCCTTGTTGCCATTTTAAATGCTTTATAAATAAAGTGGTGTGTTGTGGTGTGGTATGGTGTGGTATGGTGTGGTAACCCACTTCTTCCTTTCCGGGTTGTGGGAGTCACTGGTGCTCATATCCAACAAATGTTTTTCTTTTTAAAGACAAAGTGACCAGTTGATTACTATACCACAGATCACATCCAGAGTAAGCCTAGATAACTCCATGGGTTTTGTAAACAAAGTTCAACATTTGATGTTGGCTTCATGAGAAACACTTCTCTCTTGACATCACTTCACTTTTTACTTGTACACACACATCAGAAGCAGGGGAAATTTTCAGAAAATGGCTTCAACGGGATAATGACCTTAGAGCTGTACCCTGCTGGACACGTTTTTCCACCACTTTAAGTATAATGACAGTTTTTTACAGATAGACGTATGGTTGTGCCATGGGAGCGCTAGCATCGCCAGTTGTGGCCAATCTCTACATGGAGGAAGTGAAAAAGAGAATCCTGAACTCCTTAGAGAGAAAAATATAAAGTCATTGGTTTTGATATGTGGGCGATCCCTAGGTCAAAATCTAAATTAGGGTAGTAGAGGCATTTACCAGACACATCAATCCTGTGGACAACATCAGGTTCACCTAAGGAGGTTAGCAATAATAAGTGGCCCATTTTGGACTGTTTGGTGCACATGGACAGAGATAGAAGCACCGGAAAACCAACCTACACAGATCAGTACCTTGTTTTTGACTCTCACCACCCATTAGAACTTTATACAATCAGGGTGAACCTGTCATCATGAGGACAGATGGAAAGGAAAATTAACAAAAGCACATTAAAAAAACCTCAAAACTTGTAGATTTCATAAATGGGCTTTTGTCAAGACGGCAAAGAGATCTAGAAAACAGCACAGAACAGAACAGAGGGAAAAAGAAAAGAAAACATATTTATTGCTGGAATAGCTCAAAAACTCAAAAAGATTTCTTCTACCTGTATATAAAACATCCTCATAAGCAGCACGGTGGTGCAACTGGTAGAGCTGTTGCCTTTCAGCGAGCTGGTCTCTGGTTCAAATCCCGGTCCGGGTGCCTTTCTGAATGGAGTTTGCATGTTCTCTCTGTGCATGCGTGGATTTTCTCCGGGTACTCCGGTTTCCTCCCACAGACCAAAAAACATGAATGTTAGGCTGATTGGTAACTCTAAATTGTCCCTATGTGTGAGTGAGAGAGTGAATGGTGGTTTGTCTCGTTTGTCTCTATGTGGCCCTGTGATGGACTTGCGACCCGTCCAGGGTGTACCCCGCCCCTCGCACAGTGATTGCTGAACATGGGCACCTGTGACCCCCGTGACCCAAAATGGAAGAAGTGGGTAAAAAGATAATGGATGGATGGATGGAAAACATCCTCGTGCTTTTCAAACATAAGACTCTCATACATATCCTGGTTCATCCTACATGCAAAACACCCAAACTCAAACTGAACAGTGTGGTGTCTGCAGTTCAGTGCAAGTGGAAGTGGAAGGTTCAAATCTCTACACAGGAGAAACTAAACAGCCCCTCCACAGATGCCAGGCTCAACACTGGAGAGCCAGCTCTGCAGGACAAGGCTCAGCTGAGCACCTACACCTTAAGATTAAGAGACATGGCGCTTGGCTGGGGGGCTGGGCTGTGGGGGGCTGTGACTGGGGTGGGGTATATTGGGGGCTCTCGTGTGGGGGGCTGTGTGCTGTGGGGCCGGGGGAGTCTGGGCTCGCTGGGTGTGTGCCCTCACTTGCATGGGGCGCTCTCGCTGTGGGTGTTGTTATGGGTGGACTGGTCTTTTGCTTTTTTGGGGTGGGGGGGCGCTCTTGGTCGCTGTAGTGCTCTATCTCTGACTGTTTGGGCACTCCTGGCTGATTGTCCCGGTTGGGGTTTGGTGGCCTCTCTGGTTGGGGGGCTGGGTGTTGGGCTGGGAATCGGGTTGGGGCGTCTGGACGGTTTCGGGATGGGTCTGGGTTGCTGGCCCTGGTTCTGGTTGGTCCTCGGGGGGCTATGTGCCGGTCCGTGGCCTTGATCCCTGGTGGTGCGGCTGCCACCTCCTCCTAGGTATCTCTGTTAGAGCCTCTGTCCCCTGGTGGATCTTGGAGAGTGGGGGTGCCTATTGGGGTCAGTGGGGGAGCTGGTCCCCTGGGGGGGCATTGCCACCTCAGTTCACCTCCCCATCCCAACGTCCTCCTCCGCCCACTCCACCACACCACCACTCAAACAGGGTTTTGGGGTTCAGGTGCACTACTGAGCTACAGGGAGAATCATCCATCTCCGTGGCTGGTGGGGTCCTGGGCCCTAATTTTAATATACAACCTAGACACTCACTTATAACACTCTCACGACACAGGCATATATAGGATCTGGAGTGGGCACAGGATCGCACTTAGGTGGTGGGATGTACTACCATTTCCACCTCCCCGGACCTGTGCCCACTCTCATATGTAGCATGTAGACATTTAGGGTTCTGTGCGGAGATGAGGGGTGAACGGGCGCCGCCTGCTCTCTGGGCAAGAGGTGGGTCTGTGCCGGTCGCCACCTCATCCCCCCATTTTAAACGCACTGTATAACAACATGCATCAACACCATATTCGAGTGGGAGGAGGAGGAAGTGGGTCTGTTCATAATTTATTTATGCATATATAGATTTATTTATTTATTTTATTTTTATTATTTTTTTTTTCCCCTTTCACAAACACCTCCTTTCTCCGTGTGACACTAGGGGTCGGGGATGGAGGGGGGGGGGGGGGGCGCATTGTTGGGGTCTGGGCTGTGGGTGGGCTTTGGGCCTTGGGGGCGGTCAGTGTTGGGGCCGGTGCTTCGGTTCCTCCTGGGCTGTTCCGATTCTTTTAATCTAGGTTCCTGGTTGCGATGGCCGGCACTCTGACCGGGGTGGCTGCCGGCTTTCGGCAGGGGGTCGGCTATGGTAGTGTACGTGTGGTCATTGGTGGTGTAGGGCGGCGGTTGGGGGCGTGGCTTCGCCTCATCCGGGCACTGGCTGGTCTTCCTGTGTGGCATTTGCGGTGGGGGTGCTGTGTGTGTGGGGGGGTGCATGGGTGGCGTGCTGGGGCGTCTCCGGGCCTATGGTGCGGAGCTCTTGATGTGAGAGCCGGCCCTCCTCGGCTGCGGCTCCCTGCTGCTCTGCCCCTTGGGCTGGGGCCGGCCTGTGGTCGCTGTCAGGTAGATGGTGCATGCAGTTGGCCCGACAGAGATTCTGTCGGGCTATCTGTGTGTGCCTGTTGGTTGCTCGGGTTGGGTTTTTGGTGGTCCCCCCTCTCTTGGATCAATTTGGGCCCCACGTTTGGTGTGGGGCCCACTCCCCCCGGTCGTGCCCCCCTTTGGCGGGGGACTCCCTTGCCGCCGGTGCATTGGTGGCTCTCGGTGTCTGGGCTGGGTGGTGGGGTGCACGTCGGTCCGCCCTGGTTGCTGCCTGGCGGGGCCTGGGTGCCCTGGCTCTGTCGGGGCTCTGCTAGGGGGTGGTATGGCCTCGGGGCTTGGGGCTCGGTGTCCATGGCCGGATCTACTTGGGGGGGCATGGGTCGCTGGCCGGGCCTGTGGGCTCGTCGTTGCAGCTTCCTGGAGGCTCTGCATTGTGGTGGCTGGGGTCACCCGGTTCTTTCCTCTGCTCCTCTCTGGGGGGGTGCGGTTCTCCCTGTTGGGAGACTCTTGGGGCTCCAGGCCTGTGGGCCGCTGTGTGTCTGTGGCTCCGGTCCTCCCTATGTTGCCATTGTGTCCTGGGGGGGCGGGTCTGTGGGCCCCCGCGTCCACTATTGGGCATTCTTTTGGAGAAATCTGGTGGTGGTGGGCGTGCTTGCGCGGGTATTTGGATTCAGGTGCTTTGACAGATGCACGCTAGGTTGGGTAGTGGTGGAAGCTAGATGATTCCTTGTGCGATGTCGAATGTTTCATGGTGATATTGTCGGTGGCATTGTGCTGTGCATGTTGTTTTGTCATGGTGGTCTCTCGCCTTATCTTCTTCTTTTTTATTATTTTATTCTTCTTTCTTCTCTTTCTTTAAAAAAAAAAAAAAAAAAAAAAAAAAAAAAATTTGAGCGATGATGATAAGTTCATTGAAACACTTCACAATGTTTCTACACTTAAACTGAGCTCACAAAAAAAAAAAAAAAAAAAAGATTAAGAGACATGGCATATGGCTTGATTGAGGGGTGAAGGAAGCAACTGATGTTAAACAAGAAGGACCAACTTTAAAACATAGAAGATCTCAGATTTTGGTTTTTGTTTAACTTACACTTGAGAAATAGGCTTGATACATAGTCATTTCTCATTTACTACACACCACCATGCATGTGTTCTGGCTGTTTGAGCCAGGCAAACAAAGATTCTAATGACTTGTTATTTTATTCTTTTTTGTTTTGTTTTGTTGTTACTTGAAAATTAAAAATATATAGCATTCTCATTTAAAAAAAACAACTAAATTGCAATTAGCTGGTTTGGCAGCTTCTGCATCTTTATTTTCCTACTTGGTAATTCATTAAGTGTGTACAGACATGGCCAATTGCCATTTTTCTAAGTGGCCATTATCAGCTGGTTAAATTTGGTCTGCAAATAATTGGTTTATCTAGCTAGGAGACGTTCTAAAAGCCAAGAAGTTATTAGTCTGAGTCATCAATATCATAAAACATTGTTGCAAAAATGGAGGTGATTAGGACACAAGCTGGATTTGTTAAAAGGTGATGGGTCCAACAATTCTGAGTCAGTTCTCAAAAAAAAAACCGGGCTGGTTAGTAATAATAATCAGGTCAGATGAGGCGGCACACATAATAGAACATAAATGTGTGTTTATTTTTGCTCCTTCGGGCCACGATGCTAAGTGTTTTGCAGGTTCCTGTTGTGCAGCACACCAGATTTAAATAACTGTGACAGTAACAGACGACTGTAGAACTTGAAAAGATGCTGAAGAGATAATTCAGCCATTTAAATTGGGTTTGCTGGAACAGGAAAACATTTAAAATACATTGGACATTGGACCTGAGGACCCAAATTAGACCCCGCTACAGTATCAGTCACTCAAACAAATATATTAAAAAATGTTATAGAGCAGGACATCAGACCTTGAGCCACTTACAAAATGTCCCGTTTCACTTTTTGTCACATCTGCTGCAACTGACTTTTTTTTAATTATTATTATTATAAAATGTATGTATTTTAGGATCTAAATAGATCATTTAAAGTGCTCAGAATTTGCAATGCACACATTTCTCTCTTGATTGATTGTAGTCTAACGTGTATTTTTAAGTAAAGTGAGTATTTTCTTGATTATAAACCTGAGTTGTGAACGGGAGACTCGTTTTCTTATGGTTTGACTTTGCATTAAAGGTAATATTTCTTTATCAGCCCCATTGCTTAGCTAAAGCTTTTCATGCAATGGCACCACATCACAGAAGTCAGTCCACATGGTGTTTAAAATCCAATTTGAAAAAAAAAAAAAAAATTCTTAACATCCAACATTTTTATTTATTTAAAGGTGTTATTAACTGCTTTCAAAGAAGACAAATGTCTTGAATATTTTAGTTAAATCAAGTTTATTTTCTAAATTAGAATCAGCATGGAATTAAAGACAATATATTTGTGCAAACTGAAGAAAAAAAAAATCAGCAACCTCACAGAGAAGAAAACCCAGGAAATGCAGAAGGAATAAATTAAACAAAGACAGCTGGCAAACAAAAGAAAAAAAATCAAAAAATTGTGATTAAGATAAGAAAGGGTTCATTTTTTAAGGAAAACAATAATGAAATGTTTGTGAAGTGAGCTTATAATGAATGAGAGGGATAATAATTCATCCTGTCATCCGAGGCTAACCCCTGCATAAACAAGACAATAAAAAAGAAGGATATGAAAATGAAATCAGCTCTTTCTTTGTTGGTCACAAGCCTGAGAAGAAGGTAGGCAATAAATCAGCTCATATGTGGAATAAACAGTTGCACAAGGACATTATCTCTATTTAATTAAACCAGTGAAGGAAAAGGTAAAATGCCCATATTTGAAAATGATGTTTGGCAAAGACATATGAAAAAGAAATAAACAGTTCTTGTCTTTGTTCATATAGGTGCCTGATAATAAATGCAATTCCAGAAACGGCAAGTCCTTTATTCAAAAGGTAGAAAACACGTGGCTTTACTCTTCCACAAAAGGCAAAGATATTAAGAAATTCTGATTTGCGATATATTTCAGATGTCGTTATAAAATGATGGATGATTATTTGCACAGCACTATCTATTTTTAAAAAACAGTTACACTAATCAGTCCATAATTTATTGTTATATAAAGTTTGTAGTGCATTTAGTTTTCATACTGCTCTCATTTTAATCAATCTAGATTAGATGCTTAACCCTACGCAAGCTTAAATGTCTGGTTGGATAAAATAACACACACACACACACATACAGTATACACACATTTTATGTTTATAGTAGAGGACCCACCTCTTCACCTTACCATTTTTACTTTCCCATTTTACTAGATAATCAGGCAGCCATTCTTGTACCATTCGATGAAGCGTTAGTTCCTGATGCGGCTAAAGCTGACAAGCCACATTTCTGCTGGAGGTGGTAACATTTAGAAGTCACTAAGAACCAACCGCTCGCTCCAGTATTCCAGCCAGCTCTGAAGATTGATTTGCCTCGGTTCTGCTCTGCTTGGCAGATTCTTAAAAGGCATTGATTAGGACAAGAAACCCCATTTTATGCATTACTCAAGAGCTGATTCAGGTGCATCATCTGAAGCCAGTAAAAGGAGGCTACCGTTTGGTCCCATTTCCCAAGTTTATTTTTTCCCACATTTAAGCACTTTATATACCATTTTTTATCTGGCATTTATAAAAGATGAAGATAAAATCACAGCTTGTTTGCTTTTTGTAGGGCTGTATAGTTTATGCCTTTTATGACCTCAATAACGCCTGCTAATGGTACTTTTGTGGCCTGCAGTGATTGGTCCTTTTCAACCAGGCTGCAGCCTTAAGTGGCGACATAAACTGAGGTTACGACTTTACAGGATGCAGCATTATATTTTTAAGCATACACTTTCAAGTTTTGTAAGGCAGACAAAAGTAGGATATAAACCTAAATAACTATGCAAAGACTGTTATTTACATAAAATTGCATAATTTTGCTCACACTCAGCAAATATCATGGGGAATGGTGTTAAAAGAAAAAGCATAAAGTGTGGTCAGTCTGGTATAAATTTCTTCATTAGAGTGTGTTCAAGTCTCTTGCAATAAATCATGTGCTTGGTGCATTGATTTACTATGCTATAAGAATTTTGCTCACCTGCAGTGTTTTCACACAAACTGTTGCCTAGAAATGTTCTTTAACTGTTCAGGAGGAGCAGCGTACCTTTTAAACAAACCTGAGTGAGACAACGCTCAAACATAATAAGTATGTTTTGCGCAGTAATACATACACAGTACAAGATACATACTAGAGCTGTGAATATTGCCATCAAAATATTTGTTTACTCCAATGGTGTGTGTTATTTCAAGATCTTTCAAGTGCAGTAGTCCCTCGTTTATCACGGGGGGTCTGTACGCTGAAGCACTCTTGCAATATTCTAAACACTGTTTCTAAACTCTAAATGCTCTAAAAGAGCACAGAATGTCATGTTTCCCCTCTGTCTACCTCCGGCTGCTCTCAGCCACCTGAAAGTGCTCTTGGCCACGCCCACTTCACCCCTCTGCACGGAGATCAGCTGATCAGCTGCAGCAGGATGCTGATCCTGCAGTATGGGGTGCACAAAGATGTAGCAGGTGCTAAATAATTAAAAATAATTCATTTTAAATTAAAAAAATTCATGCCGATCATGCGGCTCATCCATCAGTCAGCCAATTCATGTCTAATCTTAATTTGAAAAACTGTGATAGATCGAGTCCGCGATAAACAAACCGTGAAGTAGTGAGGGACGACTGTACATCCACAACACTTCATACTCACAGTACTGCAATAAATGATGTACATTTTTATTATTTATACATTTTTTTCTAATCAATGTATTTTAAATAACTTATAATGTGGAAATGTTCTTTTAGTTATCACCCACTGCTAAATGTGTATGCAATGATGGTTTCGCCTGTCAGTATATCTGAGTTCCTTTCATCAGTACAATAAACAAGTAATACTGTAGTAGTAGTACTGGTGGCATGGTGGTACAGTTGGTAGAGCTGTTGATTCTCAGTGAGAAGGTTGCCGGTTCAAATCTCGGTCCAAGACCTTTCTGGGTGGAATTTGCATGTTTACTCCCTGCATGCGAAGGTTTTCTCCAGGTATTCTGGTTTCCTCCCACAGACCAAAAACATGCATGTTAGGCTGATTAGTAACTCTAAATTGTTGCTAGGTGTGAGTCAGAGAGTGAATGGTTATTTGTCTCCATCTGTCCCAGTGATGGACTGGAGACCTGTCCAGGGTGTCCCCCCACACACACACCTCTCACACATAGCTGGATATGGGCACCAGTGACCTCCATGACCCAAAAAGGAAAAAGCAGGTTAAAATAATGGATGGATGGATGGATGGATGGATGGAGTATCAGCAAAGTATCAAAACAATAATAGCAAAACAAAAGTGCCAGTGAACATACTTTAATGAAACTCAGAAAGTATTTACTGAAGATGCTACAATGTCTACAACTGATTGCCTTTTAGAGTCAGCACAACTCAAGATGGCTACCGCTGCTAATCAACATTAGCAAACACAAAAATGACAAATGTGGACAATTTTCCAGATGAGCTCAAATGTGTGGAATAGTGGTAGCTGAGTGTCAGTGTTGCAAGACTGTCTTCTGTCTCACACCTGCAGCTTATTTATTTGATCAAATGCAGAACGAAGTCATCAGATCTTCTTGGTTTTGTTAATAATGAAAGACAGATTGATAACCTTGTTTATTTACACATTCACTTTTTTTTTTGGCTTTTTTTGTGCAGCAGCTGGATTTCCTGCAGTTTGCTATAAATAATATATGTCTCATTTTAGTTTAGGATTACAGTTTGTTTGTTTTGTTAGAAAAATGCTGCTTCAACCCATGAATGTATTTATCTATCTGACACCTACGTAATACATGAACGCACCCCTGACATGAATCGGAACATTTAAATTAACCATTCAAAACTAAAATTCTGCTAGATCTAAACTTAAGACAATTGGAGCTAAAAAAAAAAAAAAAAACATACAAACTGATATCATGCAGGAAATTATTGAATATAAAACTAATAGTTTTCAAGAATTTGTAAAGTTAAACTGTCCACTTTTTTAAACTTTTTTTTGTTCTTTTAGAGGAAAGCAATATAGAAAAAACAGGGGAAGAAATAATAAAATCTGACCCGTTCTCGCCAAATGAGTCACAATGAGGAATGTTTCAATGTTGAGGTAATATTATTTTTAAATACACCATCTCAAAAGCTTCAAAGTGATACATAGTGTTTAAATTTGACAATTTGTTACCCAGTCTGGCAACAAGCTAATTATGTTGATGAATGTGCCAGTTTGTAAGCTTGATTATATTTGATTGGGTAGGTGGAGGTGGGGGGGGGGGGGTGCTGGAGAACTAAAAAGGAAAAAAAAGGGGGAATCCCTGAGCACAATGATGTCAAACATTATATGAAGGGATTTCCCAGTGCTACAGTAGCTAACAGAGAAAAATGGTCTATTTACAGTTAAAATCTGACTAGAATTTAAAAAGATATTTCTGAAGTCAAATCTGTTACAAATGTTTGATTTAAAGTTAGATTCGAAGGATTATTTTAGTTTTCAGAATCGTTAGATGGTATTATTTTATGTCTTTGTTTTTAGGCTTTTTTTTTTCTAATAAACTTTTTAGGGGTTTTTTTTGCAGTGCAACCTTATATTTCGACTACTTTTGCCAGCTCGGGCCAAAATATTGTTCCAAACCAAAACATGATGATTCAATTATTGTTTGATAACAGATTTTTTTTTTTATTAAAACTGTAGCTAAAGTACATAAGGATTAGTGGGGGAGGGGAAGGTTATAGAAGGATACATGAAGAGTGGTTTAATAAAACACACAATAAAGGAAAAAGCCAAAAGTAGAGTACAAACGAGAAATAAGGTTGGATACAGAAGAAAGCGCCTTGCCAAAAGTATAGAGTGAAAGACAAATACAGAGGGTGTGATACCGGGGTCACCAGTTCTCCCAGTATGAAAGCACCATTAGCAGTACCTGCCCTAGATTTCTGCCCATTCCTATTACCATCACTGCTGGAGGCATCCATGTGTGAGACTTGACTCAGTGTGTGCAGACTCTCCTCCTATTGCATCTGCTAACACAGCCACACACACATTTAGGGAACATGCACATTTAAAATGCTGCCCATATGTCTTTAATGCTTGTATGCCTCTTTTGTTTTGTAGGTGTCTCAACCATTCAAGCCAGCCTTTTTGTAGTATTTTGTATCTTTTCTCAGCTGTGGGTCAAACTCAGGTTAGGAGCAGAGTCTAAAGTCGTTCACCACATCCTGCTCTGTCAAGCACAATGTCCTATGAGGTGATATGACAGAAAAACAAACACATGATGTGAAAATACAGGCCAGGAGCAGAAACTGCCCTCGAAACTCGGCTTTGCTGTTGGTGGTGTGTCACAGAAGCAACTGCCCCATGAATGATTTGTGAGTGCTCAATTATTAACGAGGCTTCAGAGATCTTATGAGGTGCTCGGAGCAACTCGGTGGGTAGCTGGTGGATGGGATGGTTTCCAGCAACCAGACTGTAACATTTGCATGTACAATTCCAGTAAATGCACAAATGTTTCCCCTTGGTTTGGTTGATGAAACCACAGCTGTTAATTGATCGGGATGCAAGTGTGCGTATCTGTCTGTTTGCGTGTGTAAACTAACTTCCTCAGGGAATAAAATATATTTCAAGGCAAAAACACAATGAAATACTATTAAAGACGTTATTTGCACACAATTAGCATCAACAGGTTTATGCTTGAAGGTCACTAACTTTAGCTGAAGCAACTGTTTTACACCGATGAATGCGAGTTTAAAACCTGTGCCACAAAGTCCCGAAGACATCTCTGATTTCTACTAATGAACAAAATGATGTGCCTCAGTTCAATACCTTTAAGGAGGGGGTTTTTTTCCCCCTAACTTTGATGTTTCACCACCATTTTGAGGCTCTTGATTAGATCAGCTGAAGGAACAAGAGTTGCAGCAGTCCCCTTCAGCTGTTTAGAGGTTCAAATGTCGAGGTGAAGACAAGGGAGGGCATAAAGAAAAGGAGACACAAAAGATAAAAGGAAGACAAAGAAGAAAGAGAAAAATGAAAGTCACTGAGATGCTTTTCTGTTGCCAAATGACAAATGAACAACAAATGAAGGACGGAAAGAGCTCAAAATTGAGACAGAGGAGTGAAAAGTATCAGAAAGAGATGAGGAGTAATATCTAGATGAGGCAATAGACTGCAACAAACACTGCATCCCATTTCTTCTTTGCCCCAACATATCAATCATCTTTTGCTTGCATGTACTGTAATTATGTAGTAAGTTCCTATTTAAAAACACTGGAAGAACTTTCACACTCAAAAATAGTAAATCCTTATTTATTTTTGTAATTTATGTTACAAGTTTTAGCTTCAGATTTCAACTGCCAAGCAACTAAAAATGATTCGCAATAAACTCAAAAACTTTTTTTTTCTAAGCAATCTTCTGTTTTCTGAGCGGCTGTGGCTGAAAGGTTAGAGCAGTCGTCCTCCAATGCAAGAGTTGGGGGTTCGAATCCACCTGCAGCCACATGCCGAAGTGTCTTTGGGCAAGACACTGAACCCCTCATTGCCTCTGATGTGTGTCCCATCAGTGTATGAATGTGATAAAGCACTGATTAGTCTCTTTAGAATAATTTGTTCAATTAGCTTTGTAGAGATCTAGTAGAGTGCTGTATGAATGGGTAAATGAGGACACAGATTGTAGTGTAAAGCGCTTTGAGTGTCTTCATAAGATAGAAAGATGCTATATAAGTACAGACCATTTACCATTTTCTCAACAAAAAAAAAAAAAATCCTCTAACACCGTTTCAAAAAATGTCCGCATAAAAACACACATAACTCTAAAAACCTGTAGTTACTATGCCAGGCCTGTATGTGGCACTGTAACGCTGCCACAAAAATATGACAAAAACAGGGAATAAGGTATGGAAGATTAGCAGAAAGCTTATATACTGGGTGCTAATACTAGCACATGAAAAAATAATAATAAATCAAGCCATAAATTAGATTAGAGGTGAAGACTTGATAAGTTTTCAAAGATTATGATTTGGCTGCCTATGTAAAATGGTAGCTTTTCAGGATTTCGTTTCACTCAAGAACCAGTTTTTATGAATATTGTTTGGGACTCCTGAAATGCTGAATCCATTAATAAATAAAGAAACTAACAAATAACTTTTTGCATTTTGACAAATTTCTGTGTGGACTGTGTGTTGCAGGCGGCACTAGTTTATACTGTAATGAATGCTTGCAGCCCTGGAAGAAATTTTATGTAAACAGGCTTTTTTTTCCTCCAAGGGATACTTAAATTATATTTATTTGTGAGCAAACACTGCCAGCACAAACAGGCACAACTCCCTTTGCATGGGCTTTGTGAATTAAACAGATAAAGTCTTTATTAGCCACAAACATGTGGGCTACTAACCAATAATAATTTATTGTATCAGTATATTTTCAAGTTTAACAAGCTCAAAAGTTATTCTTAAACTGTATCTTTGAACAGAAAGTTAAAATATCAAGTCAGCATTAACAAAAGCAGAGCTAAGAAAATTAACTAAAGCACTAAGAAAACAGAAAAACAAATAAGAGTAAGTGATAGGTTAAAGATGTGCAGTTTGTGATCTACTGCAGGGTTTTTCTCATCTGCAGGCCTGCCAAGAGCCAAGCGAAAACCTCCCTGCTGCCCAACATCCTGTCTTTGAAAAGTCAACCTCATAATGAAACTCAATCAGGCTCAAAGAGGCAACATTCATTTTCATTAGAGCAGCTTCACCTGTCCCCACATTTTTCTGTGTTGCAGTGCAGAAGTGTCCAGAAAGCCATGCGCAAAAAGGAATGAAGAAGTGGACAGACAGGCTAAGAGTGCTGGCTCATCTTTTCAACAAGTGTTTTCTCTGTTAACGATGTTTTCCACTGTACGTATGGCATTCATCTTAATCACAGGACAGTAAAGCATAATTTCATTTTTTAGGTCAGGCAGATGGTACCTTTGTTGGGGAGATTAATTACCATGCTGCACAGCATTAATAAAAGTAAATATTTGAAGGGAAAATGCAATTTGCCCAGAGTGCAGGGCTAGTGTAAATAGGTGAATCACAGCAAGAGAAGGCAGATAGCCAGCGGGTGGATCATAATTTATTCTCGCTATTCGCCTGTTGAGCCTAAAGCTGGCAGAGCAGAGCAGACAGGGAGACTAATGGGCATTCAACCACCTGGCAGCAAACTGGGGGTCACAGCATACACCATCCTAAGAGTAACATGACTATTTTTTCACTTTTTTTTTCATACATCCAGACCCGGAAGTGTTTCAAATCTATACTTTTCTAAGCTGTATAGGGAGCACTGTAATTAAATGAGCTGATCATACCTCAGTCTCACTAGTCCCCCACTTAAGTTTTTGTTTGACAGCATTTTCATTGTGCAGAAAACTCCCGAGTGCTGCTTCTAGTACCACAATATTAACAATAAAGTCGAGAAAGACTAAAAACTAAATCAAGGAGGCATTTAAAGCCACACTGAGAACTTTAAAACCGTTTGGTACACTGCAAAGAGAATACATCTTTTTTAACTCTTGGCTTATGGCTCCTATCGACACATGAAAACAATTTACCTTTAACTCTAAACTGTACTTTTTATTGCTGCACAGATGAAAATGCTACACAAGTAATCATTTTAACTCGATCGTTCAAAAAGGTGGGTGCAGGTTCTGTGGTTTGAAGGGAGCTCTACATTTATTTATTGTTTATTCGATAGGGACAGATACAAGAAACATAGATCAAGACAATCTAATGCCTGCATCACAGAGTAAATAGACAAACACCCGTCCAGGACCTTTAACAGTTGGTTAAATTAAAAGTTAATATCAACAGTAATTACAATAAAATAATGAAAAATAAATATAAAACAATGTATTTAAACTACTGAGTCAAAACAATTACAATATTTAAAAATGAGTACAATTCTGGTTCGTCTTTAGCCAATTCTTAAGCTTTGAAGTGAATATTTTAATGTCATCTATGGTCTTAAAATCAGATGGTAATGAGTTCTAGAGCTTACAACTCCTAATAGAGAAGGCTGTCTGTCCAAAAGTTGTCCTACAAATTAAAAATAATGGCTCAGGTGCTGCATGGTTTATGAAACAGTTTAAGAAAACAAAAACTAATAAAGATATCAAAGCTCATTAGATTATATTTTTGGTAACACTTTACAATAAGGTACACAAAATTTGATTAACTACTAGGGAACACCTAAGGAACAAATGAGGAGCTAATGGGTAGTTAATCAGTACTTACTGGGGAACACATAGCCAAGACTTATTAGGAAACTACTAGTTAGTTACCTTGTAAATGAAGAGGAACTAATCAAGAACAAATGGGTAGTTACCAAGGAAACCAAAGATGAATGAATCAGAAGCTAATAGTTAGTAACCACTACTTACTGGGGAACACAAAGCCAAACCTTCTTAGGGGACTACTGGTTTGTTACCACTAAAACAGAGGAGAAATTCTCCATGTGGGTTCTACATAAACTGTACCAGTGAAGTCACATGCTCGTAATTGTCAAAAACCTGTTTCCTAGTTATTACTGGTTTTATTACCCATTAGCTGCTGATTCTTTCCTCTTTGGTTTCCTTGGTAACTACCCATTAGTTCTTGATTAGTTCCTCTTCATTTACAAGGTAACTAACCAGTAGTCCCCCAATAAGGTTTGGCTGTGTGTACCCCAGTAAGTACTGGTTAACTACCCATTAGCTCCTGATACGTTTCTCTTTGGTTTCCATGGCAACTATCCATTAGTTCCTGATTAGTTCCTCTTCATTTCCCAGGTAACTAACCAGTAGTCCCCTAATAAGGCTTGGCTCTGTGTTCCCCAGTAAATACTGGTTAACTACCTATTAGCTCCTGATTTGTTCCTGGTTCGTTCCTGAGGCGTTCCGTAGTAGTGAGAAGGGGTTCCCTGCAGACCAAAAGTGGGCGTTTCTGGAGAATAGCCGTTTGTAGAGGACAAACACTGATTGGCTAACTGTATTTGATAGGCGTTTCTACAGGGCAAACACTGATTGGCTTGCTGTATTTGCTGGCTCTTTAGGTAAGTTACGTCAGCTCATTTTTAAAACATGGTTTCTGAGAAACAGCGTTATATCTGCTGTCAAACACAAGATGATTCTCTTTTGTTCTTGGGTTGTAGGCTGGACCTGACACAGGTTGGCTTAATTGTGGTCTGGGCACAATGAAATATGACGCATCTGAAGCGAAACCTGCTCCCATTTGTCAAAAAGTCTGGTCTCAGTTAAAGATCATGAGTCCTGTAACGAGATAATGGCCCAAAACAAAAGCTAAAAACAAAATTTGCTCTTTACAAGTGTTCTTCTATGAGATCTGATCTATGAAAGGAGCTGAAACATGGAGTAGGGTTGACCCTTAAAATCTGAGATAGCTGAGGAAGTTAACCAGTAAATAGAAATACCTGCTCCATTTGCAGAAATCTGACAGAAACTGACAATCACTCATCTGCAGTGACTGATTTAAAAGTTGAACAAGAAAATGTGAAGTTAAAGGAAATATCCTTTGTCCCAAAGCCAGTTTAAGTATCATTATTATTTTGGTTACTTTATTTTTCTTTCTTTATAAATTGAGTGTAACTATTTTCACATTATTCAACAACCAAAACAGATTTTGTTTTTTTTTAATATAATGGCTAGGTATTAAAAACCAAACATTTAGCCCTCCACACTACCCATTTATGTTGCTCTTATTTTGAAATGTAATCACAAGTTCTGTGTTAAGAGAAGCAGAAAGAGAAGTTAAGAGACGGATGCTATTTTTGAACGTTTAGTCTTGTGATGTTTATTTATAAGCCTTGCATAATGTTTAATAATTGGAATTCTGCTTTGTGTCAACAAAATTTATTTTTCAGCTGCCAGATTTTTGAATATGTACTTTAAATCATTTTACAATATTATGCTGTAACTTGGATTTTAGCATGCAGGTTGACATTTACTTTTGTTCAAGTCATATTGTGGTTGCTAAGGCAATTTGTTTGTGCTTTTGTTTAACAGTTCAGGGTATATCTTTGCACTTTTGTTCCATTGTTCATATTTCTCCCCAACTATTAATCATGTTATGATTTACTGTATATGGTATTAAGTCTTGCAGCACGGTGGCGCAACTGGTAGAGCTGCTGCCTCTCAGCGAGCAGGTCCTTGGTTCAAACCCCGGTCCAGGGGCCTTCTGGGTGGAGTTTGCATGTTCTCTCCGTGCATGCGTGGGTTTTCTCCGGGTACTCCGGTTTCCTCCCACAGACCAAAAACATGCATGTTAGGCTGATTGGTAACTCTAAATTGTCCCTAGGTGTGAGTGAGAGAGTAAATGTTTGTTTGTCTCGTTTGTCTCTATATGTCCCTGTGATGGACTTGCGACCCGTCCAGGGTATACCCCGCCCCTCGCACAGTGATTGCTGGACATGGGCACCAGCGACCCCCGTGACCCAAAATGGAATAAACGGGTAAAGATAATGGATGGATGGATGGATGGTATTAAGTCTTTAGGATTGTATGTGGCTCAAATTATGAAGGAGTCCTACAAGACAGAAGGTGTGTGGTTCAGTCCACATATGTCTTTATTCATGTGTGTAGGAAGCCACGGTGTCATGTGTAAGCATACTGTATGTGTAAGTGGATGTGTTTTTTCACAAGAAAACAACTATGTATAAATTAAAATATTGTGCAAAGAAATAATTTCAAACTAAAAAAATTAAAGTTGGGGTGGGAGCTCTCATGTGTTTACCTTCAATTTATTGGTATGGAGTATGCATCAGCTGTGGAAGCTTCCTAGTTATTGGAGGCATTTTGAGGAATCAAGCCTTGTTTTTCTAACCATTCCTAAAGAGAAGCATATCATTAGACTAAAAAAAGTCACCCACACCAGACATTTTGTAACCTTTTTAGTGGTGTTAAAGATCACTGTATGAAAATCAACATTAGAAGTACACGTCAAAGCCCTTGCGATGATGGGATATTTTATTTTTCTAATTAGGTTGTTGCTGTGGGTGGCACAGTTGGCAGAGCTACTCTTAGCGAGAAGGTTATTGGATCGAATCCAGGTTTGAGACCTTTCTGTGTGGAGTTGGTATGTTTTCTCCGTGCATCCATCCATCCATTTTCTTCTGCTTATCCGGGTCGGGTTGCGGGAGAAGCAGCCTAAGTAGGGAGGCCCAGACTTCCTTCTCCCCAGCCACTTAGGCCAGCTCCTCTGGGGGAATCCCAAGGAGTTCCCAGGCCAGTCAAGTAACATAGTCCCTCCAGCATGTCCTGGGTCTCCTCCCGCCGGTGGGACGTGCCGGGAACACCTCATCAGGCAGGCATCCAGGTGGCATTTTACAAGATACCCGAGCGACCTCAACTGGCTCCTCTCAACGTGGAAAAGCAGCGGCTCTACGCTGAGTCCCTCCCAGATGACTAAGCTTCTCACCCTATCTCTAAGAGAGAGCCCAGACACCCTGCAGAGAAAACTCATTTTGGCTACTTGTACCCATGATCTCGTTCTTTCGGTCACAACCCAAAGCTCATGACCATAAATGAGGGTAGGAATGTAGATTGACTGGTAAATTGAGAACTTCGCCTTTTTATTCAGCTCTCTCTTCACCACGACAGACCGGTACAGTGCCCACTTCACTGCAGACGCAGCACCTATCTGCCTATTGATTTCTCGCTTCATTTTTTCCCTCATTCGTGGGGTAGGACCTCCTCCCTGATCCGGAGAAGGCACTCTACCCTTTTCCGGCTCAAGACCATGGCCTCAGATTTGGAGGAACTGATCCTCAGCTCGGCCGCATCACACTCGGCTGTGAACCACTCCAGCAAAAGCTGTAGATCACGACCTGATGAAGCCAATAGGACCACATCATCTGCAAAAAGCAGAGACACAATCCTAAGGCCACCAAAACGGATCCTCTCAACACCTTGGCTGCACCCAGAAATTCTGCCCATAAAAGTTATGAACAGAATCGTGACAAAGGGCAACCTTGGCGGAGTCCAATTTTCACTGGGAACAAGCCCGACTTACTGCCGGCAATGTGAACCAAGCTCTGACACTGGTCATACAAGGACCTAACAGCCCATATCAAAGGGCCTGGTATCCCATACTCCTGGAGTACCCCCTACAGGGTTCCTGAAGGGACACAGTCAAACGCCTTCTTCAAGTTCACAAAGCACATGTAGACTGGTTGGGCAAACTCCCATGCACCCTACAGGACCCTGCTGAGGGTGTAGAGCTGGTCCAGTTTTCCACAATCAGGTGAAAACTAGGAATGTGCGATATGGCATAAAATTCATATCACAATATGTATTGTGAAGGGTGGCGATAACGATATATATAGCAATATGTTTTTTGTATAAAACTTAAAAGGAATTTTAAAAAAGCATAGGATGTGCTTTTGCCATCATATATTTTGAATTAAAAAAAATCCCACTACTAGGTCCAGAGAGTTTTTAAATAATAAACAAATCAAGTATTAGGCTTCTTTCTTGTAGTGCATAACAGTGCAAAAGATATCAAACGTAGTTTTAGCCATATGTTTTAAACTAAAGAATATGTTGTTAACTTTTAACAGTTTCCAGTCTTCTCACTTAAGAAATGAACAGCAACAGAGCAGCATTTTACGCTGAAACACTTCACCCTTCAACCCTCTAGTGGGCGACTCCTTCTGCTTTAAGGAGAGCTGACACAAAATGAATCTGTGGCTTTGATCAGAGGGTCTCGCAGTAAAATCACACAACACAGCATTATTTTCACAGATCAGAGAGCAGGTTTCTCTAAAGCTGACCAACGCTTACTTTTACTTTCGATGGAAAAAAAAAAAACTTTCGACGGAACTCAGCGTTTTGCGCATGCGTCCAAATATGGCAACACTACGGCAAGCCGGCTGTAGTTAGCTTGAAGCTTCGCTACTTAGCTCTTGAAGAAATTACTTTAACGCCACTTGCGAACAGTTTTCAACTTAAAAAAGTAACAATTAAATCTGACGGCTCTGATTTTACACTTGAACACCACTTACGCACAGTTTTCAACTAAAAAAAAAAGTAACGATTAAACTGAAAACTCTGATTTTACATCAGACACAGCATTACTGTGGTTAGCCGGTAGAAGACAGATCTATATTGTAGGCTAAATTTCTATCGTTTCCACCGTATACCGTATATATCGCGCATTCCTGGTGAAAGCCACACT
Organism: Nematolebias whitei; assembly: GCF_014905685.2. NCBI lineage: Eukaryota > Metazoa > Chordata > Actinopteri > Cyprinodontiformes > Rivulidae > Nematolebias > Nematolebias whitei. Next base: position 11,323,338 of record NC_056511.1, on the reverse strand, counting down.
GTTCCTCCTGAATCCGAGGTCTGACTATCTGACAGACCCTCAGTCACACTTGAGCCTAGAGTGACCCTCCTAGTTTTCTCCATGCATGCATAGGTTTTTTCAAGGTACTCCAGTTTCTTCTCACAAACCAAAAACATACATGTTAGGCTCTAAATAATCCCTAGGTGAGAGTGTGAATGGGTGTTTGTCTCCGTGTGGCCCTGTGATGGACTTGTAACCTGTGCAGGGTGTACACTGGATCTGGGCACCAGTGACCTACAGTCCATTTCCTGGTCATATTTGTCTATATAACGCTCATTGTTCCAAAAGATTAAAGGACATGGTTTAAAACTAATATATATTTGTTACATTTGATTGACATCGATTGCTTCAAAGAAAACAAGATGGATTGAAACTAAGGTTCAATTAGAATTGATTATTTGGGGATGTACATCCAATACTAGGCCTGCCAATGTTGAGTTACTAGTCATCAAAAGAAAGAGACTACAAACGCAGAGAGGAAATTCAGTTCAAATTAACTAGAAAATCCAGTGGAATGAGTATCTGTAGAAAAAGACAAATTATCCACCAGACAAGTTTTAGTCAAGACAAAAACTTGTCTTTGCCATTACTAATCTAAAAGTTTTCATCAGTTTGACAACTACATAATTCATTGATTGACACAGTTGGGGTATGGTAATAGTATATTTTAAGATGTAAAAAAAAAATTACAACTCCACATTTGTCTGCGAGTATTTTAGGTGTCTAAGACTAAACCAAGTGATTTATTTCTTTATCAAAACCTAAAAATAATTAAATAAACCTAATGAAATTGAATAAATGTACCATTAACCAAGGAAGTGTGAGAGAATGAAGCTTATTTTTCTTTGACAATATATTGATTTTAAATCCAACTCTATCTTGAAATTTAATCATGTCTCATATGAAACAAGGCATCACAAATAATTTAAATATTATACAGTTATCCCAAATAAATGTGGGAACATAATAAATCCCAATTAAGTTTTTTGTTGCTTTGTTAGTTTTCTTGATCTGGGATGATTTTTGTGACTATTATTTTTTAACAATGTTCCGTTTTTATTTTGTTTATGAGTTGGTCTTTAAAATTTAGGATTTATTTATTTATGTCTTTGTTTGCATGTTTATTGTTCTTAACAAAGCTCAAATAAAATACAAAGAAAAAGGCTGACATGTCAGCAAAAAAAAAATTTCAGGAACTGCGGAAAGTAACCAAGGAGGCACAAGGAAGCATGGACATGGCATAAAACAACAATGCAAAACTGAAGATGGAATGGAGATTGAAAGACGAAATAGATTGGGGCTAATAAGAATGGGGAACAGGTGCAGGTGGGTGTGGTAGGATAGAAAAGATGAAAGTAGCTATGGAAAATTAATGAGTGAATGAACTGGTGATACAGAGAAAATGGAGGAACAGAACCAAGCACAATAATTACAAAACAAAATGAACAAATGTGTTTACAAAAGAGTACCAAAAACAAACCAACAAACAAACAAACCAAAAAAAAAAAAAAATATATATATATATATATATAGATAGATAGATATAGATATAGATATATAGATATACAAATCGGATTCCAAAAAAGTTGGGACACTAAACAAATTGTGAATAAAAACTGAATGCAATGATGTGGAGGTGCCAACATCTAATATTTTATTCAGAATAGAACACAAATCACAGATCAAAAGTTTAAACTGAGAGAATGTATCATTTTAAGGGAAAAATCTGTTGTTTCCAAATTTCATGGCATCAACAAATCCCAAAAAAGTTGGGACAAGTCCATTTTTACCACTGTGTGGCATCCCTCCTTCTTCTTACAACACTCAACAGACATCTGGGGACAGAGGAGACCAGTTTCTCAAGTTTAGAAATAGGAAGGATCTCCCATTCATGTCTAATACAGGCCTCTAACTGTTCAATCGTCTTGGGCCTTCTTTGTCACACCTTCCTCTTTATGATGCGCCAAATGTTCTCTATAGGTGACAGATTTGGACTGCAGGCTGGCCATTTCAGTACCCGGATCCTTCTCCTACGTAGCCATGATGTTGTGATTGCTGCAGAATGTGGTCTGGCATTATCGTGTTGAAAAATGCAGGGTCTTCCTTGAAAGAGATGACGTCTAGATGGGAGCATATGTTGTTCTAGAACCTGAACATAGTTCTTTGCATTAATGGTGCTTTTCCAGACATGCAAGCTGCCCATGCCGCAAGCGCAAATGCAACCCCATACCATCAGTGATGCCGGCTTCTGAACGGAACGTTGATAACAACTTGGGCTATCCTTGTCCTCTCTGGTCCGGATGACATGGCGTCCCAGTGTTCCATAAAGAACTTCAAATCGTGACTCATCTGACCACAGAACAGTCTTCCATTTTGCCACACTCCATTTTAAATGGCCCCTGGCCCAGTGCAAACGTCTGAGCTTGTGGAGCTTGCTTAGAAATGGCTTCCTCTTTGCACTGTAGAGTTTCAGCTGGCAACGGCGGATGGCACGGTGGATTGTGTTCACTGACAATGCTTTCTGGATGTATTCCTGAGCCCATTCTGTTGTTTCCTTGACAGTGGGATTCCTGTTTGAGGTGCAGTGACGTTTAAGGGCCCGGAGATCACGAGCATCTAGTAGAGTTTTACGGTCTTGACCCTTACGCACAGCGATTGTTCCAGATTCTCTGAATCTTTTGATGACGTTATGCACGGTTGATGATGAGAACTTAAAAGTCTTTGCTATTTTACGCTGGGTAACACCATTCTGGTATTGCTGCACTATCTTTCTGCGCAACAATGGTGGAATTGGTGATCCTCTTACCATCTTGGCAGTCAAATCTGTGATTTATGTTCTATTCTGAATAAAATATTAGATGTTGGCACCTCCACATCATTGCATTCAGTTTTTATTCACAATTTGTTTAGTGTCCCAACTTTTTTGGAATCCGGTTTGTACATACATATACATATACACATATACATATACATACATACATATATATATAAATACATACATATACATATACATACATATATGTATATTCAAGAAGACAGAGGTCTAGGCAAGTTCTGAGGAAACTTTGTTTTGAGTCATTGTTAAAGGTGATGAGTTTTTGAAATATGCAAAAAAAAAAAAAATGGTTTTCAGGCATTTGATTTCATTATGAGATTTGAAAAGTGCTTGTTGCATTTATGACATTGAACAGGAAAACCAAGACTTAAAGGTTTGTTAATACTCCACAAACATAAAAAATGCAGCGCATGTGTGTGAAATCCTCTTAACAGTTTAATTTGACACACTTGAGCCTAGAGTGATTTTAGATTCTTCCCCTCGTGTATTTCAGCAGAAACCATCCCCTCATCCTCATTGATTAACTTGTCAGACTGACCAGCTGTGTTTTGCTTGAGATAATGTTTTAATTAACGGGCTTCAATATCTAATTAAGATTAGATGTAGATGCTTTATAGAGGTTATTTAAATGGAGCTAGACAGGCCAGCAGGGGAAGGTTTGGGCTGATGACAGGATCAATATGCAGCCGTTGAGAACTACCTTCCTGTGGTCCTGAGGTACTTTGAAGGGAACAGCTAACCATCATGTTTTATCAAGGGAATGTATAAAAGAGGCCCTTCTTTCCCATAAGTTTGAGGACAGTTCTGTGGTGTTTGTACAGACTGAATGACCTTTAGGTTTTAGTTTCATCTTTTTATATTGGAGTGCTTTTTTTCCTAAACATAAGGCAAGAAAAGAATCAATTAAATTATCATAGCATTTTTAATGGATATGGTTGTCTTTATTTTAGTAATTACATTCTGAGATTTGCTGTCTAAAATGCTCAAATGTTGCTAGTATACAATTTAATTTTAGTGTCAAACAGGCAGATTCAAGCCTCTGAAGAGCAAGGCTGTGCTACATAAATATCAACTATTGGTGATCCTCAATTAAACATTGAAATTTATCTTTTGGACACAAAATATGCCTTTTTGCTGTTATTTGATTCAGACATCCCCAATAAGTTTATATATTGTACTTTTGAACCATCGACAAAATCAAATGTCAAATTTACAGAGACTTTGTACAGTCAACAATACAGATTTATATCTGCATTCCAAAGCTCTTCAAAACTAGTAACTCACACAACCCTTTGCAAAATACTTTTGATACCTGGGTACTTTTAGCCTGTTTTTATAACATGTACTACTACATTTGGCAAAACCATGAATTGTTTATTTTCACAAAGTAGTTAAATTTCTAAACCTAACCAAGTAGATAGCACCTGAATATACATAAACATCCATCCATCCATTATATTTATCTGCCTCTTCCTTTTCGTGTCACAGGGGTCACTGGTGCCCATATCCAGCAGTTACCGTGTGAAAGGTGGGGTACACCCTGGACAGATCTCCAGTCCATCACAGAGACGCAGAGACAAACAACCATTCACTCTCTCACCTAGGGGCAATTTACAATCAGCCTAACATGCATGTTTTTGGTCTGTGGGATGAAGACGTAAAAATCTGTCCTCCTGAAATATTTAAGAAGATGCTCCATGGCACTGGTACTGAAACACCAATGATTTTTGACATGGACAAAGTATTTTAAATAAACAAAAGCTTGAGGACAAAGTTGCTATAATTAGGGCTAAGGATGGCAAAAATATATCACAATTCTAAAATATGTATTTTAAGTCTTACACAGTTTGGACAGAACTCTGAAAGTTTATTTTTGTTAGACAGGATAATTTAATTTTGCATCATAAATAGTACTGCAGCTGAGTCCACACCAGTTTGATTTAGCTTTGAGTAAGTTCAACCTGAATGCTTAAATGTACATCTTCTGAACGGTTTTCTGTTATTTGTCATTAGGTTTTTTTTTAGGCATGACTCCCTAGTAAAGTTTTTTTTTTTTTTAATGGTGGTTTAGTTAAAAGATATTTGCTTCTTAATAAATTTGACTTTACATAAGTCATATCATGCATCTGAAGGGAGAAAAAGCATTCTACTTTTACTTAAAGTACAAAGCAGACTGTACACATTAGTTTAAGCAAAATTTCTAGGACAACACTGATGAGAACCAGACAGCTTGTTAAACAGAGCAACACAGAGTGAGATAAATGAGGACATTAGGTAATGGCGTTCATAAATATCAATACTTGAACTTTTCTGTTCATTTCACCTACACAGCTTCAATCAGTAGATTGTCTGATGTTCATGATATGACTACAGGTTGGTTCAGTTTAACTTGATCAAAACACTTTTAACCCTTAAATGATTTTCCTCTTTACCCAATTTCATAAACTTGAACATCAGCACACCTGTTCTATATGCTTGGTTATTTTATTCAACAAACATTTATTCTTTTGACATCCAAATATCAGCCAGACTTAAAATATATATATATATATTTTTTTTTTTTTTTTTTTTTTTTTTTTTTTGTGGCAGTCAATGTCTGCCATGATTGCCTTTCTAAGGGGTTTTGCAACTGGATTTTATTTCTTTAAAATCACTATGATTGTGAACACATATTAAATAAACGCACTGAGGGCACTGTTGCTTTTATGCATGCTTTGTTGCCATATTACAACTCAAAACAAAGGTTTAAAATAACTTAAAAATAGTTTTAAACTACTCGGTTCATTAGTTTCTGGGGCATCTGGGAAAAAAATGTCTCTCAAAGACAAGAGGGTAAAGGTGTACGTGTTACATTCTTTCAGCCTAATGAGTGGTCAAACTGCACAAGGTGACTTTGATTTATCACCATCAGACTTCCTTCCACTTTTCCCCCTTTGCTCTTTACTCCATCATCGTGTCCTCTTTGCCTTTCATAGACTGGATAGCTGCAATCTGCCCCCCACACGCTAATCATTAAAGGCAGAGCTCTAATTAAAACCAATGTTTAAATACTTTAACTAATCCATACACTAGTGTAGTGTATTAAGCATCCCATCATTGATTAGTCAGGATGATTCAAAGAAAAGGCAGACTCATTAGAGATTTGAAAGATGCCCTTTGTTTATGCCTCCAAAAGGATCTTTACCTTGTTTGTTTACTTGACTGGAAATATAATTTTCTAAATGGCTGATAAATATGGGTGCCGTTACAGCTGTTGAATCACCAAACCGACAGGTCCGCAGTCTGATTAGTGCCTCTCTATTATTATTTCTCACTCTGAGAAATATCAGCTTTCAAATAAAGAAGACATTATTGATATTCTTAAAAGAATGGTTAAAAACAACAACAAATAAATAAAAAAGTGATAGTCATGATGGAAATTGTCAGATCAGATAACAAAAAAGGAGTGCTTTTACGTCAGATGCTGCAACTCGGGGTTCCTATGCTGCAACTCGGGGTTCCTAAAGTGGCTTTAACATCTGTTAAGTTCCTGTCAAGAACCAATGCAGACATGTTCCTGTTTTTAGTTTTATACACCACCTCGTAATCTAGCTGTTTTGTTGCTACTTGTCCTTTTGATTGTCCCTTTGGTTGCCATTTTATTTTCACTTGTTAATTTTTTTTAATTTGTATGCATCTTTTATGATTGTCTATTGTTGTCCACTGTTGTCATCACTGTTAAAAATTCAGGTCTCTCTTGTAAACGTGTCCCGGAGGCTCAATGGGATTAACCTGTATAAATAAAGGTTGAATAGGAGAAAAAAGCCCCTATGGTGATCAGCTCTAAAAGGCAACAGGTGAGTGGGCGCTGTCAATGAAGACAGTCCTGCCCAGCAAGAACACCAAAACACTCCCTCAGCTTGCCTGCAAATGAAAAGGATTAGAGGATAAACTTAAAAAACAACAGAATCCTCACAATGTCATAACACCATATTTCAAATTGAGATGCGCATTCTTGATAAGAGTGGTTAAAATAGCACAAAGTATGCAGAAGTACTTTTAATGCACAAAATGTATGGAAGAAACTAAACAGAAAACAGAATCAGAACTCACAATATTTTAAGCTTTTACAAAACAGACAGGTTCTCATCCCTATTTAGAACTAAAACATATTTTTTTAGAAAGTGAAAATGTAATAGCTGTTTCAGTAAATGACATAATACTAAATAGCAAAAGAACAAATGATAAGATTGCTTACACTTTGTGAATACCTGCAGATTACATTAAACTGTTGATGTACGAAAGCCTTTTAAAACTCACATTTAACTTTCGTCCAAAAGCAAAGGTTCTAGATGAATCTGAATTACATTCACCCTTTTCTACTGGTTTTCCCTTTCTTTTCTCTTTCTTAGTGCGCTGGTGATGAAAGAGCACCTTCACACTGCACACAAAACATCCTATTTGTTGTCCCTGTTCCACAATGTGAGCTGTCTTTGTTTGAAAGTGGTCTTTCCATCAGAGCTATACAAAGGATCCCTTCACAATGCCGTATAGAAAGAAGACAGAGACTTAAGGGAGAGAAAAGTTAAAGCTGCAAAGAAAACGAGGTGAAGAAAGGGTTGAAGAAGAAGTTAAAGGGAACCCAGTATGAAAGTGAGAGTGGAGATTGGGGCCCCATGGCACTTCTGGTGCAAAAGTCTTTCTATTATCTTTGGTTCTGGTGTGAACAATGGGCCAAGGTGGACAGGTTGTCACTGGACCCAAGTGTGAGTTAATACTGAGCATGAATCAGAGCCTACAGATCAAGTACACAAGAGAATAAAGACTACTTTTTTTTTCCTGCAAAGATTCATATAGTGCCTTGCTTTTTCTCTGACTTCTAAGACCATGTTCAAGCCGATAGTTAAAGAGGAACCATAATAAATGGTTTGAGTATGATAACATCTGCTGCAAAAGGAAACAACAGGAGCTTTGAAACTATTCAATTATTTTATTTCATTGTGGTGAGAAAAAAAAACCTGCAAAAATTAGCTTAACATTGATTTTCTGTTTACATTACTGTCAATAAAAACGGAAGCCAAAATATGTACTATAATACCCGTGAGCTCTGTGGAATATGTTTAGAAATTAAGACATATTTTCCAGTTTATTCTTTTATTTGTTAGTCCGTCCGTCCGTCCGTCCGTCCATCCATCCATCCATCCATCCATGTCTTTAAAAATGTCAAACTATCTATAGTGTGCTGTGTTACCAACCTGGAACAGTTCATTGCTAGACTCACAGTAAAATTGTCAAAAATAAATATCTACAGGGGCAGCACGGTGGCGCAACTGGTAGAGCTGCTGCCTCTCAGCGAGCAGGTCCTTGGTTCAAACCCCGGTCCAGGGGCCTTTCTGGGTGGAGTTTGCATGTTCTCTCCGTGCATGCGTGGGTTTTCTCCGGGTGCTCCGGTTTCCTCCCACAGACCAAAAACATGCATGTTAGACTGATTGGTAACTCTAAATTGTCCCTAGGTGTGAGTGAGAGAGTGAATGGTTGTTTGTCTCGTTTGTCTCTATGTGGCCCTGTGATGGACTTGCGACCCGTCCAGGGTGTACCCCGCCTCTCGCACAGTGATTGCTGGACATGGGCACCAGCGACCCCCGTGACCCAAAATGGAATAAGCGGGTAAAGATAATGGATGGATGGATGGAAATATCTACAGATTAAGTCCAGTTGAGGAAATATAACAATAGAACAATATTTCTCTAGCAATTTTTTTAGTGCTAGTTTAATTTTGGTTCATTGTGGCTGCTGTTGTGAACTGTCAGGATGGATACAGCTTTGTTTCTAGTGTTGGGTGATTTGTGTCCATACAACATCTCTCAAAACATAACCTATGACAGTGGAGGAGCAGAGATGATTGTCCCACTATGCCCTATAATATCACAGGGAAAAAAAAATCAGGACCCGATACAAGCTGTTACAAGAAGGTTTTGACACTTTAATCCTGTTGTATTTTGACCGAATCATGTCACCGACATTTCATTAAGACCTCAGGAAATCCTGTCATCTTGTGAAAAAGGAGCATTTAGGGAGAAGGGTTGAAGCTTATCCCAGCATACTGGACAAGAGGGCTGGAGGTGTGGGGGGTAGGTTATGGATTTGTTTCCAGTCTGTTTCAGGACTAGTTTCCAGAAACAATTATAGTTCCTAACTTATGGTCTCAATGAACTTAACATGCAACAAGTCAATAAGTAAAAAAATAAAAATAAAACCAACCAAAAAAAAAAAACAGCAAAACTCAAGAAAACCATTTTCAAACAAAAAGCCTCTAGTAAAAGTATGAATTAGAGGCAGTATGTTATTTAGTGGCATGGTGGCACAGTTGGTAGAGCTGTTGCCTCTCAGCAAAAAATGTCTGATCTAATCCCATCCAGTGATCTTTTTGAGCATTTGCATGTTCTCTCTGTGTATATGTTGGTTGTCAAGGCTCAAGGCTCAAGGTGACTATTGTCATTCGCATCACATGTGGTACATGAGGTGGAACTAAACTCTGTACTCAGTGTCCCAGTTACACCCCAAAATAGCAATAATATAAACTATTAAAAAGAAACGGTATACAAGGACCTAAGATATGTTCTAAATAATAATAACATAATATAATATGGTGTATTAAACAGCAACCTGAACATGAGTCTGTTGTGAGCAGACGGGTATGAATATAGCAGCTTATGGGTAAGAAATCAGCAGCACAAAGTGTCAAATCTTCAATTAAAGTGGGATTACGGTGATTTTCCTGGTTAGGGATTTGTGAGTCTAACAGTCACAGGGTAGAAGCTGTTCCTCAGTATAGTGGTTCTAGACTTAATGCTCTATAAACTCCTGCCTGATGGGAGTGGGACAAAAAGTGTATGTGCTGGGTGAGTGGGGTCCTTCATGATGCAGGTGACGCCTCTTCCTACATCTGGAGGTGTAGATGTCTGTGATGGTGGGGAGGCAGACTCCAACAGTCTTCTGTGCAGCCTTCACCACTCTCTGCAAAGCTTTTCTTTCTCCAGCTGTGCAGCTCCCGTGACACACATTGGTGCTGGAGCACAGGATTTTCCAGGTTTTCTGGTTTCCTCCCACAGACCAAAAACATGCTTCTTAGGCTGATTGGTAATTCTAAATTGTCCCTATGTGTGAGTGAGAGAGTGACTGGTTGTTTGTCTCTCTGTGTCCCTGTGATGGACTGGAGACCTGTCCATGGCGTCCCCTGCCTCTTGCACAGTCACTGCTGAAGATGGTGACACAGAAAGGAAGAAGCACGTAAAACTTTCAGTTTCCTTACTAGGTTTTCCACATGAAGCTTAAAAGAGAGACGCGAATCGACCAAGATACCCAAATATTTGTAGGAGTCGACAAACTCAAAACGGACACCATTTCACTTTAAAAGGTGGAGTTGAACCAGTATTCTTAGGTAGTCTGTCAGACTCTTGTGGTGGTGTTCCTGCTCAAGTTTAAAATCTTTGCATGAATTTAAATCCAAAAAAAGGAAATTATGTAAGTCCTACCTGTATTCGCCTCCAGCCTCTTGTGTACTTCCCAGCTTTCCAGTCCTGGCCATCATCCTGCTGGGTGTCCAGTTTTGTTCCATTTAAAGCCATTTCTATTGAGCCTGCCATTGATACCTGGAACCTCTCCTGCAAACCAAACAGGAATAATCAGCTCCGCCTCGTTCTCACCTGCCTGTCTCTTCCACTTTCTCTAGTTTCAACTAACATCCACACTTACCTGCTACCGGAATCCTCCACTACCTTCTCAGAACCTGGAAATAAAAAAAATAAAAAAATAAAAAAATGGCATAAGAATTACCTAAGCTCCCAGTCTAATATCATTTTCTTCTTTACCAAGTTTGACTTTGGCCCTTTCTCGTCATGCTGTTAAAGATTCTCAGTTATTCGGGAAATGGTAAATCCAAAAAAAGTTAAACATCCCAGTAAATTTCAAACCTACCAGGAACCTCAGACAGAGGCTGATCCATCCCAAGGACAGAACCCTCAAACTCAAACTGAGTAGGGCGGTGTCTGCATTTTATTGCAGCAAGGCGTGTTCAGACTTCTACCATGGAAAAACTATACAAACACTCCACAGATGTATGGCTCAACGCAGGAGAGCTAGCTCTTCAGGACAACACTCAGCTGTTCGCCTATCTCAAGAATAAGGGACACTTTTGAAGACCAAAATGTTCATATTTTAGACATAGAAGACCCTTGGTGGTGAGGGAAGTCATTTACATCAAATGAGAAAAAACAACTTTAAATGGGAGATCTCAGATGTCCATTTTTTTAAGTCTACACTGCCTCATTAGGCCTGGTTTCCAGCCAGTTTCACTCTAATTCAGAACTTTATTACCAAAACATCTCTCTTATGAGCCAGGCAAACAAAGAGCCTAACGAGTCTCCATTGTGAGGGCTGAGCAGTTCCAGTCTAATCTGGATGTAAATCTACGTACACAACAAGATCTCTCATGCAGTTATATAAAGCTTGGAACTCCACTCACTCCAAACATTTCCATCCCCCTCACCAATTTTTAAAAAAAATCCTTAATACCGGATTTCAACAAAACCTTTGCTCATCAAAACAAGAACTTCTTTTCTAGTCGTGACTGAACAGTTCCTCGTGTACTCTTATAGCTGTGATAATGTCTGAGGAGAGACCCACTGATTAGGTTCAAGAATAACTCCATCTTATAAGGTTGAATCAGGTCCTCTGGACGGATTCTTCTTTGTTGAAACGTTTCATCTTTTTCACGTTTCAGTCCCTTCAGACTGAAGAAGTCTTTTGGATAAAAGACAAAATGTTTCAACACAGAAGAATCCATCCAGAAGAATTGACTCAGTCTTGTTGGATTCATCTACCTGGATTATTGAGCATGCACCAGGACTTTACCAGAGTGTTTGCTGTTCAGGTGGAGTTTAATTTCATTACAGTGTTAAATGGAAACAACAGCTCTTTCAGAGTCACTTTAAAGTAATGTTTTGTTTTGAACCTTACGTAACAATAGAAAATACATTTTGATCTCTAGTTGAGAAGTTATTTTTCAAAGTTAGACAAGGATATTTCTGTGGTACTTTTTATGTGTCTCTCTGTTTCTATTTGTGTGCTTAAAGTGCACACAGGGCTCAGTCTGAAAGTTTAAACTCTAACTCCTAACAGCCATATACTATAAATCATGTCGACAGGCTTGTTGCTGATAATTGCAGCTTTTCTTCACCCTGCCTTTTGGCTTGTGAACCTTTAGCTGACCAGCACCTTCCCACTTGTCCAGGTCATGTTTCACTGGGGAAATTTCTTCTAAAAAAATACCAACAGGTTCAGCACCCTGTGACCAATTGTAGGTACAACACTACCGTATTACATCCACTGTACTCCTCTTAAACTTTGAGTCTTATTGGTTTCAAACAAGGTGACCTATAGTCAGTTTGAGAATATGAAGGAGTGTTTTCTTTTTTCTGATTTACTTAGTCAGTTCCAGACAAAGTTGACCGTTTTAAATTTTTTATTAAAGGTTTTATTAAGGTGTACTTGGATTGTACCCCAGATCCTTTGTCGCCCTCTTTTCCACACAAACACACGAGCAAAAGTCTCCTTTCAGAGCATAACTTGTGACATTAAAACAACAAATGTCTTTTTTTTTTTTCATTTACTGTAGAGGTAAACATGTATATGACTGCCCTTCACAGCAAAACAATTCAAGATTCAATTCAATTCAGTTTATTTATATAGCGCCAAGTCACAACAGAAGTCATCTCAGGGCACTGAACTGAAACATTCATGTGCAAGTTAATAATAATTATCTAAGGAGCAGACTGCTTTGAGTTTAACTTCATCACGGTTTCTCATCTTGAGCAAGCTTAAAGGCAACAGTGGAAAGGAAAAACTCCCTCATGAGGAAGAAACCTCCAGCAGAACCAGGCTCAGGACAAGCGGCCATCTGCTTCGACCGGCTGGGTTTGAGAGGACAGGAAGGAGGAACAGATACACAATGGCAGGTTGAGAATCATGTTAGGATTGAATTAATTTCAAAAGAAAATTATTCAATTGCAACAATTCAATATAAGAAATGTGGTCAATTGGACCTCCAGTAGTCTAAGCCTATGGCAGCATAGCAAACCAACCCTAACTATAGGATTTATCCAAAAGGAAAGTCTTAAGTCCAGTCTTAAAACTGGACAATGTGTCAGCCTCACGGACAGAAACTGGAAGTTGGTTCAACAAGAGAGGAGTCTGATAACTGGAAGATCTTCCGCCCATTCTGCTTTTGGAAACTCTAGGAACCGCAAGTTAGCAATCTGAGAGCGAAGTGCTCTGTTAGGAAAACATGGGACAATAAGATCTGTAATGATGGAGCTAGGTTGTTGAGGGCTTTGTAGGTTAGAAGTAAGATTTTGAATTATATTCTGAATTTGACAGGGAGCCAATGGAGAGAAGCTAAAACTGGAACAATATGATCTCTCCTAACAACTCCCATTAAGATTCGTCAGCAGCATTTTGGATCAACTGAAGACTTTTTAAAGAAGTATTTCGACACCTAGATAATAAACCGTTGCAATAGTCCAGTCTGGATGTGATAAATGCATTCAAAACTCAGCATTCTGTCGTGCTTTTTTTCTTCTTTCAGTTTAAACGGTCTTTTCATGCCTGTTTTAATAACCCTGAATACTGAAGGACACAACCCTGTGTGCTCTACGGCTGCTCTGGTTTGAGTCCAGAGACCATTAACATGAATGTTGGGTTAATTGGTGATTCACGTTTGGAGGGAGTGTGAGAATAAACGGTTGTCCTGGTTAAATCTGTATCAACAGGTGACTTGTTGCTCACCAAATAACAACTTAAAAGAGCAACTATTTTGGTGAATTATTAGATGGACTGCTATGTGCTGCATCTTCTGTACAGACAAACACCAGAAAAATGTAGAAGCTCCTTGTAACATGTAATCAAACTCATCAAAATCAAAAAAATGAGAAAACAAATTCAACTATTTTTCCCAAGCTAAACCATTTTAATTAAATATCTGTGTGCAATTTTTATCCTTGAATATGAAACTTAATCTAAAATTACAAATCTTAAATTTGATTAATGTGGCCTTTAAAAGTTAATGAGCTATCTTAGGGAAGGTGGTGACTAAATCAGTGCTGGTTGGTAGTTTTTCTGTCATTGTTTTAATTTTTTTACTTTGTTTGGTTACTTGAAGGTTCCTTTGAGATTAGAAAAAGCAACTGAAACAACATTTGGCAAAATTTTAGTGGTGACATGTTTACCCTACAGGTCTAAAATTCTTTTTTTTTCGTCTCAAATTTAAATGTTTTAGATTATATGATTGTGTTCGTGCACTTTATATATTTTTCTGATAATTTTTTTATTTTGAATGAATAAAAACCTATTTTTCATGTCTTGTTGGCTGTGGTTTATTGTCAGCAAAAGGAAGCTTTGTGTTGACGATTCACAGAGTGGAAAATGGTGAAGGTCAAAGAGCTGTAACTTTAAGAAAACTTTACAAGAAATATCTAAAAAAGTTAAATCTGGTCCTCTGGACAGAGGTCCAGAGGACCAGATTTAACTTTTTTAGATTTTTCTACCTGGATTATTGAGCATGCATCAGGATATTTACAATAAATAATCACACACGTCTTTATCACAGGGAGGCCAAAGCAGCTTGTTGCTTGCTGCTTTTGAAGGTTACAGTCACATCACACAGGGAGCAAGAAGCGCATTATTAATTTATTTGTTTTTACATAATTGTCCATAACCCCCACCCCCCACCCCCCCAAAAAACAGGAAAAAAAATAGTTTTGCCTGCTAATTGTTTCCAGCCTATTCTTATTTCAATAGATGGTTTTACGTTTGCCACCTTAATGCACTGGAAAACTTTTACAGGAACAATGTGATGATGCACATCTACTGCTGCAGCTGGAAAGTGAACCTGATTTACTGTCACTTTCAAAAATACAATATAAGCAGATGCAGCTCAACCTTTATCCATCCTTTAAAAATACTTATTGATAAGTGCAAGCATGTACATCTAAACAGGCCATGTTAGCACATATAATGTATAAAGACACTGAGTGACAGTTCAACAGAGCAGGACTGACAGAAGCAGACGGCTCTCAGCAGTCTGCGGATTCAGTGATTGAAGCTAAATAAAATTAACAGCTAAGCAGATGAATAGTTTCAGTATATTTGTAAAGAAATCCTTTGACAGCCAGTAAAACATTGTACAGGATGTTCGTTGTTATTTGCAAGTTTCTTTATTATTAACAAAAATGGTTAAATTGTGTCATCTGGAGCAGTTTTGTTAAGTGAGAAACATTTTGTCCCCATCCAGAGGACTTCCTCAGTCTACTGTCGGCTGTGTTCACTGCTGTGTTTCAAGCCAACCTCCTTTTGGGATCTCAGAAGTAAACTTTTAACACGTGTAAAACACACCCATCCAAAACAATCAATCATCACGAACAACAATAAAATGTTTTAGAGGTTGGTTAGAAACAATATCTAGTTGTTCCCTCTCAGCCTCGTGCACAAGCTTAGGCTCCTTCCCCACCAGAGAGATTACATTCCATGTCTCAAGGGCCAGCTTTGGTAAGCCAGGGTCAGAGCACCAAGGCACCCTCCTTCGGCTACTACGGCATCATGCACCCAGCCCCATATGGCCCCTTCCTCAGGCGAGGGGCTCACAAGAAGACAAAACCATATAACTTATTTGGGCTGAGCCCGATCAGGCCCCATGAGTAAAGGCCTGATCACCAGACAAGCCCCTCCGTCAGGCCTTGCTCCAAGGTAGGGCCCCGGTAACTCACATCTGGACAAGGGACACTGAGGCCCTTGATGTATTCTGTCCATACAAGTATTTTGAATTACTCTTTGTCTGGCCTGTCACCTAGGACCAGTCTGTCTTGGGAGGCCCTACCAGGGGCAAATGCCCCTGACATCATAGCTTCAAGGATCATTCAGACACAAAAACCCCTCCAGCAAAATAAGGTGGCGATTCAAGGAGGAGCACCCCAGTCAGACCAGCAAAATTTAAATATAGTTCTGTATGTAGTGAACCAGATTTAGCCGTTGGCTAATTTCTATCTTAACCATACATACCACAGGGGATTCATACTGCAAATACTTGTTTGGTGTTTTGTATATAAGGTCATATTTAGGGTCAGAAATGTCAAATCTTTACTCAAAAATTGCATTTGTGTTTATTTCCATGTCCCTACTTAGAACTAACTCTTGATTTTGTTTGTTAGTCCATTGTACGACAAGGTTTCAAACCAAAATGATCAAATTTTATTTTGATAGATTAAATATTCTTTATATAAGACCACAATTCCTGATGGACAGTATTTGCTCTTACTGATTGTGACAGACAACTGCTAATAATAATAATGATAATAATAATGATAATAATAATAAATTTGACAACTGTTTTAGGACATACCTGTAGACTGTAAAAGAATTAGACCCTTTTTTCAAATTTTTTTTAAAAAAAAAAAAAAAAAAACATTTGTAACATTTGTAAATCTGGATGATAAGAATTGAAGCAGAATCCCAATTTTTTTTTTCCTAGAAAACAGCTACATCTCTGAGTACACATCCAAGTTTAATCCATAAATGGCATTAAAATAGTTGAAGAACAGAACTACAGCTTTCTAAAACTAAAGTGACTGTTTTCAATAAGAACGCCAAATCTGAAAAACTTTTACTGCAATAAACCTTTCTGGCAGAACAAGAAACAAGTAGAAACAGTGTCGCTGCTTCCTCCCCCTTTACCCCACAATGGAGTGCCAGTCATCACAGCTGTTGACAGACCACCAGGGTAATAAAAAGGTATTGAAAGTGAATAAAGCAGCAGGAAAGAGGAAGGCGAGAGATAGAGTACGGTGGAAGTAAAGAGTGGATTTGAGCAAAAATGTTTGAGATAAAAAAAAACTCAAAGTGGATTATCAAAAAGGACGGGGTTTTTTTAGTTGGGGGGGTGAAAAGATTCAGTCAGAAATAAAAATGGAGGATTACTAAGGGCCAAGTGAAAGCGTAAGTGGAGAAATCAAGAGACAGATTCAGCAATGAGGGGAATGAAAAGGTCAGTGAGTGGACTGTCTTCCAAAAAACTTGCAGAGTGATATCAACACCCTCCTCCTTCGTCGTCGTCGTTTTCTTCTTCGTCATGGTCTTCTTCTTCTTCTTCGTCATAAGACTTATGTGAAGATCCTGAACAAGAGAACTCTGCACGACAGAGCTGTCAGCGTGTGGGACGACAAGCTCGGAGGTCAGAAGCCCCCAGGGGAGGACTCTTTACAAACCTCCAACAAAAAAATACAGACTGGCAATCTTCAATGGAGGATCCTTCATGGTGCCATTGCTCAAACTCTTTTTTTTTTTTTTTTTTATCGGTTATCAATCCTGAGGTTTTAAACAAGTGTCCTTTTTGCAGGTTATCTGAGTGTGTTTTTCATGTTTTTACAGATTGTGTACAACTGACGGCTCTGTTTAATCTAATGACGAGGATCTTTAACCGTTTTGACACCGTTTTCACCAAATTTGTTTTTATTAATGGAGTACATGACAGCAGAGCCACTAAGTTTAAATCCCAAACTTTAAACTTTTTAGTGGCCGAAGCAAAAATGTCTATTTACTTGTCTCGCAAGGAAAGACTGCAGGCTGGACCTCAACTTGATGCCGCGGCTCTGTGGAAGTGCAACGTCAAGGCCAGACTGGCGATGGAGTTTTGCTTCCACAGAGACACTGGACACCTGGAGAATTTTGTGAAACTGGAAATTTAAGAAGGTTTTATGCACCTTTTCTGATCAGGATGAGCTACAATACAACAAGCTCCTCATGTAAATATATTTTAAGCTTGTCCTGATCACCTTTTTTTAACACTGTTGTGTTAACTTATTGCGTAAATAAAGTCTTCTTTCGACTTTTCCCTCGTCAGGGGTCGCCAAGGCAAGTCATCCTCCTCCATCTCACTGTCCAATGCATCCTCCATCCTCACTCCAACTACCTCCATGTCCTCTCTAACTGAATCCATATATCTCCTCTGTCTTTTTTCTGGCAGCTGCATTTCTAACATCTTTCTACCAATATACTGTCCCTCCAGATGTTCAAACCATCTCAGTCTGGACTCTATAACTTTATCTTCTAGTTGTTCAACTGTGCTGTGCCTCTGATGATCTCATTCCTAATCATATCTATAATTAGATATTAAGACCCATCAAAATACGGTATATGGTTTTGACTGGATGTGTCAGATGAAAAAATACTGTCAGACCCCAAAAAATACTTCATGAAGGTTTTATTTTGTGTGTTGTTTTCACAAATATTTTCTGTTTAAACTTAATTTATTTGTGTTTTTCACTTCTAATTTATTTTGTTCTGAGAAAAAATGTCAGTCTTTTAAAAACGATTTTTGTGACACCACGTCTGCATTGCGCCGGACACTTGACACAGCCGTGGGTGTTGCTGCTTTATATTTAAAATTGTTTCCAAAAATGTGTCCCTCATTAGGTACCCACAAACAGGTCTCACTTGTAAATGAGTCTTCGAGGCTCAATGTGATTTATCTGTGTAAATAAAGGTTGAATGAAAAAAAGGTAGAATTTCTGTTTAACTACTGACTGCCATTAAACTTCCAAACTGACTATATTCTTCTTTCTATTAGTACAGTATTTCTTGTTTATTGGGTTACATCACAATTTTATTTTTTACTTTAAGCTCATCCTTTATTTTTTCATAGTGTGAATCTGTTAAAGTGTAAATCTTGAACAAGGTCTAAAGAAAACTTGAATTTTAAAGTATAATTGGGAGAATTCGCTCATATTTAAAATACTGTATGTATTAATTTGTTGGCCATGAAAAAATTTATGATGCCTTTTGAGTCCAAATAAAAATGTGCATTTCACAGACCAAACTTTTTTTTTTTGCTATGTCAAGTTGAACAAGGAGAGTCTGCACTTTTAAATAATTAGTATAAATTGTGTAACACTGAGTGGCTGTTTGCTGTTAAATACTCCCAGAGAACCAGAAAAAAACACCAGTTTGATGCAAAATTTGTATCCTAAAGTTTAGTGAATGACACAATTCAAAGTCTCCCAAACCAGATAACACATTCTGCTCATGCTGGAACTACAAATGTACTTCTGGATTCTGGATTTGTTCAAGACAGAAATCGTGATACATCCAAGATATTCATCTTTAACAAGAAGTGATTCATTCAAAGGTGACGTTTTTGAGAAAATTTGATAAATCTGTGCATCTGATCTCACCTAACATGCAGGAAAAACACACTTTCTGAGTATTTACCACTTCGATTCTCAACCAAAGTGAGACATCGCATAAAGATGAGGTGTGTAAATTGCATGTTTCACACATTCTGCGATCCAGGAATAAATTCTCTTCTGAGAAAATGTAGTTACTAAAGTCTGATAAACACTCCTTCTGCAACATTTATCACTAATGTCTGGGCTGCAAAGTCCATCAATACACACTGCCTTTTTTTTTCTCCTGCACAGGTGTGCATGGAGATGGAAAGCGCATGCCCATCCACACCCGCTGCCAAACTAGAATCACCATTTGTTTAACCATCACTTCCTTTCCACTCTAGGACAAACCTCAAACAGCCAGATGTGAAACACAAAGAAAGTCCTAGCATTTCTTGCACATTGCCTGACACATTTCATACCAGAGTTTTTGATCAAAGATCATCTTTGGTTTAAAAATATTGAACTGTAGTCATTTTGGTCAATCCTTGAAAATAGTGCAATGCATGAACTCATGTGAGCTGTCACGCTCAGAGTATGTTTTATTTATGATTCTTAGCTTTTACCACATGATGCATTCACCTCAGTATTTAATAAATGTGATCAAATTATTTATATTATAACCATTTTGAGTTGATTGATGCCAATTAACTGTGGCCGCCATCATCATTCAGATAGACTCCAAAAGGTAATCGCATATAGATGTACATCTAATAAATACCTTCTGAGAATTTGGTTAAAATACTTAATTATATTTTGCAGTGTTGACTCCTAAAATTATTGCAAAGCTTTTAGGCAATGATCTCACACAATGAATAGCACTTAGGGTACGAGTTGTAAATGACCCCAAGCTACTACCACACCTAATTTCCATGCTCTAGATACACATTCAGTTATTATGTCCTTGGATTTTTACACACAAGGACAGATTGATGCTCAGGGTTTGTGTTGCACTCAATGGTTTGTTGGTTGGATGGATGATTGGTTGGTTAGTTGGTTGGATGGATGGATGGTTGGTTGGTTGAATGGTTGCTTTAGTTGGTTGAATGGTTGGTTGGTTGGTTGGTTAGTTGGTTGAATTGATGGTTGGTTGGTTGGTTGGTTGGTTGGTTGGTTGGTTGGTTGGTTGGTTGGTTGGTTTCTT
>NC_056511.1:11285281-11293084 GCF_014905685.2 Nematolebias whitei | reverse complement strand
CTATTTGATGAAGTTAGTTCAAGTAAAATTTGAAATAGTATTTATATACATATTATATCATAGTACATACACAAATGTGTTAGGTGTATATGTGAGTAAACCAGTATATCAGTTTTAAATTAATCTGAACTCTGACATGTTTTGTAAAATAAAATAAAATCACGTAAAATTAAATTAAATATGCATCAACTAAAATACATGTATGATCTTTCTGAAAAAAATGTAAATGAAATGCATTATTTTGTGAAACTTCCTTTTTACTGTGGTGTAAGTAAACAAAGATACTTTGCATGCATTTTTTTTTTCCTCCCTTTATAATTTATTTTCTAGTCCACAAGAAGCCAGCGAGACATTCTGTTACTGCAGGCATTTTTGAGTTTTATAATGTTCCTGCTTAGTGGATGAAATTATATTAGGGTAAGATATTATGGCGTTTCTGATCTATATCTGCCATGGACACTTTAGCTTGCAGGGATTGCTTTCCTATAAGCATTCTAAACAATTTATTTTTCTTTGAAAAACATCCTGAAGCACATTGTGGATAATCTTTAATTAAATTTGAACGTAGTGTTTTTGAACAAAATGCAATAAAAAGTGTTGCTGGTGTTGCTTCTCCTGTACGACTGATTGTGTCTAACTTTTCAAGGATTCTAAAAGAGGACACGAAGCGAGTTGGCCCACCTCTGTAGTTTAAGCCCACCATCCAGTTGTGTGCTTTTCCTGATGAAAACGCTCAGGTTGTGCCAACCTCCTCCCTGATGGGTAGACCCGAGTAGAGAAAAGAATGGTGCCGCAGATGAAAGACTGAAGGGGGGACAAAAAGGTTAATTGGTTTTGTTGACCATCTGTCTATGAAAGAGAAAGCGGTTAGCAATGACACATTTCAGCTTGAATGGAAAAGACATGGATCTTCAGACACTGATTGACAGTGACCAGTGTGGTAACCTTTCCTAAAAATAGAGGAAGTTCATAAAAAAGGGAAAATTAGCCAACCAATTCACTTTCTTCATTAAAAAAAAAAAAAAAAACCTTTTTTGCAGTTGTTGCTTTTTTTATTTCAAGAAAGTATCTTTCCATTTTGCTTCCTCACCCTTTTTTTCTGGGCCATAAGCCGTGAACAAAACAATGTCACAGATATCAAACTATAGGAGAAACTAAGAAGTAGCTGAGAGGAGCATTTAGCTAGCAGTGGGGGACTGTGGTGTGTGGCTGATTCCTCTAAGGACCAGTTTTAACCCTCTAACCATCTGAGAATCTCCCCATCTGTTTAGTACTTTTATTAAATAAAACTGACCACAGGGACACAGAGGGAAATTCCCATCTGCAAACTGGGAAATGAATTGTTTGACCCCTGATATATTTTCCCTAATGGAAAAAAAATGTTGAACTCTTAATAAAATTACTCACAAGAATATTCATGTCATGCCTTATGCTTTCTTTTTCATGTTTAGTTAAGTAATCTTGTTTTTAGCGTTCATTTTTTTTTTTGTATTCTAGAGTTGTCATTTCATACCTCTGTTTTGTACTTCACTTGCTGTTTTATTGTTAGAGTTGATTCATTTGGGTTTTTGATTG
This sequence comes from Nematolebias whitei, assembly GCF_014905685.2. Taxonomy (NCBI): domain Eukaryota; kingdom Metazoa; phylum Chordata; class Actinopteri; order Cyprinodontiformes; family Rivulidae; genus Nematolebias; species Nematolebias whitei. Next base: position 11,291,509 of record NC_056511.1, on the reverse strand, counting down.
TTAACACCTGTTTCCGTTCCTGTATCTGCCTACACCTGGATTCAGTTTTTAATCCCGCCCCCTGCAGCTCAGTGTAATTACTTCCTTCAGTGTATCCGTATACTCCCAAGGTTTCCTCTGTTCTTTGCTAGTTCTTTGTCTTCCACCCCCTATTATCATGCCAGTTTTTTAAGTCAAGTTTGTTGTAGTGTTGTTGTTGTTTTCTTAACTTTATCACTTTTTTCTTTTGTTAAGTCTGCCTCCTGCAAACTCCCTGAGTTTTATAATAATTTCATTCATAACTTTATTTATGTCACCTTATTTTTCTGCATTATTTGGGTCCTTTCCCTTCTGTAGGTTAGCCTGGATCATGAACAGGAACGACTCTAAAATGGTTAAAATCATACTGATCTAATAGATTTCAGTTTCTAAATGTAAGTAATGAATCTTCTTACACCAATGTTAGTCATGGAGTCACTCAGGGTTCAGTGCTTGGACTAATGCTCTTTGTTTTATATATGCTTCTGTAAAGTTATTCAACAGCAATAAGAACTTTTATAACAACTCAGTTTATATCAATTAACTGAATTGACTCTAAATTGTCCCTAGGTGTGAGTGAGAGAGTGAATGGTTGTTTGTCTCGTTTGTCTTTATGTGGCCCTGTGATGGACTTGTGACCTGTCCAGGGTGTACCCCACCTCTCGCACAGTGATAGCTGGACATGGGCACCAGTGACCCCCCGTGACCCCAAAAGGAAGAAGTGGGTAAAGATAATGGATGGGTGGATGAATGGAGAACAAACTGGACCAAATGGACTCCCCGGTGCTACAGCAGGTGAGAGGTGGATAAAACCCTGGATGCTGGTCATGTCCAGCCATTAAAAAAAAGTTGGGAACTAATTAGCACAACTCAACTTGAACTAAATACCTGTATCCAGCTCCAGTCTAAACTCAGCCGCCCAACACAGCCATGAACCACGCCACCATCCAGGAGCTCCAAGCCATCGTAGCCTGGGAGTAGCTAAAAGTGTCAAGACTGAGGGGCTCCTGCAGGTTGCCTCTTTACCTGTTGAGCTTTACCTGCCAAGGAGTCTCTTGAGTGGACCTTGTTTGCTAAGTGTTTTGATGGGACGCCTCCTTTCAAGCCCACCCCACCCAACATAGTTTGAACATGATGGTTTTGTTGGGGATGTCTTAACATCCCATTTATGAGATCTTGGTTTCTACAGTCATATAAACCGGCCACTATAGGGAGCACAAGCCATTGTAGCTCTTGTGCCGGTTCCAAGCCCGGGTAAATGTGAGGGTTGTGTCAGGAGACTCAGAGAGTCCAGACAGGATGGAGTGGATAGGGAAAAGTTTCAGGAGTGATTTGTGACAAAGGGGTGTCAGCAAAGGTTAAAGGAAACGTTTATAAGACAGTTGTGAGACCAGCTATGTTGTAAGGTCTGGAGAAGGTGGTGTTGACAAAAAGACAGGAGAAAGAACTGGAAGTGGCAGAAATGAAGATGTTGAGGTTCTCCTTAGGAGTGACAAGGATGGATAAGATTAGGAATAAGATCATCAGAGGTACAGCACAGGTTGAACAACTGGGAGATAAAGTCAGAGAGACCAGACTGAGATGGTTTGGACATGTCCAGAGGAGGGACAGTGGGTATACTGGTAGAAGGATGTTAGAAATGCAGCTGCCTGGGAAAAGACAGAGAAGATCTATGGAGGCAGTTAGAGAGGACATGGAGGTAGTTGGACTGAGGACAGAGGATGCAGAGGACAGAGATGGAGGAGGATGACTCGCTGTGGAGACCCCTGAAGAGAGAAAACCTGAAAGAAGATTTTCTACAGTTGTATTTTATATTCTTTAGTTTTAGATTTATCACATTTATATGTTGCTACCTTCTTATTTTGTTAAAGTAAATTGCCATAGCCTTTAGTTACTCTCTCTCTCTCTCTCCTTGTCACAGCAGTTTTCTGTAGGTAATGAACTATTTGTAATTACTTTCCTTACTCAGTAAAACATAGGTTTTCTTATTTCTTTGTCAGTTTCTTAACGTCTTTAATTTGATGGTGTTGTCGTTTTATTCTGGGTTGTTTCTGCAGGTTGTTGTTTGTGTATGTGCTAGAATATGAGCAGACAGTGTTTCCTTGAACACTTCAGAGGCCGTTCAACTGCTTTTACTTTTCGTCAATTTGTCAATAACACTAGTGACCCACATCTACTGGCAGTGATGCATGTCCATGCCATCAAACTTCCTTCACCTGTTTTGCAGATGTTGAATCGTGCTTTCAAGCTTTTTTTTTTTTTTTTTTCTCGTCCTTCTGTTTGAGAATAGTCTTTGTTTCATCTATTCATCTATTTCATCTATTTAAAACATCTTTTTACAGGAAGTTTTATAAAATCCAATTAAATGTTACTTTATCAGACTAATAAATCATCGTTACTTATGGTGAACCCTTGTTATTTTATCTGCTATGAACAAATTGTCATTCCATCTTGGGTTCTGATGCTTTTTTCAGTCTGAATGTTATAATCTTCTGCTTTCTGCACAATTTTGACCTCAGTAGACTGAAAAGTCCTTTGAGTTCATGTGGTTACAGCATTTTACTTGTGCCAGAATTCTGATTTAACTCATGTCCTTCATTTCCAGACCAGATTTATAATAGAAAATAAAAGCAGAAAAAACAACTAACAAACACAGTAAATCTAACAGGTTGAATAAGGTCCTCTGCACAGGTTCTTCATTGTTGAAATGTTTCATCTTTTATCGAAAAGACTTCTTCAGTCTGAGGAGCTGCAACAAACTCAGTCTGATGTGCGGCGCCTGAAACAGAAACTGAAAAAAAAAATTGCGTTAAGAAGGTCTAATGACTGTAATAGTGGCTGCATTGTGTTGATTTTCCAATCAGCAGATTTACTGTTTGTTTTAGTGTCACATCTATAAGGCAGCTTATAGTTTCAAAAAACAAAGTGGGGACTGTGGTAACAAACTGTATCCAACAGTGCAACAGATAATATCTTAATTGTTTTCCAATTTCATCTTCAGTAGGAAAACCATTACTCCTTGAGCCTCCACGCTCTCACTGCAGGAATCCTCTAATCACACCTAGGGACAATTTAGAGTTACCAATCAGCCTAACATGCATGTTTTTGGTCTGTGGGAGGAAACCGGAGTACCCGGAGAAAACCCACGCATGCACGGAGAGAACATGCAAACTCCGCTGTTTTAAATCAATAAATCAAAATTTAAAGTGTGTTTTTTTGTATTTTGTCATTGTCGAGAAATGTAAATAATGTATGTTCAAATGCATGTGTTGAACACAAAGGTGTGAATACGTTTTTTTGTCTTCAAACAAAAGCGCTTTAATTTCACATGTGAATCCAGTGGAAAATCCTTATTGCCCATCAGTGTATACACACAACTTGTATTTGGGAAGAACTAAAAGCCTGAAAATCTGAAAAGTTCAAGTGTAATATGTACAAGACCAGTCAACCTTACACACATTTAACAATTTGGATGTAGTTTGTTGGGAACCATTTACCTCAAAAATCTGATAATTTCATAAATTGTTCAAATGGCATCTTGTTTGTGAATGAACAGGATTGTGTATTTGTGGATACTCAAAAGTACCGACAAATCACTTCACTCATTTGTATATCAAGTAATAATTATGTATGTTTTTCACCGAAATGAGATATTGTTGAATTAACAGGCTTTTAATAACTTTGACTCACTTGGATTCGACTGGAAACACTTGAACCACCACTGACGCAGTCTCATGGTTTCCTCGTGAACATTGATAAGAAATATGTTATTTTTAATCAGAATATTTTTATTCTGTCAGATGAAAAGAGCCTCTCAGCAGCACCAATGATTAAATTTTAATACTTCTGACTAAATAGCAGATAAGGCACGGAGCATTTGATTTCCAACTTGAGACAGTCACCCTGAGGATTTCAAAACTTCTCATTACACATAAATAACTATATGCTGCCATTAAACCGCATGTATGATTTAGATGGATGTGCCTATTAAAGAGTAGCTTAATCAAGTGTCGCTTTCCATTCTCCAAAAGGTTCGGCAATAAAATAAAATGAAAGTCTACTTCTTTTCATTTAACACAATAAATTATTCATTTAATTTCTCCCTATTTCTTCTCTGCGAGTTGAATGAGCTTTCAGTTGATCATTAAGGCAAAGAGAATTCTGTTTTGTGTCGACTACCCTCATTCTGGCTGAGGAGCATCTTTTGTGTAGTTGGACTTTTACGTTTGCATCACTCGTTGCAATGATGATTATTGATGGCACTGTTGAACACATTGCCCATTTTATCAGTTTGCCTTGTTGGGGGGTTTTGTTGTAGATTTTTGCATATTAGTATACATATTTACTTCAAAAGCAGCCTGTACATGATCCCTGGTAAGATTATTAAGTAAAATTTAAAAAGTATGGTTTACTAATAAACTTAAGCAACAACTAGATGACAAATCTAATTAACAATTGCTTCCAATGTCCAAAACAACTGTTTGTTTTTTTAAGAAGACATAATTTAACATTAGCAGCTAAAACCACTCGGGGTTTCCTGCTGGTAGAACACGGCACATTACAATGATTTCACACATGAGTAAACTTGGTTAGTGTGCCCACTAACTCTATCCTAGTGTTTCAGAGGGACCAAATATATTCATTTTGCTTCATATTCATTGCAAGACTTCATCCTAATGAAGGATAATGTGGACATGATTAAATGGTGTGTGATTGCAATGGAAATTAAAAATTTCACAAAATGGCTCTGCATTATGGCTGCTAAGACAAGCCCCTCTTTAAAGCGGTCTCTGCTTGTTCACAAATGCACCAACTTAGAATGTGCGCTTATGCAAATGAAGATGGCGCTGAGGATTCAGAAAAAGTGTAAATTAGTGTAAAAAATTATTGGGCATAGCACTGCAATACTCTGTATAATAGTCCAAACACCATTTATGTACAAGCATTACAAGAGTAGTGTAGGACATTGGTCATTCTGAATGCCATGACTGTCATACAAACTGCATATCATCATAATAAATAATAAATAAAGTGTTGTGTGTTGTCATCATTGTAAATTCCCGTACAAAGACAAAATTTGTTCTCTGCATTTAACCCATTGCACCTGGGATACCCCCCGGTGGGGCAGTGGGCAGCTATGTAGGTGCCTGGGGAGAAATTCGAGATTGGATGTCCTGCTCAGAGACACCATGAGATCTGCAACAGCGGGGGATCTTCGGGTTGCGAGTCGGCTGCCCTGCCCCTACACCATCTCAGCCCCAATAGTTGTGCCATTAATTCAGAATATTGTTTGACTTTGACATTCATCAATTAATTTGGTTCTTTCACTTTTGCTAGCAGTTCAGATGCGTAGCAATAGTTGACTAACTTTAAACACCCATTCTATCATAGTCCTATCAAAAATTACACCACAATTGGAAAAACGTGTGTAAGGCACATCTTGAAATGTTTTTTTTGTTGTTGTTTTTATCAAAGGTTTTTTATTGATTTCTTTTGTTTGTTTTTGTTTTTTAACATACACCATAAAAAAAAGACAATCCACTGGCATTTCGCCATCACTGTGCGAAATGCGGAGGACACCCTGGACAGGTCTCCAGTCCATCACAGGGACACATAGAGACAAACAACCATTCACTCTTTCACTCACTTCTAGGGACAATGCAGAGCTACCAATCAGCCTAACATGCATGTTTTTGGTCTGTGGGAGGAAACTGGAGTACCCGGAGAAAACTCATGCATGCACGGAGAGAACATGCAAACTCCACCCAGAAAGGTACCGGGCCTGGATTTGAACCGGGACAACCTGCTTGCTGAGAGGGAGCAGCTCTACCAACTGTGCCACCGTGCTGCCCGTAACACAACTAAAAAGACTAAAGTAATAGGTAGACTAGGGGCTGATGTAAAGCAAAAGAAACATGTCGATATACATACACTAAGAGACATAATTAGTTGGTTCTAGCTGTGCTGAATATAAAGTAAAACTTGGTGTGAAAATAACATGTAACAAACCTAACCAAAGCCACAAAGAATCAAAAAGAAACAAGAAATGGGACGCCAAACTCACATAGTACAATTTGATTATATAAAACAGAAATACCAAAAATAAGATTACCTTTAACAAAACAAACAAGAAAAACATTTTAAACATTAACAAAAAGACATACTCTGAATGCATAGTTTCCTTTTTTTTAAACTGAACTGGTTTTCTTG
>NC_056511.1:11280669-11285181 GCF_014905685.2 Nematolebias whitei | reverse complement strand
GGGGGAGCTCTTTGCTCCTTTAGAAGTACAACAGCTAACTTGCTCTGTCAGAAACACAAGACAGAGGTAAGTTGAGAGCTTGACATCAAACTAACACAGAACTGAAGAAACACATTTCAGCTGATGAAAGAGAATGCTTTAATGCCTAATGCTGCTAACTCTCTGTAATTGACCCCTCATGGAAGCCCCTCTATAAGAGAAAAATCTCCAGTAAATTGTAAGCACTAACTTTTCTGGAGTGATGTCAGGAAGCAGTACCGGTACTCAGCTGGAGAGAAAACTGTGATCCTAAAACATGAATGGCTGTTTTTTTATGAGAGCAAAAGCCTTTGCATGTGTGCAGACATTAATGTCTGGTTATTTCTGTATCATAAAATTTGGCTGTTTGCTTGAAAGTGCAACATTTAAAATTTAAAAAGGCATTTTTATGCAACTTGATTAAATGAGATTCGTATAAATAGTGTTGTGAATTTAAATTGTTTTGTTCAATAAAACTACTTTAGTTAAATTTTTAAAAAGTTCATGACAAAAACAACTGGACTTTATTTGTAAAAGAAGACATTTCGCTTCTCATCCGAGAAGCTTCCTCAATTCAAAGAAACAAGGAGTGTGGGGTTCAGGTTATAAAGCTGAGATAAGAAATACATACATATGCAGATTGATCTATCACACCTTACAGTAGGGGGTTGTTAAGGTATTTGTTAATCTAATTCACAAATGAGGCCCCTCTGGTCCCATCTGATAGGTATGAAAACTGGCTGGGTGTCAGTCCTAAAGCTGCATTATACTGTCAATTTTTGAAAGTTTTTGAAAGTTTACCAATGATTTTAACTTTAGTTAAAATACGTTCATTAAAAAGGGTGTTCAGGGGAAATGAGAGTTCTGGTAGATGAAGGTGTTGACGCAAAATACAGAAATGGTGAAATAATTAGTCTAAGTTAAATTTAAGAGCTTTCAAAAATATAAATCTTAAGCAACGCTCACAGCCCATAGGTCACAGTAGTTGGAGGGTCCCAGTGATCACAAATATAAGGAATAGTATGAACAAAGTAATTGTCAAGTACAAGTTTCATGCCTGACTTTCTCAAGGCATGAGGGGAAAGAAGTGCTGTCAGCTTGTGGAAAACATGCCTGTGTGACACATGACTGGAGTGTATTTGACTTGCAATTATCTACCCTCATGTGCCAGGAGTACGAGGTGTGTTTGTGACAAAGTGGTTAGCATGTTGCATTCACTCCTGACTTGCGTGTGACACAGTGTGACTTCTGAAGACGTGTTTCTTGATTGGCAAAGTCACTATCTTGTGCCATTCCGATCATCTGTTAATAGAGGTCCAACACCCTCAGCTGTTGGGATAGAATGATGACAGCCCTTTTACCTACAATGCTACATGTAACAGATGGGCTCCTTCCCTGTATATATAATTATAGTCCTGCAAGTAGCAAATGTGGAGTACTTGTGTGGTACTTTCTGAGGCTTGTGAATCCTGCATTGACCATGTTTCATTCTATTATTGGAAAACCCCAAATAGTTGTGCTCCTGACTTGGTTCAGTCAAGCACATAAAGTACAGATGTCTTATGTAATGTACGCATTCCTGATTTTTCAGTAAGACCCATATGCATGTGCAAGACTAAAAATCTATATCACAAGTTCACAATCTTTCATGTCGCTAAACACATGCATGTGATGCAAGTCTCAATTATGATTTCCCTGTAGACTGCCCAAAGTATTGTATACCAAAACTTTAGTCTAAAGCTATAAAACAATAAAATTAAAAACAATTGCATCACTCAAACTTACGTCAGCACTACCGTGTTAACAGGAAGAATTACATGATTTTTTTTTTAAATAAGCTTTTTGCATCTAATAAGTCAAGAAACATTTGGAAATCACAGAATTTATTTTCTATTTGTCACTCTTTACCTATTTGCCTTTTGTTTCGGAGCCACTTGTTACTTTTCCAGCCAGAACTTTTCTGGGATCGGTTAACAATGAGACTTAAATGAAAGATTTGTTTGTTGCAGTGCAGTGCAACACATTGATGAGATGCACCACTTCTGCCATCATGTCTTTTCATAGCTTGAGTAAATAATACCCCACATGGCGTGACAACTATCAAAGGCTACATTGAGTCGAGTGGTTTTATTTCCTTCTTTTTGTAATTGTATTTTCTACCTTTGACACCAATATCAAAGTTAATACAATTCAACAACTGCTGGCTTTGCTCTTAAAAGCAATTCAACCTGCAGAATATTAAAAGCGCACAGGTTAATTAAACCCATGTGGAAAACGGCATTTCAACAGGTTAACAAAACATTGTGAAGATGAAAACTGTAAACAAGTCACTTCATTAAAACAGAGGAAAGAACTCATAATTTCAGCCTCGCCGAGCGACATTTTTATTCCTAATCAGCGAGCCTCTCTGTCAGCTTGAGCTTGCCGAGGGAGTTCTCCTTTGGTTATGTGCAATTACTTATTTGCCATTCAATAAAGCAGCGAGGCAGTAAACTAGCTTTGTGTTAATCTAAAATTAATTCTCATGAATAGTAGATCAAGGGGGAAGATTTCTGGCTGCGGAGATAAAATAATGATGTTTTCACTTGAGAATCATTACCCTCAAAGCTCATGAGAGTAGAGTGAGGCTCATTTTCGGGTGCCGCGAAGGCATAACATGCTAAAATGATTGTCCCGCACCTGTCAGTCATGCAGATTACATGGCCTTAAACGTTTTGTTATTTTGACAGAAGCATCCATTTGGTCTTGATGGATTTACCACCGCTAATGATCACAACAATGAAAATTTGGTTCCTATAGGGGATGAAGACAAACAAAGACGACCTCGATGTGTTTCAGACACTGTTTGGTGATTCATTTTGCTCTCGCCACTCACCCAACCAACCACAACATATTTACAGCCTCCTGTGTGAGATCATCATCACATTATTGGTTACAAATCAAGAAGGAGAATTCTGCCTGGCAGGGGTTGGGATCAATCAAGGTAATCAATAAGAAAGCGTTGGGATAACGTTTCCTAAATCACATTTCTCAGTCATGAAGGGAGCTGAGACAGAGGAGGGTGCTCTCTCTGTCAAACGCCACTAATTGCTTGATGTGTGATTTACCGAAGTGGATATTTATTGCGTTCTCAGTGGCAGTAAAAAGATGTATATAAAATGAAGTCCAAGCATTCCTTAAAGGAATGCCATGTTGCCCACCACCTTTCATACCAGAGTCTCTATCTGAAGGTTTCAGATTGAAAACATTGTTTTGAGCAGTGACAAAGTTGAAGCCATTTTGGTCAAACTCTAAAACCACACTATTGTGAGATTTCACACTCAGAGGATTTGTTGTGAATGATTCAGACATTGCCACGTCAAAGTTTTGCTCAAGTTCTGTGAAACTGTGTGGTTGATAGGTCATTTCTATTTTTGGTATATTGATGAATAACAAAAGAAGTTAGTTTGTAAAGATGTATATGTAATGATGTTTTCCTAAAAGTTTCAGTAAAATCCAACCACTTAGTTATTGAGTCGTTTTTCTAACGGAGAAGTTAGCGATAATAATTAATGGAAGAATCTGGAACAAAGATCTTGAGCAATCTGCAGGTGCTCATATCGGATGTTGGGAGATACTCTCAGCTATTACCACACTTACTTTCGGCTAAATATTCATAAAATCCAAACAATGATTCATTAAATAATTTGTTAACAGAAAACTGGGCTGACTATGACAAGTTGGCAAAGTTTAAAGCAAAAATCTTCTGTAATGAGTAAAGTTTGTGAATGACTCTCAGTTACTACCACACATAATTTTATCTAAATATTTTTGTGTTTTCATGGTCTGTTGGCTGTAATGTTTACCTTATATTGACTCCCAAAAAGTATGCAGTTGTAGATATACATTCAGTGATTATTATGATCAGTGGATACATATAATGATATTTCTTTAACTTTCATTAAAACTTGTCTCGTGGTTTAATAATTATTTTAATAACACACATGACTTACAATGCTCCAATTCCAACTATATCTATATATATATATATATATATATATATATATATATATATATCTCCATCCATCCATCCATCCATCCATTATCTTTACCAGCTTATTCCATTTTGAGTCATGGGTGTCGCTGGTGCCCATGTCCAGCAATCACTGTGCGAGGGGCGGGGTACACCCTGGACGGGTCGCAAGTCCATCACAGGGACACATAGAGACAAACGAGACAAACATCCATTCACTCTCTCACTCACACCTAGGGACAGTTTAGAGTTACTAATCAGCCTAACATGCATGTTTTTGGTCTGTGGGAGGAAACCAGAGTACCTGGAGAAAACCCACGCATGCACGGAGAGAACATGCAAACTCCACCCAAAAGGCCCCTGGACCGGGGACCTGCTCGCTGAGAGGCAGCAGCTCTACCAGTTGCGCCACCGTGCTGCCCTATATATATATATACACATACATATATATACATACATATATACATATATATATATATATA
>NC_056511.1:11260967-11275669 GCF_014905685.2 Nematolebias whitei | reverse complement strand
GATGGACGGATGGATGGATGGATGGATGGATGGATGGATGGATGGATGGATGGACCACACAATTCAATATGGCCACCACAGGCAATAGTAACACACAACCCAACCAGTACTACAGATATTGAGCCAAACTTTGGTGTGGTAGGGACTGAGCATCATCCCCAACATGTGCTTTGAGAGCAACTCACTGTGCAAATCCAACAAAGTCCATGCTCAATAATCCAACAATCTTCAGTCAGGTCATTTGGACAGTTTCTTTTGTTTTTGGTGCTGAAACGTTTCACCTTCTATCCAGAAGGCTTCATCAGTCAAGGAAACGCACAACACAAAACTGATTCTTCCCCCAACAGCTTAGTCCAAAGTGGAACAAACCAGTTATGTTGATGCTAAGATGGTGTGTTTGGCACGTCCCTTCCTCCGGTGCCGGCCCTCTTCCTCGTTGACAGTCATGTCAAAATGGTTCAAAACCAACAAAGTCCATGCTCACTGTTTCCTTAAAGTCTTGGAGTCAACAAAAATTCTTCTGAACTGCTGGATGCATTTAATTGAGCGCTCAGAAAAGCATTTTATTGAACTAAATTTAGTTTGGTGGCAGCTGAGAGTCATTCACAACAAACATCTTGAATTTAAAAAACATATTTTGTATTTCCCTCTGGAACCAATAGAAGTACATAGGTGTTTAATTGTTATAGGGGTCATCTTGTTTTAAAAGACTGTATGAAAATATGGAGCATCTTAAGACAGGAAAAAAAAAAATTCATCCGATGCGCCGACAAATGACCTTAATGTCATCAGTTGTTGCTTTAGCATTGCATGCTTCAGAGATCAGTGACACACTAATGAGTTTAATTTAGGTCTTCGTGACGTCTCCATCTGTGTCCTCAGCACCTCCTCTGTACGTTCTGCAGTCTTCACCGTTAATTTACGTCTGAATGAATAAAAGTCAACACTCTTTCAGGGTTTATGAGCATTCACACCCTTCTAATGTTCAGCAGATGACACTGCAGCTGTTTCACTTCCTGCAGAGAACCAGCAACACCCCAAAGCACACTTGTCATCTCTGAACTGCTACTGGAAGAATACTGTAAATGAAATCTTAACACCAGGGGTTAAGCTGGGCCGGGGCTCTCCAGGGCTCAGTCCTCGTAGGAGCTTTGTAATCACAAGGCGCTTGTCTTTTCTTTTTTTTTTATTAATAAAATGTGTTTTTTAATGTTTAAATATAAAAAACACAATTTTCCATAACTACTTGCAATTTTAACACTGAAGCTACAAAGGTGTCTGATTTTTGTTTTCAAGCATCTTCAGAACTCCCACTGCGATCTATGCAACATGGTTCACATTAAAGTTAAAGTGAACACTAAATGAGAGAAATTAGCTCTTTTTTTTTCTTGATTAATATGCATCAGGCGCATAAGACATTAACTCACCTCTGTTTTCCTTTGTTAAACTCCCACTAAGAGAGAATTCTGTACACGAGGGACAGCCAGATGGCTCACTGACAAAGTAATGTAACAAAAAAATTGATAAATGCTGCATTGTTATAGAATGCAAATTGATCCTCATTAAGCTTAACGGTTCAGAAAATTATGCTGTAACTTAAATACGAGAGTTGAAAAAGCATTATTTTAGATATTGAACCAAGAAATCTGCAAAGCTCAAGTTCAAACAGAAACAATCTTGAAAATTCCTAAAACTGTCAAACTTTGTTGTCATGCTGCTCAAAAGAACTTTTTTATACTCTATTAATCCCCAATGGGGAAATTATTTCCATGATTTTTTTTCCCCATTGCACATGTGAGCACACATGTGGAGCAGAGGGCTGCCATAGGGTGCCCAGGGTGTTGGGGGGCCTTGCTCAGGGGCACAGAGCGAGGTAAATGAGGGTGAAGGTACGGTCCTTCACCTTCTCCACCCACATTTGTGTTGCTGATCCAGAGAGTTGAACCAGCAACCTTTCGATCACAGGCTCGCCTTCTCTAACCTCTGCTCCACTTTGCATAAGTTTATTAAATGTTTACACTAAATTTTAAAGATTGGTCAAAAAAATGTTTTAAAATCTAATTCCTATTCATTTTTAAGTTTAAATCAGCATAAAGAAATGAGTGATTTTTGTTTGTTTGTTTGTTTGTTTGTTTGTTTGTTCACTTTTTAAATGGAGTTTAAGATTGTGAAGACAATTTATGGAGCATTAAAAAGTCAGAAACCTATTTGGAAATGGTAAAAGTTGCTGTGTATTTTCCATTGTTCTGATTTCCTGTTCTTCTTCGTGTTTTTATTAACAGCAGTGTATGATACACTCAGATTTCTCTAAATCAGCTTTTCACATTGCTAATTATATCAAAATGCTTGAACGGTGTTTGTGCAGACCAGAGGCATCTGCTAATTTCTTACATTTACAAATTTTCAAATAAATACCACAAAATCTCTAACCTAACTGCACAGCTTGAATAAAACAAAGTCTCAAATTAAGAAAGGCTGGTGTGGCAGAAACAACTTACAGAAACAGACGTAAGCACAAGGAGACATGGAGGCAACCAGGACACGGCACAAACCACAACAATGAGCCACTGCTCAAGAATGGGGACAGAGGGAATAAATGGACTGTAGCTGATGAGGAGATGGGAGACAACTGAACTCAGTGGGATGGGGGAAAAAATAAGTGTGCTGTGAGGGAGAAGCTGACTCAGGAAAATTACTGGGAACATGAACAAAACAAATTAAACATAACAACCAAAAATGGGAATAAGCCTAACAACATAAAGGACTACTAAAAACAACAAATATCACACATCCTGATAAGTTACATTTCCTATCTTCATACAATCTAGATGACAATAATATAATACCCTCATTTAAAATAAGTGCAACGATTTTAATTCAGAAATATTAAAATGTAATTTACAAGACCATGACCTGTAAACAGGGCAGCACGGTGGCACAACTGGTAGAGCTGCTGCCTCTCGGCGAGCAGGTCCCTGGTTCAAACCCCGGTCCAGGGGCCTTTCTGGGTGGAGTTTGCATGTTCTTTCTGTGCATGTGTGGGTTTTCTCCGGGTACTCCAGTTTCCTCCCACAGACCAAAAACATGCATGTTAGACTGGTTGGTAACTCTAAATTGTCCCTAGGTGTGAGTGAGAGTGAATGGTTGTCTCGTTTGTCTCTATGTGTCCCTGTGATGGACTTGCGACCCGTCCAGGGTGTATCCTGCCCCTCGCACAATGATTGCTGGACATGGGCAACGGCGACCCTCGTGACCCAAAATGGAAGAAGTGGGCAAAAGACAATGGATGGATGAATCACCTGCAAACTCCTAACATGGTGGGTCATAAATTATGAAATGGAAGCTATAAAGAATGAAAGATCAATCGTTTTGAAAAAGATCAATTCACCAAGTTTGTACTCCATTAACTTTAATAATTTGTCTCAAAAATAAATGAAGTATATAAATTCTTCTCTTTTATCTTTTTACAATACAATTTGAAGTTTAAAATGAATTAAAAAAAGCTAAAATATATTAACTGTGACAAATTGGAGTGGTTTTTAACACCATTTTTTTACACTTTAAAAAAAAAAGTAAAAATTAAACAAAATATCTTGTTGGTGGGTGGCACGGTGGCTCAGTCGATGGAACTGTTGCCTCTCAGTGAGAAGGTCCCTGGTTCAAATCCCAGCCGGGGGGCTTTCTGGGTGGAGTGTGCATGTTCTCTCTGTGCATGCGTGGATTTTTTTCTAGGTACTCCGGTTTCCTCCCACAGACCGCATGCATGTTAGGCTAATGTTAAGCAAAAACTTAATTTTTAAAAAAATTCTTCTTTCGGCTGCTCCCGTCATCAGGGGGTCGCCACAGCGAACTAAGTCGCATGAAGACTTGGCAATTATTTTTACGCTGGGTGCCCTTCCTCACGCAACCTCAGACCACCGAGCTACCACAGCCCTCTGTGTGGAGCAGAGAGCTGCTATCTAGGGTGCCCAAGGGGGCAGATGGGGGGGGGGGGGGGGTCAAGGGCCTTGCTCAAGGACCAAGAGTGGGGCAAATGAGGGTGGAGGCAGGTGTGGGTGCTTCACCTATCTCACCCACATTATGATGTTGTCAGTACCGGGAGTTGAACCAGGCCCACCTTCTCTAACCTCTGAGCCATCACTCCCTCTAAAATAAACCTAAATATTTTACACTGTAATTTCCACTCATTTTTGTAGAACATTTGCTAATTGTTGTAGTATCTCCTCTAACTCCAACCCTAATTTGTTCAAAAATTCAGAAACAATGTTGAAATTTGTAAAAAAAAAAAATATATATATACACATTTTTTAAAAAGCATTGTTTTTATTAAATATGTAATTTGAGAGAGAGAAACTTGTTACATCAGTGCACATTGTTAATTTTAAGTGCAGATAATTTTCACTGAGATTTGGTGCTTTTCAACATGTTCATTTTTACACTCACTCTAAATGTCTGCAGTCACAGATTTAATCAATGAGGTTTTGGTTTAACAGTTGCAAATCAGCAAAGAAAAAGGTCTCATTACAAAGACACTACAAAATGTCATGGTGTTACATTTACAGATTTGGCAGCTGAGGAAAGCTCTTCATGAATACAGCTGGTGACAAACTCACAGAGAGGTCAGTCAGAGCTAAAGGTTTCATCAAATCAATACTGCAACACAATCAGAATGGAAAAAAGTGGACATGGTGCTCATGCAGGACAGAGCAGGAAATAAGAATTGACTATGTTGGAAAAACAGGTGCTGGGGGAGGAAATTTGGCAGAGTTTCAGTCTGGGCTCCTTTGCTCTGGAGCAAAGTTGGCCAGTGTGAAAAGAAGGACAGCCAAATCCCCTAAACCCAGAACAAATATGCCCTGCTAACTGCACTAGACAGCAAAATAATTCAGTTTATGTCAAATTAGGGTTTATTGTTCTATAAAACTCAATCAGCTGAGGATAAAAGGATCATAACAGTTGCACTTGTTAAATAAAAACATCAAAAACCACTGAAATAACTTTCATAATAACTATATGTAACCTCTAACCAGACCTGAAACTATGACCTCTATATGTTTCTGAATCATTTAAATTGGACGAAGAAAAAGGGTCAAAGTAATAAATAGTTTTTAAGCTTCACAAGATCGGAATTGATGCTGTGCTGTTTCTTTTTTTTTAATTGAAACTACATATTTGTTGATTCGTATGAGTTAGGTAGAACAAATTGAATTTTTTTTTCACTTCGACTCCCAATTGTTAATTGTTTTTCTCACAGATTTAACCCAACCAAATCAACCATGCATCTGAACCTTGTAATGTTAAATTCATTACTGGGTTGTGTTTCACATTTTCTTCTTAGCTGTGAAATGTGCCAACAAATGCGTTGTCTGCTAAAGATCACAAGTAATTACTGGGAAGAAATGTAATAATAGAAACTGGAAACTGATGTCAAAACGGTACCATTTTCTGATTTTAATTTGTATGAAAAAAAACGTACATTGGAACTAATAGTTCACGTTAAACAAAGTATCAGGATAAACTGTGATAGTTCCATTCATCAGGGGCCTCACGTACAAGACGTGTGGATTTCTTACTGAAACATGGCGTACACTTAAATTAAGAAAACAGCGTATGCACAAATAAACCCAGATGTATGAACTCGTGCGTATGCATGAATCCAAGCACACGTTCTTTGTACGTCCCAGTCAATGTGGAATTCAGCGTACATGAGGGAATACTTGACTCATCCCTTGATACGACTCCATTTAAATATACAAATAGATTTGAATATGCCCTGTATCGAAAAGCATGTAAACATGCAGGGAAAAGAGGAACTTCACTGAATCCGAGTTGGAGACTCTTGTAAATGTGGTAGAGGCACGTACAAACATTCTGTTTGGCACACTGTCCTCTGGTATTAGCACAAGTGCACGAGGAGTGAGTGGGACAATGTGTGCAAAGCTGTAAATGATGTGGGGTCAGAGCAGCACACAACCACAGAAATTAAGAAAAAATGTTCAGACATATTAGGACGACTAAATGAATTTACTCACCAAAAAGCATTCTTGATCCCCCCCATCCCGCACCGTGCCAGCTTGTAGTCTGTTCCCAACCATGCTGTTCATTAGAATGAATGAATCGTGTGAACCAGACCACCTCGCCACAATGTCGGTTAGTTGCTTTTGCACATCACATATAATCTGCACACTGATTGAATGAAAATGCTTCCTGTTAACTTAAATGCATTCATCCTGTGATGGTGATTTTATGGCACTGTGCGTGCAGTCGATAGCTCCGATTACATTAGGAAAACCGGCTGTTGCTGCAAATTGTACTTTAATGTTGACCTCTTCAACTACAATGTAGAGAATTTGATTAACCTGATTAACATATGGATAATTCCATCTCAGACACCTGGCATGGCTCAAATCAGGGTCGACTAGAACAGTCCCGATCGGACTGCCAGCTCCCTCTGGAATGCCCCTGTTGTTAGGAACCCCAGTGTGGTCAGCAGCTGTATGTGCACGAGCAGCGCACAGCTCCTCACTGTCGTGCTCCAAGACCGACCGCAGCTCCAGTTCTAAAAGGATTGACCTTGGACCTAAAACATCTAATGAGCCAGTCGTCACTGTGGGCCCGAAAATCCTCTCCGTCTCTAAATACACGCTCTGCATATGGCACCATTAGCTACAGTATATCCTCTAATAAGGCTAAAGCCATTGTTGTTAAAGGTATTTTCTGCACCACTTTGCACGTTTTTTCTCTCCACTCATCTAATTTCAAATTCAATTCAAATTCAAAAATACTTTATTAATTCCAAAGGGAAATTATTTGTTGTTGTAACTCGTTATCCTCATTTCATGAAGAGATGTTATAGATGCTGATGGCTGTAGGCAGGAAGGATCTCTTGTGTAGTGGACTAGGCCCATGTCAAAAACTAAGTCTAAGGTCAAAAATCTTGACCTTAAGAACCTTGTGGGACAGGAACTGTCATTTCATTGATTTGAATCCAGAAATACAGGTTCACCCATCCTGAGACTTTCTCTCTTGAAGATTCAAGTGAAAAGAACACTCTCTGTTTTATTATCATTACTATTTTACAAATGTTGATAATCAAAGTGTCTTAGTTCAAACCATTTTAGATGTTGCAGTGAACTAATCAATTTTATTAACTGTGTAATGATTTTTTCTCACGCAAAGTTAGAACTCATGTCAAAGCTGTTACAGAGTAATTATGCCTTTTCTGATTTCTGCTTTTGAATGAGCAAGTGTAAGTTGGTCCAAGGTTGGAGTCAAACGCAAAACAAGTTGTTAGAACGAACTGTCATGTTTTTAGAATCCTCTCAGACGTAAATATAGAGGTTTTTGGCACCTGTTTCTGAAACGCGCCAAAACAAAACTCTCTCTGTCTGTGAGAACATTTCTGATCTTTCCATAACAATTCTTGCTGTCTTCTAACCTCTTACGTCACAAAACACACCCCGTCTGGTTGTTTCTGACCAATGGGAATACTCCCAAAAGTGAACCGGAAAACAGTTCTTTAAAATGTCAGTACTTCCTGGTCTACTCAGCTCTGCTCGAGATCTGTAAACTACACAGTTCTGTTAGAAGCTCTGGGATGGTGCTGGAACAGTTCTGGGACAGTTCTGTTCAGTTCTGATGGAGTGCTGTTGGAGTTCTGCTGGATACACAGTCCAACCAGTTCTGTGAGAGAAGCCCAGTTCTGTGAGAGACGGGATGATCCTGACATGACAACAGAGCTCTTCCGAGTTCCATGGGATTATAACATTTTCACTCGCCACTACTTCTGACGATTCACAGCATCCTAAGGAGACGCTGGACAGGTAGCGTTAACGGAGCTCCATATCTGCTGATTAACTTCAGAGAGGTAACGAGTCAAGTTTCCTACCAAGCGTACCGGGGAGAGCTGGGTTCTGACGGAGAGTGTCAATTCTGGTGAACACTTCCCCTCCCATACCATCTTTACTCCCTCTAAACTTCTTTCCCATCTTTAAACTTTCTATCAAGTAGATATACTTCCAGATATTTAGAAATGTCTGTGTAAAATGCTCATCCACATCCGTGTGGGTAAAAGATCATAATTGTACAGTTTCATAAATGTCTGTGTGAAGCAACGGAAAAATCATGGCCGTATGATTTTTCCTGATTGATTGCTTATGTTGTTATTTTCATAATTTGCCAAATTAATGTAAATGTTTGATGTTAAATTTTGATTCTGTAAATAAATGACCGCATTCATTTTGATGGGTCAAATATAAATGACGTCTCACGTTTGCATTTCCTTAAATTCAATGCACGTTTTATTCAGTCCAGAAAAATGAGGAATCCGCGTTAAATGATGAATATATCCGAGCATCTGTTCATCTACACTTGTAAAGGTCCATCCCACAGTGGATCCTAAGAAACTGGCTGCAGATGCCGTCCAATCCATCCATCCAGACTTGGCTGGCCTCTCTGTTCCCCCGGGCTGTAGGACCGCCCAAATGCAGGGCAGAACTCCTCCCAGAGCGATGGCCACTCCTCCCAGAGGTCTGCCGAGCTCCTCATCGCTGCGGACAGCCAACTGTAGGTGCTGAGGGACGATCCTGTCCTTCCACTGTCATGAGCCGTGTTTCCTGCTAGTTCCAGGATCTCAGTGGTCAGGCACTCGAGCACAGCTGGCAGGTAGATGAGAATGCATCCACAGAACATCCTTTTCAACTCATTTGAGATTTAGGGCTGTAGTGGAGATATTTGAGCTTTTGAGATGTTAATCAGCTGCTGTTGGTTGTTGCCATGATTACGCATCATAACAAATGTCTGAAACCAAAAATTTTAAGTAAAAATCCTTCCAGCTGCACAGCATCCGATACCAGAGAAAACAATCATCCAAAAAATGTGATTTACATCCAGAAAAAGAGGAATTAAAGTTTCCAAAAGCAAAATCTCAGAATGAAAGTAACAGAGCTGCTCCAACATGCAGCCACCTTGAGTGGCGCAATTCTAGAACCTTGAATTCTAGAATTTCATACATGTGGATGTACTTGTATTAGTTGTTCATCATGTGTGTCTGGTGTGTACAACAATAGTGTTTGCATCATTAACAGTTTCCCAGCATCATCTATAAATGTCACCGATGAACCAATAAGCATAGAAACGTGCGTACGCCAGCCATGAAGTTGGCGTGGGGCTGCACACATTTCCACGTTCATTTCAATCTTTATACATTTGAAGTTTTATGTGAAAAAGGGCGTACGCTACATTTTTATGTGTATGCACTCTTTGTTCATGAGGCCTCAGGATTTAATTCTGAAATATTAAAATCAGATTTTTGTTGTAAACATTTCTTCAAATCCCTTTATGTCTCCCTCTAACCTCCTAAAACAATCTGCAGAGACTTTCCAAAAATCCCACATACAACCAAAATTCAAAGGAACACTGACTTCATTTCCTAACCAACTCCCCAGGTTCATGCACACCTGTGAAAGTTTACACAAACCATTGAGGTGTGCACCTTTCTCCCTGGTGTTTGTCAGGTCTAATTAAAGAGCAAGCTGCTCACTAGAGGAGCTGATGACACATAAGGGTGTTTAATTAATATTTCCAAAGCAGCGGCGCATGACAGGGTAGCAAGATGGACCAAACTGTTGGAGTAACCACTAAGGAAGCAAAAAGTATTATCAGGGGAGAGAAGAAATACTTATTTATTTTATATTTTTTATGTATTTGCCACCAAACAACTTGTTTATTTAGAGTTGTGACCCTGCCCACCTGATGCAATTGTTCACTCAAATTTTGATTTGGAAATATGCTGAAAAATATCATCTAACGCTGAAGAACAGATACAGCTGAAGTCAACAAAAAGCTTCATTTTCCTCAGAGAGTGCACCATTTATGACATTTTTGTTCGACTGTTTAATTCTAATTAACTAAAAGCCAAAATTAAGACTGCAGGGGGATATTGAGGAGGATAATGACAGGAAAAAGAAATGTATTTTTATTTCAATAAAAATTGAAAGGAAAGCAAAATGGGTACAACAGAGTATGGGAGAGAGAGTGAGTGATGTCGTGTGATAGAACAGGCAGAACAAGCAATTGAATTGTTCCGCGGGAACTATTTTCATTTTTGTGCAGACACAGCAAAAAGCTGCCAGGAGTGTGGAGGGTTGAAATCCTGGCTTGTGCGCTTCTCTCAAACCTTTTGTGGTCTGAACTCTGACCTTGACAGAACCATTAGAGACCAAAACCTGGTTCAAGTGAGTCAAAAAGTGATTTCTGAGGAACAGGTAAAGTTAAAGGTGAAGGTCCAGCTTAATGTAAGGTCAGGAAGGAATTGTTGAAGTTAGAACTTACCGGTAAGTTACTCCTCATCAGCATCCTATTTCCTTTATTTATTTATTTTATACTTATTTACAATATATATATATATATATATATATATTATTTTTATTTTTTATTTTTTTTAAGGCAGTTTTAGATGAGCTGAGAATGAAAAGCCTGCTGACATTGTAAAGTCAGCCAACACTAAAACAAATACAATTCATATTTTCTTTGTCAACAAAAGCATGTGGAGTTTAACAACAAAGTCCATGCTCAGTAATCCAGGTATACAATCCAACATTTTTCAGTCAAGTCATCTGGACAGTTTCTTTTTTTGTGTGCTGAAACGTTTTGCCTTCGATCCAGAAGGCTTCATCAGTCAAAGAAACACACAACAAAACTGATTCTTACCCCAACAGCTTACTCCAAAGTGGAACAAACTAGTTATGCTTGTGATAAGATGGTCTCTTTGGTACCCCCCCTCCTCCATTGCCCTCCTCCATTGCCAGCCCTCTTTCTTGTTGACAGTCTTGTCAAACTGGTTGAAAACAACAAAGTCCATGCTCAATAATCCAGGTATACTATCCAACATTTTTCAGTCAGGTCATGAGGAGTTTCTTTTAGTTTTCTATTGAATGTTCACTTTATGATTCAGACTTTAAAAAAAAAAGTTTTTCTGTTAAAATGCTGTTAAAATATACAAAACACATCCATACCATGACAATATTATTATAATTCCCATAAAATCTATCTTGAAAAACTGTTCAACTACATAAAACAGTCTCATTACAGTTTTTTCTTTTTATTTTACCTTGTATCATCTGTGTCCTTGTATCATCTGTGTCAGTTGTGTGAGGTTTTGTAGGATTCCTAGTTTTTCTGCCTTTCCCCACAGCTGATAGTCAACCAGTCAGCCACACCTGCACCTGATTTTCCAACCACCATTCTAGCACTCCTTAAACCCCTGCCAGACGTTCATCCAATGCAGGAGCATTAAATTGCCTTGGGTAATAGAGCGACAGACAGAAATCTAATCTTTGAGAATCTTTGACTAACCTGTTGATAGTTTTCCTGTATCTCCAAGCTCTGCTCCTTCGTGTCTCCTCGACTTCCTTCTTGCTCCTCGTGAATTTGCCTGGACATTAACCTGAACTCCACAAACACCAAGACTCAGCTTGAACCCAACACTGTACTCCACAATCAGTCACCCTTTACAACGTTACTCACCTCCATGGATCCCACCACTTTCTCCACTGGCAAAACTAAGACCTCGTACCCCCCCCCCCCCCCACTCCAACGTGAACTGCAAACAAACCATAATAAGAATCAGACTCAGAATCAACTTTATTGTCATTGTACAGTTAAGTACAGTGACATTTTGTTCCGTACAGCCATCTGAAGGATAGACAGAAGTGTACCAGTGCTGCAACTGCCTTTATTGCTTAAACAAGGGGAAGAAAACATGAAGAGACAAGGTGTAACAAATAAGATCTCTCACACCGTGTCTTTGACGCAGGGTACGGTGTAAGATAGCAAAAAAATCTACCTCAGCAATCAACATAATACATTTTGCAGGGGTGGGGAGAAAGATGACAAGATGGTGAGATTGTCCATGAACACGTCCAGATTATTATTATTAGTCCTTTATTTATACAGGTTAGTTCCCATTGAGCCTCAAAGACTCACTTATAAGAGAGACCTGTTAGTTTCCATAGTCCTGATAAAGAAGTTACAGTGTCTCTCAGCCAGTCCACTCTGATTAGGGTCCACAGATGTTCTCGGATGGAGGGGGGGGGGGGGGGGGGGGAGGGCAGAGCAAAGCTTCTTAATTTAGATATCCACCAGGAGCAATGTGAGATAAGTTTGCCTATCCAGTGCCAGCTGGTAGGCCAAATTCAGATGAACAACAATTGTTTTGGGCAGGCCAACTACTAATTTCATGTCTGCCTTCAGTTCTGCTGGTACACTCAATGGTGAATCCAAACAGCCAGATTTGTGGACATTCTGCCAGTCCGTGCTTGTTAGCCTTCTCCAAGGTCTATTTCTTCATGCCGGCGAGTCCTAGGATCTGCAAGCGACCCACGATTTTCAGAAACCGCGTCCAGCTTACGGTTCAGCTCGCAAAGCACATTAGTTTGAGATCTCAAAGCGCAGAGTAATCCTTCATATAAGGCAGGCAGCTTTACTATTGCCAAAACTGCTGCCAACGTCTTCCTAATTAGTCGATATCCCGGTATCTGCCGATTCCAAAAAGCAGAAAATCATAAATCCAATTATGTACACATCTCCTACGTCCTAAACAGACAGCACAGACAGGCACATGATCTTCCAAACACCCTAGGAATCAATGACATATCCAGCTGCATGTGTCTCTTCAGGGCATGAGGGTTCTCCTGCACCCTGTCTTCTAGTCAAGAAAATGTTATCAATTGCGTTGATAGACCAGCTGATCAAATCCATAATAAATTTTCAATTTGGATGATGTGTAAAGAGAGGCTCTGAGATTCACAGGACAAGAGCAAAAGCGGGAGGGGAGGCAGGAGAGAGAAAAATGGCGTCCGTCTTCGTCGAGAGCGAGAGAGGGGGGAAAAAAAAGAACTATCTCAACAAACAACTCTCTCCAACTGAATAATTCTGGAAACATCATACTCATCCTGTGTCCTGCTTCCTCCCACAGCCTAAACATCTTTTCCAGCACTGTAAATAAAAACTTTTATTTTATTTTATTCTGAGTCCATGTCTCTTCAGTTTGCCCACTTGGGGTCATTAAACAAATAATCATGTTAGGTTTGGACCCAGGAATGCAGACACAATACAAGTAGTTGAAGTTAAACTTTATTTTTATGTTTAATACAAAAGCTGTAGTGGCTTCAAAACTTCCTGAAGCAGGATGAGTGTCCAAATAACATACAGAGAGTCACAAGGTGGAACAGAAGGAACCGGACAAAGTTTAAGAACACATGTAATGCTCCACTGAGGAAATAAATACAGACAAAACAACTAAACTAAATAGGCCTGCGGCGAATGAGAAGAAGGGACTGCAGCTTGTGACAGGTGAACAGGGAGCAGGTGTGAGTGGGCATGGCAGTTTAACTGAGACATTGAGTTAGGAGAAATGAACGATGATGACTTTGAGAAATACACAAAGACTGAAACACAAGTAACATAACTAAATTCTAGAATCACAAATTATAATAACAAAAAAAAATTCTACATATAATACATGGTCCTCAGTCGGAAAAGGGCGGATTGCTCTCTTCAGGTCATGGGTGAGGTTCTGCCTCAAGTGGAGGAGTTCAAGTATCTCGGGGTTTTGTTCATGAGTGAGGGAAGAATGGAGCGTGAGATTGACAGACGGATTGGTGTAGTGTCTGCAGTATTGCGGACTCAGTACCGGTCCGTTGTGGTGAAGAGGGAGCTGGGCTATAAGGCAAAAGCTCTCTGTTTACCGGTCGGTCTACGTTCCTACCCTCACCTATGATACGAACTCTAGATTGTTGTAAAACTGACCGCAACTCATCTTTTGTCATTTTGTTTAAACTGTATTTTGAAACTGCCTATAACAGGCTGCACTACCTGAACTTCTTTGAGCAGACCTAGCAGAGTCCCAACACATGGGGGTTTCGTTCAGTTCCTTTTGCACACAGAAGATAAAGCTTTGGGAGGCAGATTATTGTCCATGGTTATTTTGGTAAAATCTGATGTCCAAAGCAAAGCTAAACTAAAAATAATAAACATCTCTATGTGCATGGTGTTTTATCAGACATTTTTAACTCCATTAAGTTTGAATTAACCCTATGGTAGCCTGACCTTGGATCAGGTCAGACTATTCATGAAAAAACAGATGATAAAAAAACAGATTTTAAAACAGCTATTATAATGTACTTCTGCCTAAAAGCCTCAATTCATTTGACCCTTGCTATTTTAATGATGAGAAATTACATTTCCTGCGAAAATGCAGTGTGAATGCTTATTGCAGAGGAACTTGCTAAAAACTGTTGAAATTAGCTAAGAATATGTAGCTGAAATGGACAAACATACCTAAATTAATAGAAGAAATTAAAAATAACACAATTGCTTAATTAGGTTTAGGTTAATTAGGTTAAGGGCCGAGATAGTGTAGTAGGGGCAGCCGACTCAGGATCCGAAGGTCTCCTGGGTTCAATCCCCGGTCATTGAACATCTCGTGGTGTCTCTGAGCAGGACACATAATCCACAGTTGCTCCCCAGGCGCTTTCCACACCTGCCCACTGCTCCACCTGGTGGTAGATGGGTTAAATGCAGAGAGCCAATTTCGCCATGGTATGAGAACATACAATGACGACAACACATCATTATTATTATTATTATTATTATTATTATTATTATTATTATTATTATTATTATTATTATTATTATTATTA
>NC_056511.1:11242402-11260957 GCF_014905685.2 Nematolebias whitei | reverse complement strand
TATTATTATTATTATTATTATTATTATTATTATTATTATTATTATTAAATAAGCAGAAATGACCACAAAAATAGTAAATTAGGTTAAAAAGGTTGAAATTAGCACCAAAAAAATAGATGAAAAAAAGATGAAAAGGCAGAAACAAGCTTAAACTACCAGAAGGAAGTGGAAAGAGCTAAAAAAAAATAGCTTAGAAAGTGGAATTAGCCAAAAGAGCTTAATTTAGCATAAAAACAATGAAAAAGTAGCTGAAATAGCAGAAAAAGCTGAAACAAGCAGGACAAAGCAGAAAAGAGCATGACGCTGAAATTAGTGTAAAGAAATTTATTAGGCTGAAAGTAGCAGATTACCATCAAACACTTGAATTTATCTAAAAGCAGCTGAAATTAGCTAAACAAGGCAAAAAAAAGTTAGCTGAAAAGGTAGAACAAGCTTAAATTAGCAGAACTAAGGAGAAAGAACACGTTTACCTAATTAAGCTCAAAGAAGCAGAAATGAGCACAAAAAAGTGGAAATTATCTGAACAAAGCTGAAATGAACAAAAAACAGCTGGAAAAGTTGTAAAAAGGCAGAAAGAAACTTAAATTATCAGAAGGAAATAGAGAGAGCCCATTTTTTTCTGAATTAGGTTGAATAAAGTTTAAATGAATGCAAAAAATGTGGTACTAGCTAAAAAAAAAAAAAGAGCTAAAATTAGCACAAAAAACAGTTAAATAGTAACTGAAATAGTTAAATGCTTAAACTTGCAGAAATAAGCTGAAAGGAGCATAACAAGCAGAAATAAGCAGAAAGGTGTTAGAAGAAGCACAAAACTGTTGTAGTTAGCAGAATCTTAAAGAAGCACAAAACAGACCCAAAAAATACCCAGTTGAAATTAGCTGGAAAAAAGTTCAAATGTGCACAAGGAAGCTGAAAGAAGCTGAACCAGAACAAAAGGTGAAAGGAGCAGTAAAAGGTTGTAAACAGATCTAAAGATTTGAAGGTAGAGCTCAATTCATTTTCTTTGATAAAAAAAAATGGCAGAAAAGGCTAAATATTTCAAGAAGCTAAGGTTGCACCAATACCAAACGTCAGCGCCCTTCTCCTGAACAAGCTGAACATTTTGATACAGGATTTGTTGAAATAGCACAAAAATTGTGGAACAAGAAAGATGCCGAACAACTTATGGAAGAATTTAGAAGTGGCAATAGGATCACAATAGTGTGAATGCTTAGTAAGCAAATAACTGGACATCGTAAGAATATATATTCAACTCACATGGAGAACTAACTACAGAGAAAGTTCTTTGAAAGGAATAAAATCAATGTTTAACATGATAATCCATGCAAATTATTATGTTTTGCACCAACAATCCACTTATAAACTCTCCAGCTACAGTAGTAAATGTGAGCGGTGCTCTACACGTACACAAACAAACACTTCAATTTTTTTTTTTTTTCTGCGTCGAGTGTCTTCGAAACACAAAAGCCCACCCGGCGACTGCACCAGGAGGCTTCGAGCCGCTCTGCTCTCCTTTATAGCTTTATTTGTTTTGTCATGAAAGCAAATTTTTGAAAATTGACACTTGCCGTAACGAGCATCTGTTTTTGCCATCTGCGAGCGATGCAAATTAAGCCGATGAATATTCAGACAGGACTCAGTTTAGGGGCTAAACCTGCTCAAGCTTGCTTTCAGTTGAGAATCAGGTGGACCAGCGGGACATGAGGGAGGGGAGGAGTTCTGAATCACAGCTCTCCACAGATCCTTTACTTCTTTCTTTCTTTTTTTTTTGTTTGTTTAAGCAAGCATATGTTAAATGAAAGCTCTGATAATTTGGAACAATTTACGGTCTGAGAGACATGACTGCTTTATTTATCTGTTGGTGGGATGATCTAATCTACCGATACATCAAGGATCAAAGCATTTACTTTTGTCTTCCTGCTGTGAGTTTGCTGCTCCTTCTACTTCTGCCCATTAACACATTTTCTTCTATGATCATTTGTCTTTTATCCTTTCTGTTTCTTTGCATTATGCTTTTTTTTTTTTTTTAAGAAAAAACAACTTTGTTTCCACTGTTTTATCACCTTTAATTCACTCTGCATTTTTCTTCCTTTCTCTTAATTTCCATTTTCTCCATCTCCTCACTTCTTCCCTACAGTGAAGCCATCTTATGAATAATTCAAAAACATAGGAGGATGATAATGGGAAATTAGAGGTGAGATTGTGCGGAGCTTGTGTGTGTAAGATTACTAGATTTATTCTGGCCAGGAGGCAACTCTAAGAGCCTCTTTATCCACATCAATTATGTCAATAAAGTGACAGCTATGTTTGAAGCTGCAAAGTGAGGACGAGTGACAGCCGATTTGGCAGTCTCATGAGTATGAGCTAATGATTAACATTCGGTTATTATATCAACATTATCGTCAACCACCATTAGGGCTATCCATCAAAACTCATTACTTTGAAATTTTGAGAAGAAATAAAAACAGAAGCAGCTCACACTGCCAGTTTCCTTCACTTTTTGAGCTGATTCTTTATGTTTTGCTGTTGTAGACATTTAAATTCAATGAAAACATTGCACTTTTTGATGATTTTAGATTATATAAACACACGCACACTATTGTTTCATACACACATAAACACATATATCTACAGTATATACATAATGTATATAGTTTTCATATAATTGCTTGTGGCTCTGTGTATTTGTCGTCTGTCTTTTATGAAAATATCTCATGAACCAGTAAATATATTTTAAGAAAACTCTCTTTTGTAAATGACAAACTTTGAATCACTTCAATTCAAAATGGCCGCCCTAGCCAATCAACCTTACCAAACACAGCAGCAAGTAAACAAGTATGCTGATGTCCCCCATCACTGAGGGTCTTGAATGGTGCATGTTTTATAGTTTCCGAGATGAGTGTTGTTCTTGAACAGGAAATGCAAGTAAACCTTAATGTTTTTGGAGCAAGAAGATATTTAAGTGGGTAGGAGTTAAACGGTGTATAAGAATAGAGGTACCATAGTAATTTGGGGGAGCAGGGGGGTTCTGGTTTGATGCAGCACAGCGTGATGGATCCTGGTGAACGGAAGGAGTAATTTTGTTCATGACCAGTTGCAATGGCAGAGCCAAAGGATGGCCAATGATATACTTGGCCACCACAGATTAATCTTCTGCCACCATGATCAGTTAAAGAAACTATACTTTTAAGCAGTATAAAAACTAGACAGCATAATGTCCTTAAATGATAGGGGTGATCAGTTTACATACATATTTATGGAGAGATTTTGATGTGGCAACCCAATTTTTAGTATTGGCCTTTCTTATGCCTAGATGCAACCACACACCAAAATGGAAGTTGGCACTTTGCTTATTTTTAAGGTCGCCAAATCAAATCCCAGCTGCTGGCCTTTCTGCGTGTAGTTTGCATGTTCCCCTCCGTGCATGAGTGGGTTTTCTCCGGGTAAACCAGAGAAACGCACAAACCAAAAACATGCATGTTAGGCTGATTGGCAACTTTAAATTGTCCCTAAGTGTGAGTGAGAGTGTGAATGGATGTTTGTCTCGTTTGTCTCCATGTGTCCCTGTGATGGACTGGAGATCTGTCATAGGTGTCCCCCGCCTCTCGCACAGTGACTGGTGGATATGGGCACCAATGATCCTTGTGACCTGAAAAAGTGAATGGATGGATGGATGGATGAAGGTGATTTCTTAATTTCTTGAAAGAATGCTAACTTTGTCAGGTCATTTTATTTCCCAATGAATTTTCTTCACCAACATCATTGCAAAATGTAAACCTGTCTTTTAGGAGACTGACTCAGACCTGAGATATGAGTTCAGTTCAGTGCTGGCATTAACATATAGTTCAGTCTCTTTTTTTTTAATCTAATACTGTAAATTATCTATTTAATAAATATGACATGGAAGAAGTGGAAGAAACAAAGAGCTTCTGACTGAAGTTCATAAACTGAAGTGTTTGAACTTTAAACTGTTTTGTTATCTGACAACATTTTACCTGATGACCCAAAATAAAATTAAAGCAGCTTAACCTTTCAGGACAAGATCCAGATCTGACCATCAAAATGTCAATTTTAGATGGTTAAATGCCAAACAATGGCCGATTTTAAGGCTGATGATTATATCATTGATTTTTCTATCAGACAATCCAGTATATATTCTATCAGTTGAGCTTTTACAATGTGGCTACAATGTCATGCATGCAGAGATCCAATATTTCTTCCTGACAACATTTAAATCTTTATTAACCTGATTCCTCTGTCTGAAGCATCATCAGGAAAACAATCGATGTGGTTGTTGTGCTCAGCTGGAACAGTCTGAAATTTGCAAGGCCCAGAACATTTGAGAATTAAAAGTAAAGGCTCACTCATGGGACAAACAGGACAGATCCAGACCCCGGGGACTGCACTTGTAGCATCTTTAGCTACTCTTGTTGCAGAAATGTCCTAAAGTTGAACAGAAGATTGTTTTTGTTGTATTTCTCTTGTTGAAAAAGCAAGAAATACAAAAAAGTATGGACGTATTTCCCCAGTGCTTCATTTTAGAATGTATTTAAAAATGTTATTTCCCTGAATGGGCATGTTAGGATTCCAATGTTTTTCCACTGTCATCTTCTGTTGATCCTGAGAGTGGGAGGCCTCAGTCGCTCTCCATGACAGTTGATTATCACCACTGGTATTTAAGGCTGAGTTGGACCAGGATTCTATATTGGACTGTTGCTTGCCAAATGGTGATTCAGATGACACCCTCTGATTTAAACCCTGAGAACTGCTGTGAGTAATTCTGTTTTCTTCTACCTACCTCATTTCCTTGTGGCACCTTTGTGGCTTCTTTCCTTCAGACCTACCCAATACCTTCTGAGTTCCTCCTTGGAGTTCCCATCCTCACCAGCCTACAATATCACAGTAAAGCTTATCACAGACTCAGACTTTTAGCCACGTGCCCGACCTGCCACTCTACTACCCGTACAAGAACAACATACTTAATCATCATCACAACCTTGTACATGGTATTGTTCGTTCCTTCACGTTCTAAGAGAAAGAACAACCACGGTAAGAACTTATCAGTCATTCTAAGGATTGTCAGCCATTTATAAAATCTTTATACTCACTATATGTTGTCTCCTGCAGATCCTCCAGTACACAGTTCTCCTCACTCACCTATAGAATAAACTTACCTTTTAATCCAGTCTCCATGAATCTTTTCTGATTTCAGTACTTCGAACTTTTGGTAAAAAGTATTTTTACCAAAAATGACAGCGCATGGTTCTATATACCAGTACCTGTCTGACAACTTGCAGCCTTATGTGCTAGATCCCTTAGATCTAATGATCACTTGCTTTTAGTTTTTTTTAGAGATCAAGGCAGGTTCAAATAGGTGTGCAGGGGTTTTTCCCCTGTCATAAAGCAAAGAGGGAGAATTGGAAAAAAACCTCTGTCCATCCGTCCCTCCATCCGTGCATGTTGCGAGCATGATAACTTGAAAAATAAGAGTGGTACAAATTTTCATTCTGGAGTGTGGCTGCATCTAAGTGTAGAAAAGCTTTGTATTAAAAAATCTATTTTGTTCTTCTTTCAGCTGCTCCCTTCTTCAGGGGTCACCACAGCAAACTAAGTCGCACAAAGACTTGGCAATTGCTTTTAAGTGTTTAATTGTGAAATTGTCTTTAATTGTTTAACCACCATCAAAAATCAGATTGCCATGTCAAAATCCAAGATGGCCACAACCATAAATATATATATATATGTACAATGACCACCCTGATCATTTAAGAAAATTGTGCTTTCAAGTTTTTATATTGCCTAAACGTACATTTTCTTCAAATGATGGGATCAAAAAAGCAACATGACGTCTTCCATTTGTGCGTGTAAAAAAGGCCGTCTGTCTGTCTGTCTGTCTGTCTGTCTATGTGTGTGTGTGGGGGGGGGGGGGTATACATCAGCTGTGGCTGAGTGATTAAAGCAGTCACCCTCCAATGGGAGAGTTGGGGGTTCAATTCCACCAACAGTCACATGTTGAAGTTTCTCTGTGCAAGACCCTGAACCCCTCATTGCCTCTGATGTGTGTCCCATTGTTGCATAAATGTGATCTAAAAGCGCTGATTAGTCTCCTTAGAATGATTTGTTCTATTAGCTTTGTAGAGATCTAGCAGAGTGCTGTATGAATGGGTAAATGATGTCACAGGTTGTGTTGTAAAGCTCTTTGAACATCTTGATTAGATAAAAAGGTGCTATATGAGTACAGTCCATTAATCATTTACCAGTTTATTTTGCCTTGAATTAGAGTGTCAATGATTTCATTTTTCCTAAGCTCCCCCTACATTACAGTGATGTAATACCACTTCCTAAAAACAAAATTATTTTTGAGTTTTGGCTATGGAAAGCCACACACAAGAATGTGTTGCTGTGGACTCGCCTAAAGGCATCATAAAATTATGGACGTTGCAGTATTATATTTTGCAAGTTAACAGAACTCTTGGAAAGGCAACTGATTTTTTTTTTTTATTATTTTGCTAAACATTTCTTCATGAAAACATGATCTGTATGCTTTTATGAAATGAGACCAAGATATCCAGGTAGGGACGATAATGACAAAGGTTAGATACAAGTATTTCAGTCCCTCGTGCATAAAAAGAGCTGAACATGGTGCTGTCTGTTAGGGACTTGAGGTTAAGTACGATTCAGAGCTTAAAAATTAATAAACACATTGCAGTGCTGGCTTTGCATAGAAATTAGATCTTGGGCAACAAATTTATGTAAGTATTTTCAGCTAATAATTATACATCTAAGACTTTATCACAGTAAGCAACAGACCATGAAAGTGTCTTATCTACCCCCCCAATCATTAAATGAAATGCAGCCTACTGCCACCCTATTCAATGTCTGACTAATGTTCAGTGAAGATATCTTACTTCTTATTAGTAGTCTGTTGTTAAAGTTTTGTTCCTTTGTGCTTACAGGTCTCATTCCTGCACTTCCCTACTACTTCAATATCACAGTCCCCCAAAGGTGACAGCAGAAAGTCTCTCCCTGGTTTTTACTTCCTGACTGGAATTTTAAGTTTACTCTGTGTGTTTTGTTTGAGCGTTGTGGGGATTCTCATTCACACTCCTTCAAGGCTTCATTTAACTAACTTACAGCCTAAGCTGCACAAATCCATCCAGCTGGACGTATCTGCAGCGCAAGCAACTGTCAGGCTGCAAACTGGTCTCGGTTCGGCAAAATCCCGAAGAAGCAGCAGCACTGACAGAAAGGGACAGTGGTGGAGAACTGACCAGAGGGGCACTGTGACAAATAGAGGCTGATTTTTTTTTCTAAACTTTTACTGCGCAAGAGATTTATTAAAGTTAGAGATGAAAAAATGGGGAGAGAGCAATTTTTGTTTTTTCAAGTGACGGAGCATGTGAAAGAGGAAGTGTCAACATTTACAATCTGATTTTAAATAATCTGCTGATTCACCCAGGGCTAAAAATACTTAGAGAATATTGTAAACATTTGTTTTTGAAAAAGCACCATAAAAGTAAAGATTTGCGTTGCTATATTAGAAATCAACTACAAAATCCAAACTTCAAACAAATGTTTCACAAAATGCAACTTGAGGCAGCTTTGTATACAATCTCTTGGCATATGGTAGTGTCATCATAACTGATGTTATTAAGGGAACCAAACATTGTTTAGTGAAGATAAAGTTACTGAGTTAAACATTTTCTTACAAATTACTTATATAGTTTTATACTTCCTTATTACGTTATAAAGTACAGTTCCAGTCATGTCATATTTGGTCAGATTCAGGTTCAAAATGGCCGCCAGAATGATGCAGCTCATCTCTGACCCAACTACTGAATCGATATTTTGGGCCCAATATTTGGTCAAACCAACCCAACTTTTGACCCAACAGTTGAGCAAATGAGTTTTCAGATTAACCAAATATTTTTTATTGAGTAGCAAAGGTTGCTGAAGGATCTGTGTTTTATCTTCTATTGCAAAAGAACAGTTTGACGAGCCCAACACCAAGATAGCCCCAATGTTGAAAGTTGGTGCAACTAAAAGCTGCTCTTACCTGTCTGACAGGATACATTTGACTGAACTTTTGAGGTTTGACTGCAAACAGATGGCTTAGAGGCTTGCATGATGGATTGTCTTGTGATAGTCATAGCTGCATTGCAAATCTTGTGAGAATCCAAGTACCTCACAAGGCAGTCTTTGTGCTTCATGAAGCACATACAGCAGATGTAAGGAAACTACAGTTAATTTCTGATCAGCATTTCACACAAATGCCTGTTCAAAAGTGAAGATACGGAGAATGAAATATATTTATTTACTCTGGTTATGTTCAGTATCAGTGCTGTGAACATTTTGTTAAAAGCTAAAAGTTAAAGGAAAAGGGAGGTTAGATATTTTGTAGTCAGATTTACTCGATATGCAGCAAACCATAAA
The DNA here is from genome assembly GCF_014905685.2 of Nematolebias whitei. Lineage (NCBI taxonomy): Eukaryota > Metazoa > Chordata > Actinopteri > Cyprinodontiformes > Rivulidae > Nematolebias > Nematolebias whitei. The sequence goes on along the minus strand of NC_056511.1, from coordinate 11,252,524 downwards.
ATGACAAACAAAGCACAAGCCAGTTCTTATTTGTCCTTTAGTTATTTTTTAAAGCATGTTTTAGTGTTTGTTTTTTTTGTTTTCTTTTTGACAAATACCTTAATCATTTGAAATTTTAGAATAAACAATGCAACAAAACATCTTACAACAATTACTTTTATCTGCACTTTTTCTTAGGCCACATAACCAAAAGCTACAGAGTTCACCACAGAGAATGTGATCATTTCAATAGAAAATACTTAAAGCAATTTGTAAAATTTGGAGCTGACCATTATAGATTTAATAAAGTATTTCAGAGACCAAATACATAAACAAGACTCCTGTTTTCCTATTTGATGATTTGTGTTGGTTTCATCAAAAGCTGAATACTTGCATTTGATGAAACCAAACCAAATTATAAAGGTAATGCAGCTAATCAATTGCTAACCAATCCCGTCCGCAGAATCACCACCTTAACATGGTGGAGGGATTTGAGTAGTCTTATGATTCTGGAGGGCATTAAGCTGAAGCAGGAGGCCTTTAGAACTTGGTTGTCCCATTCATTCAACCTTTATTTATACAGGTTAATCCCATTGAGCCTTGGGGACTCATTTACAAGAGAGACCTGAAATTTAGCAAAAGAGTGGTGATAACAGTGGACAACAACAACAATAGACAATCATAAAGGATGCGTACAAATTTGTCCCGGAGGACCCCTGAAGCAGCTGACAGGTACAGCTCCAACAACAAAATCCAACACCAAGGCATTCAACCGGGGATTGGCCAGAAGGACTGTGGCTTTGGTGGCTGTGGATACAAAAACTTGGGCATTGGAGGAATTCAGAAAGACCATAAAAAAGGACTTTCAGTCAGCCTCAAGTAAGTTTTGGCAAAGCATTCAGCGACTCAGAAAAGGAGAGCGGACCCTATCCAAGGCTGTGCTTGGTTTGGGTGGGAAACTGCTGACTCGGACTGAGGATATTGTCAAGCGGTTGAATGAGCACTTCGAAGACCTCCTTAATCCACCCACCATGCCCACCTTTGAGGAGGCAGAATCTGAGGACTCAGGGAAAGATGAATCCATTGCCATGGCAGAGGTCACTGAGGTAGTCAAAAAGCTCCTGAGTGGCAGGGCGCCAGGGGAAGATGAGATTCACCCCAAGATGCTGAAGGCTTGGGATGTTGTGGGGTTATCATGGTCAACGTGTCTCTTCAATGTCACGTGGAGGACTAGGGCTGCCGCCTCTCAGCGAGAAAGTCGCCTGATTGAATCTAGGCCGGGGCCATTCTGGGTGGAGTTTGCATGTTCTCTCTGTGCATGCGTGGGTTTTCTCTGGGTACTCTGGTTTCCTCTCACAGACCATGTGGATGGATATGGATGGAGTTCAAATGATTCTGTGCTGTTTTTCTAAAATATTTGAATCTTACTTTGGAAAGTGAAACAACCTCATGGGTTCATCTCCAAATGGACTTGTAAACCTGTAAATGAAGCATGTCGGTACAGTCACTGTAACAAAGTTATGAATTCTGACATTTCACATCTCTCATGTATTGCTTTTGATCCAGGTTCTTTGTATCTTGATGCTGCTGCTAACCCCACAGAGGTTCAAAAAAAGTTGTCTCAGGATGATGAAATCAAAATGAAGTGTGCTTGACAGAGACTTCTGTCGGGGAACAAGATTTTGGCTTCAGGGTAAGAACAAGCAGAAAAGAAAGGGGGAAAACATGCACAAGTGTGTTCAGAGCTTCAACCTTCAGGTGGTAGAATTAAAAATATTTCCTGTTTTTGAGTCAAATTCTACATTTCTGACACGCACAAGCACCAACACAGACACCTTTCCTTTTATTTTTTTCTTTCATTCTAAATTTCTCTCACATTCTCACACTACCCTCAGGGAAAAGCAGCTCCTATATAATGCCCATAACAACCCCCGGATGAACCTCTCATGCCTCCATATCTACCTCAGCTTCATAAAGCTGTGCACAACCCTGATAGAGAGCTGGCGTTTCTGCGGGCCTCCTGGCTGCATCGTAAAGAAAGCTGGCAGCAGTAAAGCCAGAGTCACAAAGCTGCACAGTTTTCATTTAAAGAGCTTTGTCTTATAGCTGCAGCGCTGCACTGAGATCAGAACTGGAGTTTTGGTTGAGACCTGACATGTTGAGTAAAATACACATGAATTATTATTATTCAAACACCAGATAGATAAATGTATCAAAGCAGTCATCAAATCTCGTATTTTATTTATAAAGATTTATGTAATATCTTAAAAACACTCCATAACTTCACCTACTTCATTTTATTTTGTAAATTGTGTCTTTTCTAGTTTGAGAACTGAGACGGATTAATGATTTTATTTTTTATTTTTTTTGCCATCCGTCTGTCTGCCTGTTTGCTTGTTGTTCCCCGTCACAATAATAAAGTGAAAAAAGGAAGTGGAAATACCCTTCATCCATCCATCCATGCATATAAAATAAGTGAGGCACCAACTTCCATTTTGGTGTGTGGGTGCGTCTAGGTGTAAGAAAGAGTTCTTTCGAAATAGGTTGCCACGTCAAAATCCAATATGGTTAGATCCGTCACTCTGTGCCACCTCAGACAAAAAAAAATAAAAAATAAAAAATCCCTTCTTACACAGTGTAGTAACTCCTCATTAATATCTTGCACCAAAATATTAAGGTTTGCTTACATTCCCTGAACAATTTCAGTCCAGAAAAAACTGTGTTATACGTATATGCTATCTATACAGAGCACTGTCAGAGCTAAGATGCTGCATCTGTAGTGACCTGCACAAGCTAACTGTCAAGCAGGCATTCTCAGCCTTAAAGTGAATTACAGTAAAACTTGTGCCATGCTTACAGTGTTACCATTCATGATGATAGAGAAATACTTATTGTTGAAATGGAAACACCATGATGACCTGTACGACAGAAGAACTGAACTCTATTTGAGGAAAGAAAGAAAGGAGGATGTAGTTTGTGTACATAGAAAGCTTTTGCTGATTAAAATGCTATTTATTCAAAGTTTCTGTATTTTTAGTCAATTTGCAACCTCCGTATTGATGCTTTTGGTAATATATATGTGTTGCAGCTGTAGATGCAGCTGAAGAAACTTGTTGAATTGTGTTGATTGTTTGTTTTTGCTTTAGTAATGGCATTCATTCTCACTATATGATATATCTGTCAGTGATGCAGCACCATATTAAACCATGTTCCTGTGTATAATTGATGGTTTCCGTAGTTGTAGCATTATAATGACGATATAAAGAGGTGGATAAATTCAGGTAGGATACCAGTGAATGCCTAAAAGTAAAATGCACAGCCTGCCATTTGTTATTGCCCATATATCTTTGTATGATAACTTAATTCAAGATAGTCGCCACAACTAAGCAATGTTAACTAACTAAAAATGGCTATAACTTATCCAAATTTACATACACAGAGCTAGTTAGTTGAACAAACTAACAACACATGGATTTGTTCTGACCAGTTGGTCCTTCAACTCAATTTACAGCATTTCTTCGAGAGAAGACAGGCTTTAGGTGAGCCGATTTGCCCTGCTGGCACATACGCAGCTGGATATCTCGTCGACTGGAAGACTTGATGATGTGTCTATCTCTGCTGCCATCTGTGGATTTTAAGGACGCATATTTAATTGGATCCACGATAACTGGTTCCTGCTATTTGGATTCAGCTGGTCCTGGTTTTTATCTACAATCAAGGAAGTCGTCAGCAGCAAATTTGGACCCGATCACGCTGCTTGCCTTTATGATGGTTTGGTTTCATGTCTCGTGTACCCGGACTCAAATGCTTTGGGCTGAATGGATCAGATCTTGGGGATTTTTACTCAGTCATGTTCCATCGGTGTTGGCCATGTTATTTTGGACATTTCGGAGCTGAGTGGACCAAACACAGACTCAAGGCAGATGTCATTAAGTTCTGCCTGTCCCCAAAACAACTGTGTGTTTATCTAAATTTTGGTCGCCTTGGTTGTCCTTGAAGGCCATCTTATCTAAAGTCGCCTGGAGAAAATGTGATCTGACGCTCACCACCCCCTCCCTGAGGAATTTCCAACTGATAACCAGATGAAACCCCGCTGAATAAACTTGTGTCATCATTTCAGGACTCTGGATTCTCAGGGGTTATCCTTGGCCATTCCTCGACATACCTCGAGAATGTTTATGGATCTCACCGGAGGACATTGACTGATTACAGTGACCCCGAGACCATCTGTAGGCGTTGTTGACCGCTCTCGTCTCTTCCTTCTTCCTGCTCTGCTCTATTGCAGAATATCTACGTAAATATGTGCTTGTTTGTGCGAGGTGTTTTTTCAATATTATGGGTTTTTCTCAGCCAAGAAAAAAGTCTGATAGGAATTTTTTTCGCCTCCAACTCCTACATGTGTCCAGTTAACCACTGTTTTTGTCTGTCAGGACAGGTCTCACTTGTAAATGAGTCTTCGAGGCTCAATGTGATTTATCTATTTAAATAAAGGTTGAATAAAAAAAAAAAAACACATACTCCAAGTGCTAATAGATGATAGATCTTGCAGTGTTGCATGAGATGGTGCATAATGTCATTTACAAGGTTTGACTAAAACAGCTATAGGTGTTGATACTGAACACATTTGGCCACAAAGTGAGTTTTAATTAGTTTTAACAGCGCATAAACTCTGTGTTTGGAAGCTTTAGGCAGGGTAGGGGCACACTGTCAATCAGATGTTTCCCCTCTGATCCAAACTTTTTACACTTTGTTTAGTTATTAAAACTACATGTTTAATGAATAGAAACCAACATGACTTTTTCTAAAATAAGAAAAACTTCTCTGTTCCTATTCTCTCTTTTTGTCTAACACATTAAGTGGCAAGTGCCTTTCCCTCAGCAAAATACACAAACACTAAAAAAAGCAGCCTAAATGAGATATATTGCTTTGAAATTTGGAGTCTATCAGGACAAGCACAGCAGCTTTAAATTCACGCCTGCCTCGTGTGCTACCTTGAGACTTCGCTGAGCTGTTGTCTTTGCACAGATTTTCTTCTGTCAGAAGGGGGAAAAAACAATCTGCTGCATCTCTGAACGCATATCCTTCTGAACTACAGGAACATAAATGAAATAACATGATGAGCTCCCTCTGTGGCACTCAGTGCTGGCTGCATATATTAAAACCTGACTTCTGTAAGAGAGAAAGAAGAGAACAAAAGTGGAGAGGAAAAAACGCTACACCATTATAACATCAACTGCCTGGTACTACAATCATCACAATTCACATCTACAGTACTTCTTCTTGGTACTATCCATCTTTCATGTACCAGAACCTCTCAAATTGCATCAATACTGACCTCGGAGCTCACCAGGGGGACCCACGACAGAGACTTCCAAAAAAAAACTAAATTCAATCATGTTTTTTTTTTTTTTTTGCTTCTTCAGTCATGATTTAAACATTAAACCACTGGGATATTTCTGTAGCAGAGAAAAGCTAAATATTCATGTATCCTTGGTCTGTCCATCGACGGGGAGCTCATCATAAATGCGCCTGTAATTAATCTAATAAGCTAAAATGTGATTATACTGGACAGAACATTAGGTCTTTTTTCATCTTTTTTTTTTTTCCAGATTGAATGAAGCTGAGGCAAGGGGTTAGATACAACTATTCAGAGGAATATTATTCATCATTTTAAATCATTAAAGCTTTTGGATGAATAAAGATGATGAGATTTCTGTGAAAGTGCAGACTAATGCAGACGTTTGCTACAACTCTGAAAAACACTGACATAAACCATACTGTATTTTAAAGCAATTTAAAACTTTTTTTTTTTTCAATACTGACCTAATTTGAAAACATTTTATGAACTAGAACAATCAAAACGTGGCTGGTTTTGATTTTCACTCTGTCAGATTGTTATTCTAAAGTTTCATCAAGCAACCCTAATGCCTTGACTCGTATTACTTCTTTGACATTTTCTTAACAAATCTGTTTTGAACATGCATAGAACAATGTTGGTGAAATATTATGCAGTATGCTCTTCCCAGGTTCTAATTTATTGCATGTGCCTTATTACTAATTTTATGTTATTATTGATGCATTAAACATCATTAGCACTCGGAGGTGTTGAATTGAAAGGCTTTGCTCCTGGCGTAAAGTGAATTTAGACAAATATCCACAGTCAGCCTCTGAGGGTTCTTTTGTTCTTTAATTATTCTCTTTTTTCCCTTTTTGTTCCATTTACATATTTTTGCTCGTCTCCTGCTGTTTCACTGTACAGTGTAATGGAACAGAAAGAAATCAAACACCGTTTCATCTTTTTTCTGTAAAAAGGCAACTTGAGATACATCATTGGAACCATTCTATATTTAATTTTTCATTTAATTTGACCTAATTGATTCTAACAATGGGTCACCGTACACTGCAGTTTCCTATTAGCATTTTAATCCTTTGAACCATAAAGAATAATTTTTTTACCACATATTCCAAGAAAAAGCTTTGCGTTTTATGACATTAAATAGCATGAGCTGAAAGAGTGATAGTACAAAGTCTAATCCTAATTAAAATGATTAAAAATATTTGTATTGTGTTGGGATGTGGTTATTTCTTTACAATGAAGTACTAAATGGCTCGCCTAAATTTTAGAGTTCATTCATTTTTTTCATAGAGGTGCTGCTAAGGCTAAAGAAAGTTCTCTAGAGATTGATTAGCTTGTAATGCCCCTTTTAATGACCATTAAATAATCTGTTAAAGTTAACTCAGGTGAAAAATCATAAAAAGACGCAAAATTATTGGATCTCTCAGGAATATTTCCCTCAAATATGTTTAAAGAAGAGCTGCAGCCTTTAGTTCAACTTTATTCTAACCCACAGATGTAGAATTAAACTTTAAAGCAAAGCTAAAAATTATTATTTTTTAATCTGTAAACAAGAAACAAAACCACATATCTAAATTGAATAATAAAAGTAGACACAATGAATGCAAATACATCAAATGATGAAGAAAACATCAAAAATTTAAATATAGATGTTTCTGCTTCATCAGAGATTTAATGGTGAACTAAAGTTCATTAAAAGTTCATTAGCAATATATATATATATATATAGTTTAATTTGATCATTTTGATAATCTGTATTCTTTTTAATTTACCAGAAACTTCAAAAATAAATTCTCATCCTGTATTGAAACCTGTTTCAGAGCCTCACCAGCAGAGGCGCGTGATGTCAATTTGAACCCCTCCCACTGGAACTGGTATTGAAAGGGGCTCTGGAAACACAACGTGTATCTGACTGAGCCAAGTAGAACCGAGCTGCACCGGTACTAAAGGTACTAATGGAAAAGGTGCATAAGATTCCTGAATCATCTCACAGGTTTCGGCATACCAATCAAACTGCGGCTCAGAAAGTTACAGTAAAGTCTGAGGAGTTTGGCGATGCTACAGAGTGGGCCTTTTGGTTGGTCTCCAAACAATTCTGGTAAATAGTCAGATGATTCATAAGGATGAAGAGATGTTTCAGCAACACAGGATACAGCTGCATTGTAGTCAGGCTTAGGAAGGGATACTTTGAGGTTCTCCTGTGCTTTCTGTTGTGGAAGTAAATGCAAGAAAGTCTGAGGGGAGTTCTTCTATCACTGGAGCTGAAGTCTTTCAACAACGTCATTGTGATAAGGCTCTTAGGGCAGGTAGACGGTTATGGTGGACACCCCTGTGCAAACCTGTCGGGGACAGTGTCTTTAGACTGGCAGCTTGAAGTGATGGTTTCTAATTTTTTTTAAAGGGAACCACATGTTGTGGTCTAACTACAGCCTTCCCTGGAAAGTCCATGCAGTGGTGCTGGAGAGGAGAGTCTGACTGATAGTTGGATCTTGGATTCAGAAGAAGCAAGTCATTCTTTTAATTTTGAGAGTAAAACAGCTCTTTAGCCTTGCAAGAATATTTGAGGGTTCATGGGAGTTTTGTACGTTCTACTGACTTGATGAAGGTTTTCAACCACGTCGCTCATACCGTCCTGTAGGAAGTACCGGTACTGTACTCTGGTAGTGGAGAGTTTTGAATCTATTTCTAAGGGCCATTCAGCCCATGTACAACCAAACTGAAAGCTTAATTAGTTAACAGCTTTAGGCTTCATTCACGTTTTAGTTGTTATTTCTAAAAATGTTTAAATTTACACAGAAACACTGAAAACAAGCGAAAATGCTATAGAAGCTATGACGCGCCTGTGGAGCTGTAAAGACTAAAAGGAGGACAAATTAAGTGGAGCGTTCTAATAAAGTTTGCACTCTAGGAGCAAAATCTAAACACAGCAACAACAAAAAAGTTTGTCCTTGAGTCATAGATTAAATTAGAGATTGGGCTATGACATCACCTTTTCTAAAATGTTTGTTTTGACTGTACAGAAAAACTCAGGGTCAGTGTTTCAGGATTTTTTTTCACTCTGGAACTTGTTTTCAACAAACATTGGTGTTTTCTAAACCATCGTTTCCATGTGGACACAATCTAAAATGATTTGAATAAATAATTGTGCATATTAAAATGTGCCCGCATCATAACCAAGCATGTGTATTGTTTTTTCGCTTCCTGAGTACAGCAGCAACAGAAACTGGTCGAGATCAGATGAGTTAAACAAATCCAAGTAATATGACAAACTAAAATAGAACTTTGTTACAGTAAAGCCTCCCAAAATGTTTTTTTTTTGTTTTCTGTTTGAGTAGAAGAAATAATTGAGGATATGTTGTGTTTTACTGTACTCATGTCATGTAAACACATTATTCTCTCCTGATAATAAGAAAGCCAAAAAATATATTTAACCTATTATCCATCCATCCATTAGTTTTACTTGCTTCTTCCTTTCTAGATCGCGACGTTCACTGGTGCCCATATCCAACAGTCACTGGACAGCTTTCAAGTCCATCACAAGGCATTTAACCTATTTTGAAACATTAATTAACGTTTTCTTCAGTTCAGCCCATACATGCTGAATAGTACTGGGAACAGAAATTGAGGACAATAGAAGTAAAGGTATAAAAAAAAAAACTATTCAAATAATTCAAATTTCAACTGCTTGTATGGTAGCGGACAACAAACAGCCTTTAATCAGTTGTAAGAGGTAAAAATGTTTTACTGTGTTCATTTTTCTCACCTCACTCCTTTACTATCCTTTCTCCGCGTACCTCCTGTTTATATTTACTGTGGGACTCTACCAGAGGTCAACACACCGCGCTGGGAAATGGAGATTAACTCAGAGCAATTAGAGAAGTGAAATTCCTTGGCAATGTTTATTATCCTGCCCCTCGGTCTTTTTCTGGGGATCAGCTGGTGAAATATGGATGTACATTCAATATTTAACATGAGGACATCAAAGTGGGCCGTAGCCTCAGAGCATGGATAAAGAAAGAGAATGAAGCAACTTTATCCAGTGGTATGAGTCAACATTACTCATATATGCACCACAATTATGCAGTTTTTCACATTTGCACAGATATTTTTAGATAAATTAATTCAATTTACATTTATGAATTCTAATTTTGTTTTGCATTTTTCTGTTTTTCTTGAAGTAGCCTATAATTTACAATTTTATTACTGCAAATCTTTGACTCAAATGATCATTAGATAATAATTATGAAACTAACGAGCCAGACGCCATTGTCCCGTCGATGAAGGATTTGATGGTGAATGTTGGTGATTTTTTGAGATGAGTGTTTTTATTGACTGGAATTGAACAGGGAATGCAAATAAACCTTAATGTTTTTATTTTGTCCCCTGGACATGCTATTATTTGTTGAAACGCTTCGTCATTTATTCAAAATACTTCTTCAGTCTGAGGAGCTGCAATAAACTCAGTCTTGTAGATGGCACCTTCTCATAGTGGCTCAACCAGTTTTAAGGTAACAAACAAAACTAGTTGCTCACATGCAAAAGGAGGAAAATCAACCTAACAACTGGTCGATAGTGCCCTGATGACCGCTTGCTATTCACAGAGGGCTGAGTGATGCTTGCACTGACAGCATTGTAAGAGGGGGCAGTTGAACACGGAGGCCTCCGCCCCGTTTAACGATGGACAGTTTCTCTTCAAAAAGATGGCTTCTTTAACTCTCAAACCAACGTTCCTCTCTCATGGATGTGAACATCGTCATCCCTGAATGAGTGACCGCTATGTATATAGA
>NC_056511.1:11221013-11241991 GCF_014905685.2 Nematolebias whitei | reverse complement strand
TATATATATGCTTTGAAGCAACCCCACACCCAAATTGAAGTTAGAACCTCACTTATTTTTGAAGTTATCACGCTCACAACATTCACAGACAGAGGGCATTTACAATTCCTTCTTTTCGCTTCACTACAGGGGGAAAATAAGCAGTGTGCCAATGTTCCCTGTTGCTCAAGTATATTTTATAGTTTATTTATTGTTTATTATTATAATATGAATAAATAATGTAATTTAATGCTGTCTGCTCAGCTTGTTTTTATACCCTCATCAGTTCAGCCGAGTTCACAGACTTGGAGGTGTCCTTAGAGCCAGCTGCAAGTTGTAGCTCCTCATCCAGCTCTCTCTGCTAACCCAAACATATGGTTTACAGGCAGAGTTAACAACAACATCATAATAATTAAAAACATTCATTATCTTTGACCAAAAATTATCTAACGAGTGTTTTTCTAGACTGGAACAGAACTAGGAATACCGGTAACCCCTAATGTTTTTATGCAAGATATTCAAGTAGGTAGGTGTTACATTGTGTATAAGAACAGAGGTAGGTCCTTTGTTGTTGTTGTTGTTTTTGTTTTTTTTTGTTTGTTTGTTTGTTTTTTTGTTGCTTGTCTGAGTCTTTTTGCTCATATGAGGCAGCACAGATTGACAGATTCTGGTGAGTGGAGGGAACAATTGTAATCCATGACAATGCACATTGGTGGAACCAGTGGTGACCTTGTCCACCATAGATTAATCTTGGGCCACTCCAAGGAACACCCCAATAATTTGAGGAAACTTTATTTTAAGCATAATAAAAACTAGAAAGTTTTTGCAAATCATTATGGTTGTTTGTGTACATATGTATACGGTGGTGGCCATTTTGGATTTTGACTTGGCAATGCAAATTTTGACAGTAATCTTTTTTACACCTAGATGTGGCCAGTGGTGTCACGTGCGCTGCAGTATGGCAGCACTGACGAGAGCTCTGCTTTGACTCGTTCTTTTTTTTGTTCCTGTTGTTTTTGTTTTAACTTTTCTTGCACCTACACTGCACACCCATGCTACAGGTATGACCGCAACACACTTTTCGAGTTTTGTGTGTCGCTGCTTTGCCATTGTGCTATCATAGCATCATGCCATCGTGGTTCAGTTACCAGCTCCCTTCTTCTGTCATGGCGGCCATCTCCATGATCCTCTACCTGCCTGCACAGACTGAACTCTATGGAACAGTTCGGTTCCACGGAGAAACTTTGGATGTTCTGTGTCTGCCGGACCTGGTTCTGGAGGACAGTCATCGTTCGTTGCTGCAGTCATTATTGTCATCATGCTGCTAACAAGACCACACTGCTAACAGAACCTCACTGCCAACAGATTCACTCTGCTAATAGGACCATGCTGCTGTAGATGTTATATTTCTTTTTCACTTGTGGCACTTTGTTTGGTATTTTTGTTGCATGCTTTGGTATTCTTCTTCATACTGTGTTTATTTGGCAAGTCAAGACTTTTCTTCTTGTCCTGAGCATTTCATTGCATTGTTGACCTTGTGTTGACTTGCATATGACAAACCTAAACCTAACTTAACCACACACTAAAATGGCAATCGGTACCTCTCTTATTTTTTTTTTGTTTGTTTGTTTTCCTGCTCACAACATGCACAGATGGACGGAGGGTACTTCCAATTCCCGCTCTTCACTCCACAACCAGAAACAACTATTCAATTTTCCGTAAGAGTCATGTTCTCATTTTTATTTTTATTCTTAGAAGCTCACAGAAATACTAGACATACTTCCTTGTATTTAAATGCAACACATACAGTATGAATATTAGGTGGTACTTTACTCTGGTGAACTGGAAAATAATTTCTTATATATAAATATAATGCAAAGAAATGCACCTGGTGCTTTGATACTAGAAGAAATCAGATCCATTTTTAGGTAATCCAATATACTGAAAATAATTTTTAACATTTCATACATCCTTTCAAAGGCAATCAATATTGCAGCATGTTGGAGAATTTTCCAACGTACCAGAGGCCAAAACTCAAGAACTGCTATATCATTTTCAATGTGTCTGAGTGTCTTTAAGATAAGTTGGCAGATCTAGCTTCTGCCAACAAACTCCAGCAAGCGCAGAATGAAATCAGTTTTCTAAATTACTTCTGCGCAGCTTCTCTGCTCAAGCTTATTCCATAAATAAAATGTGAGGCACTTTGAGTAGTATGAGAGTCTGAACAACCTTCAGTCAGCTGCACCTATCTGAGGTCATGCTGGTGTGTGAGTCAATGTCAGTGCAGGTGCGAAAATTTGTCAGAAGTGGTTAATGTGTAATAAAGACCTGCTTACAGGTGCAAAGTGTGGAAAAAAGACAAGAGCTGGGACAATGGCTCAGTTAGTGAGTCTAGACCACAGTGGTATTATTCATAATACAGGAAACTGTGTCACTCTCTTGTGTACAAAGTAAATAGAGAATATTATCAAAAATGTTCCCAATAAGAAGTATTCATGTGTTGTTTTTTTAGAATTAACAACGCCTTGTTGTTAACTGCTCTAATTTTCCATTCCTCTTTCACATACCGTATTTTCCGCCGTACACATTGCACATCTGTATAAGTCACATCAGTCCAAATATGTCTAATAAAGTGGAAAAATACATAAATACATTACTTCGCCATATAAGTTGCATTTATTATGCGTCACCGCTGATGAGTCTCGTTTGTTACGTGTCATCGCTGATAAACCAGAAATTTGGGCCGGTGTCGTGCCAAAAATCGACTCACGGGAGGACTTTAACAAGAATTTAAACAGATTAACACTTAAAAACAATTATTTGTTTGAAATTATAGCAAAGGTGTGTCTCAGTCTAACTTTTCCTTTGACGGTCAAATCAGCTGCATTTTCAAAAGACGATACACGGAAGTAGGCGCGTACACGGATAACTCGCTGTGCATTTCTTCAAAATTTAACAAGATAAGCATCTAAAACAATTATTTATTTGCTCAAAATTATAGTAAAAATGTGTCTCAGTTTAACTTTTCCTAATAAATGGACTTTAACGGTCAAATCAACTGCATTTTCAAAAGTATTTGTTGCCTCAGTGCTCCGGGAGCGTGCTTTGAGGGAGGAAATCAGGAAGGAAGAACGCTGTGCATTTCTTGGAAATCTAACTAGATAAGCAAAACAATTATTTGTTTGCTTGACATTATAGCAAAGGTGTGTCGCAGTTGATAATAAATGCACTTCAATGGTCAAATTAGCTGCATTTTGCTGGCTCGAGTGCCATCTAGCAGCTGAAAATGGTAGTGTTCAATATTTTCAGTCAGAATGAATGAAAACGGTCATATTGCAGCCAAACATTGTTTTTTTTTAAATATGAGTAAAAACAGATATACAAGTCGCTTCGGTGTATAAATCGCAGAGCATGCAAATTATGCAAAAAAAAAATACTTTGTTGAGCCTCAAATAGCTTCTTCCTTCTTAATCTTAGGTGTTAACTGGCAGAGATGAAAGACGCAGGAGTTAGTTTGATCTATTGCTGAAGTTAACGGCTCACTGGGATGTGATCATTGAACACTAGTTGGAGACACAAAATTGTGAGAAAATATGTCAGTGTTTGCTTGAACTCACACTAAATGGCAAGTGTGCATGAAATCTTGGCATGTGAAGACTCAGCGACTATATTTGGGGAATTATTATTTTTTTGAATATGTTCAAAATTCCAGCGACACAAGAGAAGTGCAAAGAAATTAAGAACTCTCAACTTGCAGACGTGTCAGACACTCTCTTACGAATGCCATTTGCATTTTATTCCCAGCAACCCTAGCCCCCAAGATACTAACTTAATACACCTCGCAGCTTTAATCATCGTAGAATAATCACCGTGAAAAAGTCACATCATGTTGCTGCTGATCTGTTTCAATGTTGATGTGTTCATGCGTGCTCATCTGCTTACACAGACTCATGCTCATGTTCGTGCTGCTGTTTGATGTAATATTTTTATGTTATTAGTGCTTAGTGTACTTTTAGTTGATGTTTTTCTTAGTTCACATCTTAGATGTTATCATTGTTTTTCTTTTACATTTAATTATTGGATGTAACTGGGACCCTGTGTACATAATTTCACTCCACCACATGTACCACATGTGGTGCGAATGACAAAGACTCTCTGACTCTGACTCTGAGCTAGCAAATAAGGTAGTCACAGGGTCAAAACCAATGTGTGTAAAGAAAATAAGTCAGCAAAGCATAAGAAGCATGTGATGAGAGTATTGATGCACAGTAAATGGACTAGTAAATGGACTGTACTTATTCTGTATAGCACCTTTCTATCTTATCAAGACACTCAAAGTGCTTTACACTACAATCTGTGTCCTCATTTACCCATTCATACAGCACTCTACTATAACTCTACAAAGCTAATTGAACAAATCATTCTAAAGAGACTAATCAGAGTTTTATCACATTCATACACTGATGGGGCACACATCCAAGGCAATGAGGGGTCCAGTGTCTTGCCCAGGGACACTTCAGCATGTGACTGGTGGTGGATTCGAACCCTCAACTCTTGCATTGGAGGACGACTGCTCTAACCACTCAGCTACGGCCACGCAGTAGTAAGATTTAAAACACTAAACATTCAAAAATACATATTTTCCACAGTAATTTGGCTCACCTGTGAGGCAGTGTTTTTATTTGGATGGCCAGATGTGGAGAACAAGTTCATCTTAGTAGGAAACTCACCGCACGACAGAGGCTTCAGGCTCACAGTAGGATGTCCCTTGTAGATGTTTTCTTTCCCGTTCCACAATTGATGTCAATGACTATCATTGTATTCGTTTACAGATTGGCGTGCTTGCGGTATAAATGAGATTCTGACAGATGTATGTTTTGAAACTAGTTTGTAAAATTTGCCTCAAGCTTTGATCAATGCAGACTGAATGCCAAATCTCTGCCTCCAGCTGCAGCAGCCGCATTTTTCTTTGGATCTACTGAAAAAAAAATGAGGCCACTTTGTTAAATTACAGCATTTGTGTGTTCCTTTGAGCTGGCCTTATTAACTGTCAAAGTGATACCTTGCCTCTCTACTCTTTTTCATTTATTATTGATCCCGGAACTTTAAAAAAAAAAAAAGTAAAAAAAATAAAATCTCTCTGTAATCAGTACTCGCCTTCTCAATGAACTACCACTCTGATGTCCCTACTCTGTCTTCTTTGTTGTCCCTTTGTGAAGCTATTTATGAGAGGATCAAAGGCGAGATAAGTGGCCTCAATTTCATGTTCAACTGAAATTTGTAGAAGAAAAGCCCAGAATTACAAATGTGGATATGTTTCTGCATGTTTTTTTTACAGCATGCCCAGTTTCAGTATGAAACACCAGAAAACTGCTGTGACAACTTAAGCAGTTTATTTTCTTCTGCATGAAATACATTCACATTTTAAAAATGGTGTTGCAGCGCTCTGACAAAATGTAAAGTGCTACTCTTGGTTGTTCGTGTGAATGACACGTCCTTTACGTTTCTATCAGTCTAATCGCTTTAGCTCTGAACTCCTTACCCACTGAAAGAGATAATCTTGGGTCTCCAACATGCGAGCAACATGTAGCTGCGCTTCCCTTGACATGTACCCCACACTGTTTGCGCCCACCACCCACTCTCAAAATAATGGAATTACCCACGGAACCATGGAGCACTCCAAAAAAGGGACAAGGCAAGTTGTAATGCTGTTTACAACAAACCGTGCTCTCAGAACTGTCTGACGCAGATTAACTTAATCTCGTGTCAGAAATTGGAGTTAGAAATGTCACATCCAAAAAGCCAACCCAAGCTGCATTTTTTTATTTTCCTTTTTTAACTCATAAAAAAGAGGAAAATGTGGGATAAATGTGGCTTTAAGTAAGCATTAGTCAAAAATAAGATAAGTGTTCTTTTATAAAAAGCACGCAGACAGTCTTGTTTGGAAATCCTGCATGGCGTCTTAGTGCACTTTCTTCTTTAATCCAGCGAAGAAATAAACTCCTGTTTGCTCAATTTTATTCAAATCCTTACATCCAGAATCCAATCATGGCGGTTCTGTTTGTGAGCGCACCGTGTCTATGGGAGGTAAAGAATCAAATCACGACCAGATAATAAACATTTATTCGCCATCCTGTCCTCACAGCAAACCTGCTTCGGTGCTCTTCAAGGAATTTTCTGGGAGTGCGTGTGTGTTTTGTGTTTATTCCTTTATGTTGAATCCACACTCAGCAGCAACATTAATCTTTTCTCCTATATATATATATTTATATATTTATTTTTTTTTAACTTTGGCTCTTTTGCCACTTCTAGTTTTAACCATTTGATACATTCAAATTCTCCTTTCTTATATATTTTCAGTCCGCTCTTTTACTTTTCTTCATTAGCTCTGTTTCCTTGTGTCTAGGCCTTTCTTCAATAAGAAAAGAAATTCAACTCAATCACTGCTTTCTTTTCTTTTGTGCCTTCACCCTGCTGCACGGCCCTCCCCACAGAAAAAAAAGAAAACTTCCCTCTCAAGTGTCCTTTCCCACCCATGATTTCTTCTTGCCTTTTACCAAACTCCAGGACACTGAAAGCGGGCCATTTATCACAGCTGCAGAGCTACGCCACGTGACCTGAAAGTATTGAAGCAGTCATAAATCTGCAAGGCATGGGGGGGCATGTTTCACTCTGTCAAGGAAAGGGTCAGGAAATATTGACTACTGTGTTTGTCATGAAAGGACTGCAGCTGGCCAAGAGTTTGGCTCCATTTTAAAACTAATTAGCAGGGTGGGATTTTAAAGAAGGGATGGGTGCATCCTGAAATCTAAAAGCCATTTGAATCAGAAACGGTTTTTTGGTCTGATTCTGTTTGATGTGCCTGGTTCTACGATAGTTCTAACAATTCCCTCCATGTTGGAAATTGAAGCATGAAGTCAAAGGTCACTGTTGTGGGACATGTGCTCATTGTACTTCGAAAAATGGGGAAAAACGTATTGCAGAAAGAAGGGGTGTTGCAATGTTAAAAGGTATATTTAACCCCAGATCATGATTTTTATATCACTGTATTCAAACAAAAGCCCTCCCATACATGAACTGTACTGAAAACCTGCAAACATGGACTCAGTCTAGTGCTTCATCATTGTTCAGCAAAGCAAAACCATAGACTGCAATCCAGTTAGACACAAAGTAAGGTGAAATGTGGGGGGTTACGAGGATCTGACTAAGCTTTAATTTAATACAAATCTCAGAGAAGGTTGCCGTTGGTGCTTTAAAAGTGTTTAATCAAGTTTAAGAGAACTATGACGTAACTACCATACTTGCCTGCGTAAACGTTGCACCGCCGTATAAGTCACATAAGTCCAACTATGTATAATAAAGTGTAAAAAATACATAAATATGTCGCTTCGCCGTATAAGTCATAGTTATTGTGCGTCACCGCTGACCACCCGGAAATGTGGGCCGGTGTTGTGCCAAAAATCGATTGGGTGCCAAATGGCAGCCGCGGGGGCGTGCACCAGAGGACTTTAACAAGAATTTAACTAGATTAACACTTAAAAACAATTATTTGTTTGCTCAAAACTTTATTAAAGGTGTGTCTCAGTTGAAATTTTCCTTAATAAATGCACTTTAACGGTCAAATCAGCTACATTTCAAAAGTTGATTCGGAGCTGCGGGAGCGGGCAGAGGACGCCTCGCTGTGCATTTCTTTGAAACTTAACAAGATAACCACCTAAAAACAATTTATTTGCTCGAAATTATAGCAAAGGTGTGTCTCAGTTTAACTTTTCCTTAATAAATGCACTTTAATGGTCAAATCAGCTGCATTTCGCCTGGGCGGCGCAGCAAAATGCAGCTGATTTGACGTTTGCTCCAGGAGTTCCGGAGCGAGACGAAGGTGGCTCGGTATGGCAAGCCAAGTGTGTCATTAATAGCCACTTTTACATATTAATGGGACACTTTGCTTTCCACATTAGTCAAGTGCCCTCTAGTGGCTGAAAATGGTAGTGTTTAATTCATTCATTCAACCTTTATTTAGACAGGTTATTCCCATTGAGCCCCGAGGACTCATTTACAAGAGAGACCTGATTTCAACAAAGAATGATGACAACAATGGACAACAACAATAGACAATTATAAAAAGGCATACAGATTTTTTCCATGTCAGAATGAATGAAATTGTCAGATCTCAGCCAAAGATTGGGTTATCAATATGGGAAAAAAAAAACATAAATATGTTTCTTTGCTCTATAAGTCGCAGGCATGCTAATTTATGTTAAAAAAAACTGTGACTTATACAGCGAAAAATACGGTAGATACAGTGGGTAGATCTATTGAAATCATTCGGGAGACCGAAGAGACATCTCTTCAGAAGTAGTACTCATAAAAGTGTCAGTTTATTGACAAACTAGACGTGTTTTGGTTGAGCTGAGCCAAATGAAGCAATTCACTGAAAAGAGCCCCAAGTCAAATCACTTCTAAATACTAATTTGTGTTTGATCTGTCGGAGGAAACGAGAAAAAAAAAAAAGATTTGTGACAACCCAAGGAACTTATTTTCTCAGAAAAGGAAAACGTATCACGCTGGCCTTTGCTTTGTTTAAACTCAAGTTTTAATTATTTTTTTGGAGCTGTTTGTGTCGAGTCAGCATTCCTGGGTTCAAATCCTTCTGAAACCATGATATGAACGAGTTTTCTCTCATGAGCTGAACAGCAGTCTGGTGTTTAGTTTATCTATTTATTCCCACATCTAAAAGGTTTTTTTTCAACTTTCCTTTCCTGTTCTTATTCCTGTAACAGTTGATACTTAGCACAAGTAATATTATTATTTAAAAAAAGCTCTTTAATGTAACTCAAGTCCTGAAACACTGAAGCGTTTTAGTCCAACCGCTTCAGAAACATGTTAAAAGAGCACATAGATCACACCTCTCCCTTACATTAACTGAAAGTTGTGCAGTGTGGCACAAAACTAATAGTAATAAAAATAATAATTTGCTTTATAACTGTCATATCTGTGCTTCGCCATGTTCTCCTTTATTGATTTGTTTTATTCTGGTCCTTT
Organism: Nematolebias whitei; assembly: GCF_014905685.2. Lineage (NCBI taxonomy): Eukaryota > Metazoa > Chordata > Actinopteri > Cyprinodontiformes > Rivulidae > Nematolebias > Nematolebias whitei. The sequence goes on along the minus strand of NC_056511.1, from coordinate 11,232,970 downwards.
GGGTTCTGCTGTGTTTATATTCAGCCCTCTGCGTTCCCTGTGCCAGCCCTCACTCCCATCCTCAGTCAGCCTCACCAGTTCAATCAGTTCTTACAGTTCCCAATTAACAATCATCCCAGGTGCGTTCGTTTCCCACTCTCCCTCAGTTCTTTTTAAACGACTTCTGATCACCATTTCTCCGTCGGCTCATTGTCTTGGCAACCCACCAGATGTCCCGGTCCTCCCTGTGTCTTTTCACCTCCTGATTTTCTGTAAGTTGTTGCTGTCGCGTCCACCCTTTGTTTTTGATTATTACTTAATAAGTTTCAGTTTTACTTTGTGCTCCACGTGTCTGCCTGCACTTGTGTCCAACAGTGATTTTAAACATTAAGTTCTCTGTTTCTGTCCAGAAGATCCGGCTGCTTACTTAATGCCACTTGTGTGGATGGGGGTTTCCCCATGTCATCCCTCTGTCTACTGTGTACACTTCATTATGCGTCTGCATTAAATACCCCTCCATGAGCACTTAAAGGAAAGAGAGGGCTGTAAGATTACTCTGAAAAAACTCAATGAGGTACAAAGGCTGAATGCAAAGCACCAAATTAAATGTGATAATAGTCCTACAGGTGGGACTAGCATGTAAAGGGAGTGCTGATAATCATTAAAACGTGATTGGTGAGCACGCCGGCGCACTCGGTCACAGATGAAGGTAAAAAGCACACATTATGCATTGTGTTCTCATTTTGCTAATGTCTTAACAACTGGATGTGTGTTTAAACATCTGTCATTCGTTCCAAGTCGGCTCAAGATTGGCAACTGGCAGCGCTCTCGGTGAGTTTACACCTGCCAGCTAACGTCGGTGTTCTTGCTTGCCTTAGTTGTGAACACAATTTAGTGGTGGGGGGTCTTAAATGATGAGTTTGCAGAGGAAATGAACCAACTGGGTGCCAGATATTGCTCAGTGTCACCCAAAGCTTTCCTGATGGTTTGAGCTCACTGGAGCTGCAGACTGAGTGTATGTGACGGGAATCAAAATGAAAGCTTTTCTTTTTTTGCGCAGTTTTACTCATATTTACAAAACAAACCATTTATATCAGAACATTTTGCGAGTTTTTATTTTTTCCTTCCCCACATGTCTGACCATGCAAGATTTTTATCTGGAGGAGTGACAAGTGTCCAACAGTGAGGTTTTACATAAAGTACATTTAGCAGTGATGATATCATAAAATAAATCGCTCTTAGATTTTATGCAATTTATTAACTTGACACATGAATCACAAAACATAATATAAAACCTGTAAATATAAAACATATGCCCAAGTTCTAATCCTTTGAAACTTAGGCATATTCACAAATTTGAATGCTGGATTGTGATAAAATCATTGACAGATGCAGAAACGCTCACTTAAAGGAATTGTTTTAAAGGGGTTAGAAAGTGACTTTACTTGCAGGAAAGTTCTGTTTTTCAACTATAAATTTATTATTTTTGCTGCATGCTATGAATCAGGTTGCTGCATTTTGTACTATAATGTTTTATTTACACACAAGCCACACATAGTCATGCAGTTATGTTGTCATCCCAGCAGTCAGGTGACTGAAAACATCATGTCTGTCCACGTGGTCAATGAGCTTATTGTTGAAATGTGTCTAAGTGAGCTAAATCTCTCCTGTCCTACTTTTGATTTAATCACTTTTTTATTCCAGGGGTCTCAAACTCAACTTACCTGGAGGCCGCTGTAGGTAGAGTCTGGGCGAGGCTGGGCTGCGTCAAGTATTCCACAAAAAATGGGTTTCCAGTATTCCATTAAAAAACAACCTACAATTAAAAATTACAATTATTGCTTGTATCACTCAGCCCCCAAGCGGCCATCAGGGCACTAACGAACCATTATTAGGCTGATGGACCTCCTTGATCATGTGAACAGCTTGTTTTGTGCTATTTATAAGACTGAGCTGAATGCAGCTCCTCAGACTGAAAAAGTCTTTTGGATGAAAGATGAAACGTTTCTACATTTTATTTTTTTAACCCATCCACAGGACCTGACTTAACTTTTTTTTTATCTTTCTACCTGGATTATTGAGCATGGATCAGGATATGTGTAGCTACATTATTTTCGATTGATTTTACCGGCATACAAAACTTCATTACCATTTTGACGTCAATACAAAAAGTTCCAAAACACATAAAAAATTCTACAAATACATCAAACAACAATTAGGTGCATATATCAAACCTTTGTCCACAATTCAGCTTCATTATATATCCAAAAATAATTGTTTTACTTCTACAATGGAGTGAGGAGTACTTAGCCTCAATGCGCAGCCCGGTGGCTATTAATAGCAAAATCCCAATGGAGTTTTGAATTAGCAACGACAGCAATTCTGTTAAAAACAATGCTTCAGTGAACAATCACACGGTTGTTTTAGACATGAAACAATGCTGCTATAAGATGACAACAGACTCACCATATAATCAAGTTTGCACATGCTGATTTGAAGTGCATCAATTTGCTTGGGAGACACAGCAACAGTGGAGACCGAGGAAGGAGTAAACCTGACCCGTGGCTTTTAAAAAAGTTACAGTTTGGGGGCAACATAGGAAGTGGGGCCTCAACAATAAAAGTCATCAAACTAAATATGGGTTACATGAGGAAAACAATGTGCTGGCGCAGTAACTCCAAGCTTTGATTTCAGGTAGGGGGCCATAAAATATCAGTCTGCAGGCCGCAATTGGCCCCAGGGTCGCGAGTTTGAGACACCTGCTCCATTCCCTTCCCTTTTCTTTTTTATATACAAATCAAGATTTTAACAACAAAGTAAAAATAAGATTGAAATTATAAAATATTGGCTGTAGATATTTTGGGGGAGCAGAAGTGGCAAATTGGTGATATTTTCTTTACAAATCTAAGCAAGATTTGTAAATGTGCACAAAAGTTAGATAAATCCTTAAAGCAATCAAAAGGTTTTTAAAGACTGTCAAGATTGAATGAAATTTGGACCCATAGATGCAGACTGACACAAGAGGTTTGAGAAAATAAAACGTGGCATTTGTGTTTAAATCAAACAAAAGGCTGTGGTTGCGGCGAAACCTATAAAACACAGGATCTGGAACAATAGGCACAAAGACACAGGGAAAATTGGACGTGCATTAAAACCAACAATGCTCAACTGGTGGGTGACGTGAGGACTACAAGATGTAATGAGGAGATCAGCTGCAGCTGTGACTGATGAAACTGGGATCAGGTGTAACTGGGCGTGTGAGGCTGATTGATGGAGCAGAAACTGATACAAAGACTAAACAAATGACAAGATGAGGAACAGAACACAACACAGGAAATAAAACACAGTAACCAAAGAGAATAAATGTAATAATAAAACACAAAAAAACAAAAAGTAGTGATCCTGACTGGCAATGTCATATCATGTGGGTGAAAGTTGAAGATGAACTGAAAGAAGTGCCGTTTACAAGAAAATTATCCCTTATTGAAATATGAACATGTGAGTTGCAAAAGCTGAAAGAAGTGAAATTATTCTTTATAAAAAGAAACAACAGTGAAAGGTCACTCTGCATGGGGAATACACTGGTAGAGTGGAACATTCAGAGACAAAGACTGCGAGGCTGGCTCATCAAATCTGCTGAAACAAAAACTAAAAGGGACAATAATCCCTCTTTTCTCACACTGCTTGTCTCATAAGCTCACATGGGGGTGATAAAACACCCTGAGACACTCGGAGACACTCGGAGACACTCAGACGTATCATGAACAAATGTGCACTGTTGTTCTTAAAGGGGTAAACAAAAATTTTGGACCCAAGTCAATGTGATTATCAGTCCATTCTCCTCAACCTCATTTAGAAAATACAAGGTGTCCCTTTACATCCACAAAAGGAAAGGATGCATGTCACCCGCCACATCGCAGGCCAAAGTTTTAAATAAAGATTTTGCATGGCTTGTTAGTGTTAGGAGAGTGTGGTTGGGATGACTCTCAGCTAGTGCCACAAAAAAAAATTCAGCTCAATATCTGTAAAACTCTATCTCTATCATCTATCACTTTTCTGTAGACAGGTCACAGAGGCAACAGATCCAGGAGAGAAACCCAGACATCCCTCTCACCGGCGACACTTTCTAGCTCATCCTGGGTGATGCCAAGGTGTTCCCAGACCAGAGAACATACACAATCCCTTCAGCTTTTCTGGGTCTTCCCTGTAGCATCATACCAGTGGGAGATGCCCGGAAAACCTCTAAAGGGAGGTGTCCAGGAGGTATCCTAATCAAATGTCCGAACCACCTCAACTGAGTCCTTTCGATGTGAAAGAGTAGCAGCTCTACACCATCTATCACTACAACCTATCTCAGGCTGAGCCCAGCCCCCCTGCAAAGGAAACCTATTTCTGCCGCTTGCATCCAGGATCTCATTCTTTTGGTCATGAGCCAAACCTCACAACATGTGAGGGTCAGAACGTAGACAGACCAGTAAATCGAGAGCTTTGTCTTTCAACTCTGCTCTTTCTTCACCACGACGGACCGAAGCAATGCCCTCATTACTGAGGATGAGCACGAATCTGTCAATCCTACCATCATTTGTGAACAAGACGCCCAGATACTTGGACTCTTCCACCAGAGCCAAAGTCCTCCCTGAGACCCTGAGGTTCCCAAACCAGAGACCCTCCTCCTCTGGGGACAGCCAAGTCCTGAATGCCTCCTTCTTCTGCTTGATGGCCTCCAACACCACTGGTGTCCACCAGCCAGTCCTTTGGTTGCCTCCCTGACATGCATCAATGAACTTCAAGTCACTGCTTCTGGAAGTTGAATCTGCAAAAGAGGCCCTGAACATGGCCCATTCGGATTCCATGTCCCCAACCTTCCCTGGGACATGTAGATAAACTCTCCTGGAGGTGTGAGTTTAAGGTTAATCGGACTGGATCCTCCACCAGACAGTCCCAGTTCACCCTCATTGTGCGTTTAAGTTTACCAAGTCTGTCTGACGGCCTCCTTTGCCACCAGATCCATCACCTCCAGGTGGTGATCAGTTGACAGCTCTGCCCCTCTCTTCACCTGAGTGCCCAACACATAGGGCTGCAGGTTCAATGACACAATTACAAAATCAATCATGAACCTATCTGTAAAAATGATTGAGGTAAATAGATTTTTGTGTGTTCTAAGTTTGATTAGCTGCGGTGGCCATCTTAAATTTTGTTTACTTCAAAAAGTTAGTCAGTTGTAGATGAATGCCCAATGATTACTGCCTGAAAGTTTTATTAAAATTCCTGCAGTGGTTCATGAGATATGCAAAACAATATGTAAATAAAATAAAATAAAATGAATATGAATATTTGTTTTACTGGTAATTAAATGTGATTCAAGTGGCATCGCGTCGATCTAAAAAGACTCTTTGCTTGTAAACTTACAACAGTATAAAGGTTATTTATAAGTGCAAATGTAGCCAGCACGTATTTTAGAGACACGTGCATAAACAGAGCTAAAAAAGTAAAAGGTTCAGTCACAGTCACTGGCTGCAAACACACAAACAAAAAGCATGACAGCCACAGCTCCAGCTGTTATCTCTGCATGTCTCTGCGCAGCCCCAGCAGGGTCTGACAACAGCAGGCTGGAACGGAAACATGCACTTTCTGCTGTTTCATATACCACAGAGAGCTCTCACGGGTACACACATGCTCCTGCATAAACACTTCATCTTCATCCAGTTGTGTTTTTCTCTCTTCCTCTTCACCTTCCTCCCACCTGTCTCCCTCCCTCATTGTTCATCACTGTTATATCTTTATGGGTGTTTGACGGAGAATCCCTCAATTCTCCTACACTTGTTCTGCTCCTCTCTTCTTTCTTAGTTTTCTAAGGAACTTGTCTTATTTTCTCTTTCGATACTCCTTTAGTTTAACCCATCCAGTTTTAGAGGACCGTGTGGGACTATTCATCAACAGTGGTGGGAAATTTCACCATTTTTTTTATGTCGTTTCAACAATAAAACCGCACCTGACTCAGTTATTTGCAGCATTTATTTTTGTTGGCATCTGTAGGTGAAGTTGCTATAACGTAAGTTATGGTAACACTTTACAATAAGGTACACAAAATTTAATTAACTACTAGGGAACGCCTCAGGAACCAATCAGGAGCTAATGGGTAGTTCACCAATACTTACTGGGGAACACATAGCCAAGCCTTATTAAGGGACTACTGCTTTGTTACCACCAAAACAGAGGAGAAAAGCTCCTTGTGGTTTCTGAATAAACCCTGCACCAGTGAGGTCACAGCTCAGACATAGTTAAGACGACAGCAGTACAAGATTATGAAATCAGTTCTTACCACTTATTAGTGGTAAGAATCCAATAAAATCAGTAATCACTAGGAAACAGGTTTTTGACAATTACGAGCTGTGACCTCACTGGTGCAGGGTTTATTCTGAACCCAAATGAAGAATTTCTCCATTGTTTCTGTGGTAACAAACCAGTCCCCTAATAAGGCTTGGCTGTCTGTTCCCCAGTAAGTACTGGTTAACTACTCATTAGCTCCTGATTTTGTTCCTGATTCGTTCCTGTGGCGTTCAATAGTAGTTAATCAAATGTTGTGTACCTTATTGTAAAGTGTTACCGAAAAGTTTGAAAACTGCACTTTCTGTTCTGTTTTCTCATAATTTAATCTGACTGCAAGACACAACAAGTGAGATGGAAACAGATCTAATAAATCTGTTAAGCATGACCAATTCTCCTAATGAGGTTATTTATTAAAGTTTTTTTTTTAAATGGGAACGTGTTGAAGCATCATAAAGAGTTAATTTCTTACGTGTTGTAGATAGCACTTTGAACAGCTTCAGTTTGATTCCAACAAGCAAAGCAAAGACTGTTTAATAAATATTTACATTGGTATTAATTTTGCATTATACTGCTATGTACTTTGTATAAGCACAAATAAGAGTAGCAGCTAGCAGCAGGAAGATCTTATTTAATTCTGCAAGAATTGCTAAAATTTTGCATTGCACTTTGTTTCTCTCTGTCATTTTATTAAAACATTGTACTATTTAGAAGTTTTCCCTGTTTTATTTTTTTTGGGGGGTGGGGGGGATTACTGTTTGTTTGTTTGTTTGTTTTCTCACATAATGTTTTTTTGAACATTGAGCAATTCCTGGTATGTTTGTGAATAAACCCTTGAATTTATTCCGGATCGGCCCTTTTAAAAGATCTGCTCTGATGTAGTAAGATGTTGGACAAATGAGTTGTGCTTCATCAAAACAAATAATTTGTTTCAGAATTATCAAAAGAATTACTAAAGTTTTTGTGGGGGGGGGGGAAATCCCTAATGGACAAACTTGAAAATGTTTTCCATGACAAGCTCCCATAAATTTGAGTCAAAATGAGGATAAATGAATTTTTCACCTGACTTAAAATTGTCCTCACATTTGCAAAAATAGTTGGTGGTGTTTGCACCTGAGGCTCAAACACATGGCAGCTCTAATAAGCAATAACATATTAATGCATCAATTTTAACCCTCCGTCTGAACAAATTTACAGGCTGCCATTTTAGACCGGCTGCTTCTATTAAACCTGTCATTATTAACTTAATGCATGGCTTTATGCCTGCCTCAGTTTAAACAACTTCAAACGGCTTCAAAACTGTCAGCCCCCTCCCTCCCATCATTTATTCTCCTGATGAACATCTGTTGGACACCAGTCAGAAACAATACAGCCCACACATGTGATGCCACCACCACAGCTGTCGAGGTAAAGTGGAAACCAGGAGCAGTCAGATTCTGAGGAGTTGGTCTGTCCTTCATCCTTATTCAGCTTCTGCTGCAGCGTTTCAAAGATCTTCTAGAATGCAGCTGATGAAGGGACAGAGATCAATCACAAATAGTTAGGGTTGGCTTGTTATGCTGCCATAGGCTTAGACTACTGGAGGAAAAATTCATCTCATTTCCTAAAATGAATTGTTGCAATTGAATAGTTTTCATTTGATACTATTTCTATCTTAACATGTGATTCTCGACCTGCCATTGTGTATCTGTTCCTCTCAAACCCAGCTGGTCGAAGCAGATGGCTACTTGTCCTGATCCTGGTTCTGCTAAAGGTTTCTTCCTCATGAGGAAGTTTTTCCTTTACACTGTTGCCTTCATGCTTGCTCAACATGAGAGTATGTGATGAAGTTAAACACAAAACAGTCTGCTCCTCAAATAAATAGTGTTTAATTTACTTTTTATGTTTATGAATGTTTCTGTTCAGTACCCTGAGATGACTTCTGTTTTGACTTGGTGCTATATAGATAAACTGAATTGAATATATATTTTAGACATCTAGCTATAGTTAGGAAAATATGGAACAATAAGATCTGTAATATACAATGGAGCTAGGTTGTTGAGAGCTTTGTAGGTTAGAAGTAAAATTTTGAATCATATTCTGAATTTGACAGGGAGCCAGTGGAGAGAAGCTAAAACTGGAGATACCCCAAACACAAACAAAAAGCATGACAGTCACTTTTATATTTTCCTCTGGGACACTGAGTACATAATTTCGTTCCATCTCATGTACCACATGTGAATGGCAATAAAATTGACACGGGAAAAAAAAAAAAAAGTTTTGGGGTTAAAATAATATTTATAACAGATATGTTTTTTAGAATTTATTCATTTAACAAAAATTGTGTCATATTTTTTAACAACCTACCTCAACTTGTCAATAAAGGAAGATTTAAACAAGCTAGAAGCGCTCAGATAAGATGGTGCACACCTCCACCAAGACATGCAGCAACATGAGCTGCAGCAGCTTCAGCTGCCTCTTCTCCTCTGATATTCTTCATACGTTCTGCACTCAGCTTTCCCTGTCGATCGACAGACGTAGACCTAAAGCGAGGCATCTGTTCGTTTTATTTATTTATTTATTTATTTATTGTCCTCTGCTTTTTCTTTCCATCTCTGTCAGCAGCACAACGAGCTGCAGCAGCCTCTTTAATTCCTGGATCCAGCTGGTGATCCAGATCACCACCAATATTTAATCATTTGCTCTTTGTGACAACAATCACGTTTGTTTAAACAGATAACAACCTCAACACTTTCTGAAAATTTCACAAATAACCATTCATAACTTTTTGAGTAATTTTGTGCACGGACAGACAAACCAACATGGCCGAAAACACAACCTCCTAACTGTGGAGGCAATAACTTGTTGCTATTTGTTTTAATCATTTAGCATTAATAAAAGCCATAAAACTTCATTTTATTTTTTATTTTTTGTATTTTTTTTTTTTTTTTTTTAATTTGTGTTAATTTTTTTTGCTGCAAGTACACAGAGTCCAGAGACGTTTGGCTAGCAAAAACAAAACTAAATTTATCCCAGAAACACTAAAACACCTTAGTGATGCATCTTTTGTGAAATGTTAGCTGAAAGAAAGAAGCATTTCTTGAAGGAATGCATATCACTCACCGCCTCACGTGTCAAAGTTTTTAAACAAAAATGTTGCAGGAGCTGTTAGTCCTCATGTATCATTTGGGAATGACTCTCAGTCACTACCACGGCAAATTTCGGTAAAGTATCTATAAAAATAACTGTTTGGTAAAGCCATTTAGCTGTGGTGACCACCCAGAGTCAGGCTGACTCCAAAGGTTAAAAACATTACATTCTGAGCGATTCAATAAAGTCTGTCCTCTGGTTTTAATCAAATTTGCTAAAATATAAACACAATAAAAATAGCAGATAAAAAAGTTGCAGAAACCTGTACATTATCAGAAGCTCAACCAAAACATTACAGGCTTTAAAATCACGTGCATAGGTTATCAAATGTCATTTTTATTTCTATAGCACATTCAAAGCAGCAGAAATTGAAGATTCAAGGTTCTTTATTTGTCATACACACCACATGTGGTACATGTGGTGGAACAAAATTGTGTACACAGGGTCCCAGTTACATCCAACAAAAGTATAAAATGTAAAAGAAAAACAGTAATAAGATCTAAGATATGAACTAAGAAAAACATTAACTATAAATACACTATGCACGAGTAGTATAAAAACAATACGCCGAACAGCAGCACGAACATGAGTGGGTGTGAGCAGATGAGCACGAATGAACACAGCAACATGAAATAAATCATCAGCTTCATGATGTGATTTTTCACAGTGATTATCCTGGTTAGATATTCCACGCGTCTAACAGCCTCAGGGTAGAAGCTGTTCCTCAGTCTAGAAGTTCTACACTTAATGCTCCTCAACTGGGGAGCGGGGCAAAAAGTGTGTGTACTGGGTGAGTGGGATCCTTCATGATGCAGGTGGCCCTTGCTTTACAATTCACTTAAAACTAATAACCTGTAAAGCAATAAAACTTGAGAACCATTAAAAAGAACAAGTAAAAGCTAACATAAAATACAGAAACATAAAACCATCAGTTTTATTGGATTAAATCCTCTGCTTGAATCAAATTCCAAAGAAAGAGAGATGAGTCTCAAACAGGTGTCATCTCAATTAATCACAAAATCAAAAAAAGATTTGTCTTTTTATCTGTGGAATTTGTTCTCAGTCACTATTTTAATGGTCTTTGGGTTTTGTTTGATACGATTACCTTCTAAATGTCTTTTGTTCCTTCTTGCTCTTGGCGAAGGCGGATGCTTTTCCCTCCTGCTCTTTCCCTGCTCTGCTCTTTGTCCTGTGAACCTTTTCACTGCCTTGACACCCCTCCAGAGTGCAGCAACCTAGGTAGATGTGAAAGTGCCAGTGGCTGCGTCGCTCACTTGGGCAGCCTGTGCTGGGACCCCCACCCTCACCCACTCCACATTTGTTTTTAATGTCACCTGTATGTTGCTTTTTTTTGTGTGCTGGGGTCTTTTGCACACTGTGTCCTGTTAAGAACACAGTGTGAGATGATTTTTTTTAACCTCCTCTTCCCTCGTGTTTCCCTTTTTCTAATCTGACAATTAAGGAAGCGCCTCTCAGTGAGGCTGCAGCCTCAGACACCCCGTCTACCCTGTCTGTTGTTTGTTTGTTTGTTTGCGTTTTTTTGGATGGGCTGTACTGAAATGTAATTTCATTGTCCTTCTGTGCAATGGCAGTAAAGCTGACTCTGATGTGCATTCAGTTATTATGTGAACGGGTTTGAAACTAATTTACCATCATTCAAACAGTAAATAAAAACAGAACTGGTTGCATTTAGCCACGATTATTTGGCTTGAAGTTAATTTAACGAACTATGAAAAGTTGTGTCAGAAGAACATCTGATGGTTCAAAAAAGGCTAACCGGTTTGCAGACATTTGTTTGCAACCAGATGTGGTAAAAACCTTTTAACATCGCTGAGCTCACCATTAAATTTTAAGGTTTAATTTTTATTAAACCCATTGCCAAGACAGAATCTAACCATGTGGAAAACTATGGACTACAGTGTTTCTAAATGTTCTAATCTGTGCACGACAACATGAAGACGAAGTAAAGTTGAGAAAACAAACGGTGCAGAATAAATTGAATCACTTAATATGCACAGAGTTCAGTATTCCGACCTGATTACCTTTTGTAAACAGATATTTGTTTCAGTCGCTGAGACAAAATAAGTTAAATTAATTTGGAGCAGTAATTTGTGAAGCGTGTGGAGGTGAGGGGAAGCTGGTAATTGAATTTGAAGATTCATTTTGGGCGGATCATTAAGTTTTATTTTTCACAAATTTGTTACATTGGCTTGATAAATGCGTCAGAAAAGCATTTCTTATTTCTAATGAACAAGGCTGAATTATTCAGTGTGGAATTAGGAAACGTCTCAGGCTTCAGCTGATTAAACCATAAAAAGTTGACGTTTTCTAGATTTCATTTGACTTTTCGTGTCTTTCTTCTCTCAGTTTTCATTTGAAGTTCTGCTTGTTTTAGAATCATTTCCTTAATTCTGCTCCTTACGCATTTTAATTTTTATTTTTGTCCATTCTATTTCTTTTCTCTTTTTATCCCTTGTGTGTGTGTGTGTGTGTGTGGGGGGGGGGGGGGGTGGGCTGTGGTT
>NC_056511.1:11215315-11220913 GCF_014905685.2 Nematolebias whitei | reverse complement strand
GGGGGGGGGGCTGGTTTGTCTGTTCCATTATCACCATTTCTAAAAGTAGAATGGGAGGCAGAGCTATCAGGCTCCTTCTCTCTTGTGGAGCCAACTTCCAGTTTCTGTCCATCAGGCTGACACTGTCTACATTTAAGACCAGGCTTAAGACTTTCAGTTTTGATAAATCCTATATATATTGTAAAAGTATTGCATTTGCAAGTAAGTATTGCATAAGTATTGCGTAAGTATTGCATATTACATATTGTAAAGTTTGCAGATGATAAAGTGGTGGTTGGATGCGTCACAAATAATGATGAGTCCAGCTACAGGCAGGAGGTGGAACACCTGGAGAGCTGGTGCAGGAAGAACTATCAGCCTGATCAAGAAAGCACATCAGAGACTCTACTTCCTCAGACGGTTGAGACAAGCTGGTCTGGGAAGCTCAGTCCTCATCTCCTTCTACAGGTGTGCAGTGGAGAGCATCCTGTGCTCCAGCATCAATGTGTGGCATGGAGGCTGCACAGCTGCAGAAAGAAAAGCTTTGCAGAGAGTGGTGAAGGCTGCACAGAAGGCTGTTGGAGTCAGTCTCCCCACCATCACAGACATCTACACCTCCAGATGCAGGAAAAGGGCCAGCTGCATCATGAAGGACACCACTCATCCAGCACGCGCACTTTTTGCCCCACTCCCCTCAGGCATGAGGCTGAGGAGCATTAAGTGTAGAACCATTAGACTGACTCATGAATCCCTAACCAGGATGATCACTGTAATGCCACTTTAATTGGTGATATGTGACTTTATCTGTGCTCCTGATTATCCATGCTGCTGATTTCTTACCTTTAAGCTGCTGTATTCCTACCCATCTGCTCACAACAGACTCGTTCAGGCTGCTGCTTAATATACTGTATTATTTTACATTATTAGTGTTTAAAGTATATCTTAGATCATTGTATACTGTTTCTTTTTATACTTTATATTTTAACTATTTTTGAGTGTAACTGGGACCTTGAGTACACAATTTCGTTCCACCTCATGTACCACATGTGATATGAATGACAATAAAGAACCTTGAAAGTACACCTGGACCAGCCATTTTGTGTTTGTCTGTATTACGTTCCTGTCCCCTCTTTCCCCAGCCAGTCAGCCAGACGGCTGCATGGGAAGTTGTGACAAAGTGGAATTTGCTGGCTTCCTTAGATAAATAACTTTTACTAATTGTCATTTATAATGTGTGCGATTGTTTTTGTACATCCTCAACTCATTGACCTTAGGAAACACAAAAATGGTTACAAGTACCTGAATAAATTCCACAGACCCCGAGTTAACATTTGGTGTGGTAGTAGCTGAGAGTCACTCACAACACCTACGCTGAGCTCGACCATATCTTGCAAAATGCTACAATATTGAACGAGTGTGTGCAAAACATAATTTTCAAGATATGTTAGAATGGCTTTAGACTTGTTCCTTCTCATCCTAAGATGATTTTAGTTTAAAACGCTGGCATGAATGGCAGCAGGTGATGTATTCAGCTTTACTGAATAAATAAATTATTTCTGATGTTCCAGTCAGTGATAGATGTCATTTAACAAGATTAGTTTTGTTTTGCAACAAATATTTTCCTTACTTTAGCCAAATTACTTTTTACAAATAACACAGTTTTATCAGGAAAGTGTAATAATAAGGTTAAAAAAAAAATCTAATTGAAACTGCAAAATTTGCACAAAATTGCAGTTAGACTGAGAACAAACACTTTAGAAATCAGTTAACTTTAAAAAATAATTTGCAGTATTTGCATGAGCACACCTGTTCATGAATTGTTCACTACAACAAACAAACAAAATAAGATGCAAGAAATATCAAATCACCAAAAAAGTTTTAATTTTAGCTTCTGAAATAAATTATATATTGCTAGACTGCACGTTTGTGCACCTTCAACTTTTACTAAGCTCCTTTATTTGTAGATTAGTAAAAAGAAGCAGAGAAAAAAGAAAAACTTCCAGATAAGCTCAGTTCAGTAAAATCAACAAGAGCTTTTAAACTGAGCCTGGCATGAAGAGGGAAATAAACATTAAACGAGAAGAAACAAATCCTGCCATCATCTGTCTGGAAGACTTAGTGAATAAATCTGAATTATTTGTAATTGTTTATGCCAGCCTGGTTGATTAAAATTCAGCAGAGCACCGGTGATGTTTTCTCGATTGCTTATTTTCTGTTAACAAGTTCAAGTGTGAGCACAGCTGCAAAATAAACTCTTCTGCAGGCTAACTATTTGTTTACTTTAAAGCATCATTGGGATGAGTCCTCTTCAGGAAATTGCTGCTGCTCTTCTATAAAATGACAAAAGAAGCTCTAAAAACGAGAGAAGTAAACGTAAAACCAATGGTGTTGGAGCCGTGCAGCGCTCAGGTCAGGAAGTAAATAATTACAACAAGAAGGAATAATTTCATGATTAAATTAAAGGAGCCTGGCGTTACTTAAAGGGATGCATATAATTCACCTCATTTCATGCTTAAACTTCAAACTAAGGTTTTCTTAAGATGAGAAATGACAACGTTGTAGACATTTTGGTTAATATTCAAAATAAAGCTGATGATGGAGTATGTGTTGTGAATAACAGACAGCTACATTTTCAAATTTTACTTCAAAACCTCTAAAATTTGCTGAGCTATAACCATATTTGTGTAGCCGAAGGTTGATAAGCTTTGGTGGTCATCTTAACTTTGATTGACTCCAAAAGTAAATCAGTTTTAGATGTACATCCAATGATTAATTTCTGAAAAAATAATTAAAATCTGTCCAGTGGTTCAGGAGATATTTTGCTAACAGACAGGCAGAGTTTACTTCATCAGTTAATGCTGTTTTATGCAAATATGTTGTGCAATGAGTAACACTAGAAATATGTGATGTGATTGAGTCCCAGCTACAAATATATCAAAGTGTAGCACAATATCAATAAAACTAACTGGATTATAGCCTTTTTAGGCCCGAGCAGCAAAGCGCTGCGAAGGCCTATTGTAATTGTGTCGTTTCTTATTATTATTATTATTATTATTATTATTATTATTATTATTATTTTTTTCCGTCCAAGATCGCATTTTTGGAGGCCTTAACATATCCCAAAACTCACCATATTTGACCCAAAATTGTCCCCCGCGAGAAATGCGAGGTATTTAATGGAACCAAAAGTGGGCGTGGCCAAACTGCTCCACAGCGCCCCCTAACGTGAGATATGAAAACTGGTAAGTCCTAGAGAGCTGAAATTTGGTACATAGGTAGAACCCACCGAATCAAGAAAAAAAGTCTCTTGGAGGTATGCCTTAAACCCAACAGGAAGTCGGCCATTTTGGGTTAAAGGGTCAATTTTGGCCGTTTTTCACTTTTCGTACACGGCGAATTTGAACGAACTCCTCCTAGGGATTTCGCTCAATCGGTTTCAAACCTTCGCCATTTTGCTTAGTAGGCATGGGGGACCTAAAGTTATCAAAACGGTGCAAATTCACGCATGTTCAGTGGGCGGGGCCAGGCCTCAAAGTTGAGCTTCACGCCATAAATTTCCAAACGTTATAACTTTCACGTTGAAAAACAGAATCGTACCAAATTTGGCACGAGTCATCCCTGTCCCATGCCCGACGATACACTGAGGTCAAATTTTGACGTGATCAAAGCCCCGCCCCCTCAGAACAGGAAGTGACTTTTTTTGCTTGGAATGCTCCCTCCCTGACACTCTTGACCCAATCAGGATGATCCTGTGTTAGAAGGCAGATAACAAGTTGGTCTGACTTGCTTTGAAGCGCAAAGCGTTTCCCCTGGAGGATGTGGGCGTGGCGGCGTGGCGAAGTCAGAAGTGACGCCGTTACAATACGTTTGGCTCTGAATTCCACAGATTTGATCCGAGGTTCATGAAAATCACTATGATCGATCATTGCCCGCCCCTTGAACAGGAAACCATGATGATTGCGCAATAGCCTCTCTAGCGCCCCCTAGAATATTTTAAAACCTCAGCCCCGAGCCATTTTTCGACCGATAAATCTGAAACTCGGTGAACATGTGTATCTTCTCAGGACCTATGAAAAAGTCTCTTGGCGCTCCGGTCCAAAACCAACAGGAAGTCGGCCATTTTGGGTCAAAGGTTAATTTTTGGGCGTTTTTAACGGCGAATTTTAACGAACTCCTCCTAGGGATTTTGAAGGATTGACTTAAAACTTGGTTATTAGGCCCTTAAGACATTGGAGAGTAAAAGTTATCAAAAGCTTTGGGTTTCGTTTTGTTAAAGGGGCGTGGCCAGGCCTCAAAGTTGAGCTTCACGCCATAAATTTCTAAACGTTATAACTTTCACATTGAATGACAGATTTGCACCAAATTTGGCATGAGTCATCCCTCTCCCATGCCCGACGATACCCTGAGGTCATATTGTGACGTCATCAAAGCCCCGCCCCCTCACAACAGGAACTGACTTTTTTGGCTTGGAATGGTCCTTCTTTGACACCCTTCACATAATCAGGATGATCCTGTGTTAGAAGACAGATAATATGGTCTGACTTGATTTAAACAACAAAACAGTTATAGCTGGAGAAGGTGGGCGTGGCGCCATGGCGAATAAAAAAGTGACGCCGTTGCAATACGTTTGGCTCTAAATTGCACAGATTTGAACCCAGATGAACCAAAATCACTATGATTGATCATTATCCACCTCTGAACAGGTTTCCATGATAAGTGGCCAAGAGCCTCCACAGCGCCACCTACATTCTTCTTACAGTTATATCTCAGTGATACAACATCCGATCTGAACCAGATTTTTGGTGCGTCATTACTGAGAACTGATGGACATTTTAGTTGTGTTGTTTAATATTTGACTCAAGGGCGCCCCCTACATTATTCAAACTGTTTTGTCTCAGTGATATATCAGCCGATCTGCACCAAATTTATGGTGTATTATTATTTAGCCCTGGTGGACACAGTAGTATAGTTTTTTTAAATTTTGACTCTATAGCGCCCCCTACAATCTTGCAACAGTTATATCTCAATGATATATCATCCGATCTGCACCAAATTTTTGGTATATTATTATGTAGCCCTGATGGACACATTAGTAATGTTTTTTAACTTTTGACTCAAGAGCGCCCCCTATAATATTCCAACCCTTATATCTCAATGATATATCATCTGATCTGCACCAGATTTTTATGGCATAATGTGTGACCATGTCTAAACACATTGTTAGCGTTGTTTAAAATTTGACTCAAGTGCGCCCCCTAGATTATTCAAACTGTTATATCTCAGTGATATGTCATCCGATCTGGACCAGATTTTGGGTGCATCATTACTGAGAGCTGATGGACATTTTAGTTTTGTTGTTTAATATTTGACTCAAGGGCGCCCCCTACATTATTCAAACTGTTATATCTCAGTGATATGTCATCAGATGTGGACCATATTTTTGGTGTGTGATAAGTAAGCACTTAAACACGCAATGGTATGGTGGTTTTACTTTTGACTCAAGTGCGCCCCCTAGGTTAATCAAACTGTTATATCTCAGTGATATATCGTCCGATCTGCACCAGATTTTTGATGCTTGACTAGTGAGGACTTATGGACACAGTGGTGTTGTTGTTTAAT
>NC_056511.1:11171079-11215305 GCF_014905685.2 Nematolebias whitei | reverse complement strand
ACTAGTGAGGACTTATGGACACAGTGGTGTTGTTGTTTAATATTTGATTCAAGTGCACCCCCTACATTATTACAGTTGTTATATATGCTGTTACAGCTGATGTCAAAGGTTCTGTGAATACGCACTCTGGAAAATGGGCGCGTGACAGTAGCGTGAGCGTTCTCCATGGCGACCGGGAAGAGTAGCTCGAGTTCCCGCGGTCGCCATGAGGCCGCAGCGGCGCTTAGCTGCGAGGGCCTTCAACGCTGCTTGCAGCTTTAATTTATTATTATTATTCAAAGTTAATCGGCTGTGGCAGCCATCGCAGAGCATGCTGCCTCCAAAATTTAATCAGTTGTAGATGTTAAGCCCAATGATCGCCTTCTTTATTTTTATTAAACTCTATCTTGTGGTTTATCAGATATTTTTGATAACAGACACATGAACACACAAACACACGCACAGGCAGAAATATGATTGCTCATCTTACTATTAGTAGCAGAACATAAAAAGATATATGTTTATTATACACATATAAACCTAAGTCTCCAGTAATTTCTCATTTTAAAAAATGGCTAATTACTGAAACACTGCTAAAGAGTATTATTGGGGGGGGGGGGCAGGAAGTGAGATTAGTAACAGTGATAAAATGACAGTAATGATTCTGCGCTACGGTCTGGTTTAATGCCTGGAAGGCCTGTCTGAGAGCAGGAACAGATTAGAGAAACATTCACTTCTCCCCGGAGGCAATTTATCTTCCAGCACTAGTTAAGAACACATTGTGATTAAGTCTCATACGCGATCAGAGCAATCTGGGTTGGTGCTAAATCAAACTGCTGAGACTCAACTCCCATATATATTTTGTTTTGTTGTAATAGAAAATTCAAAGACAGATCGGATGTTCAAAGGATGATGTAATATATGGTTTTTCATTTTAACCACATTTCTACATCCAGCAGTGCAACCCTGCAGTGAACGTAGCACTTCCAGACAATTACAGAGTGGGTTTTGAGTCTTTTCTCAAACAGGGACACCTCATTGTGACACAGAGCAACCAGATTTCCTGCAAGAGATGCTGATCAAGGTGGCTGCATGTTGGAGCAGCTCACTTTCATTCTTGGCTGTTACTTTTGGGAACTTTGGTTCCTCTTTTTTCTGGATGTGGATTGCTTTTTGTGGATGATTGTTTCCTCTGGTGTCAGATGCTGTGCAGCTGGAGGGACTTTTACTGAAGCCTTTTTGCTTTTGGACATTTGTTATGATGTGTAACTATGACAAACAAGGTGGTTTTTACAATCGAGAGCAGCTGATTAACATCTCAAAAGCTCAAATAATATACTTCAGCTACAGCCCCAAATCACAAATGAGTTTGTGATTGAAAAAAAGGAGGTGACGTGGACGCATCACCATCTATTTGGCGGAGGTGCTTGAGCACCTGACCGCCGAGATCCTGGGGCTGGTGGGAAACGCAGCTCGTGACTACAAGAAGACCAGGATCACCAACTGCAGTTGGCTGTCCGCAATGACAAGAAGCTCAACAAGCTGTTGGAAGGAGTGACCATTGCTCATGGAGAGGTTCTGCCCCAGATTCAGGTGGTCCTGCTGCCCAAGAAGACTGAAAAACCCACCAAGTCCAAGTAGATAGATCAACATACAACCAGTTTCTTCAGATCTGCTGTAAGACGAACCGCTACAAGAGATCCTTCCTGCCCACAGCCATCAGCATCTATAATAACTCTAATGAATCCAGGATGATGAGCTACAACAACATTTAATTTCCCTTTGGTATTAATAAAGTATTTTTGAATTGAACTGAATTGAACTTCTGCAGATCTCAGAAAATCACAGAGGCTGAGTCAAAGCATGATGAAGGTGGAACAACAATGGTTTTGCCCGTGTCTGAATGTGTTTGTGTGTTCAATGGTATGTACTGTTTTAAAAAAAAACTTTTCAATCGCTTAATGTTAACAAAACTTCAATAAAACAACACAAATCTTGAGTGTGACATCACATATAGCATGAGAATGAGCAAAACAGCTACAACTTTATGATTTCTCAACGGGTCTATATAGACCTTAAAGAGAGAAGAGGAGAATGTGATGATCCATAAAGCCTGTCAGAAATGTGCAGGATTCCTCTCTCATGGTGTGAGAAGCATTTCCTGCTAAATGTTTTTTTATGCCACATTGTGCCTGATGTGTTGATGGCAGACAGTCATATGGTGCAGTGAGGACACCTCCATTCTGCGGCTTCCTGACTCAAAAAAGAAAAGTGCAAATTGCTCACACCTGCTTGAACTTGATGGGTGTTGTTGCACCAAATTCTAAAGTCTTAAGTGTGATTGTGTAAGAATACCACCTTCTGCAGCTCCTCCTCACTCCAAGATGGCCACTAATTACCTCCAGTTGTCAACCATCTCCCTGGTGAGGATCTCCTCTACTTAAGGCTGCAGTTAAGTGCTACTCTTCGCTGGAGCATTATACTACTCCATGGTATTTATGGCTCTGCCCCATTGTGCTTGTGAAAATAATATTACTTACCTTGTTCTTTGTGCCATCAGTCATCCTGCTTCCTCGGGTGCCTTCCAGTCCTGGTCAGCCTTGGTCCTGCTTCCAGTCCTTCGTGCCTTGCCCTCCAGCCACTTGCCTGCCTTGCCAGATCATCACTCTCTGGAAACCTCACTGGATCTGACTCAGTGCTCCACCAAACATCCAAACCTGTAACGAGAATCAAACGGCAACTTCAATAGTCAGCTCCTACATCTATACCCACCTGACCTTGTCCGTGCTCCTCAGGGGTTCCGGAGGATCACTTGTACATATTATGCTGTACTATCTATACAGTATGTGTATGTATATGTATGTATGTATACTGTACACTGTAACTAATTAACACTGTTAAACTTTTACCCTCTTGGAGTCTTGTTTCGTTGCAGGTCTCATACCAATCTGGGTTCCCCGAGTTCATTACAGATTGTCCTTGTGCGAAATACCCACCGTCATTATTTCTAACTCATAATACCTACTCTTCTTTTGTTAACAATAAGAGGGACCACAGTACACAAGCTGTACAGAGATGTCCCCCTTAGCTTAGGAATTTTAATAGTGAATGTTTGTAGTTTTTCAGATGAGTGTTTAAAGTTATTCTGAACTGGAATTGAAGAGGTAAACCTTAAGGTTTTGGCCAGGGGGTGGCTGATGGTGGCTTTGGACAACATAGATTAATCTTCGGCCACCCCAATCATTGGAGGAAACTATGCTTTTAAGCATTAGAAGAACTTGAAAGCAAAGTTTTCTCAAAAGAGAGGAGTGGTTGACATATTTATGGCAGTAGCCATCTTGGATTTTGACATGGCAACTTAATTTTAGATACTGATTTTTTTTTACATCTATGCAGCCACACACCAAAATAGGAGTTGGCACATTGCTTATTTTTACCGTTATCCAGTTCACAAGGTTTACATATATGAGCAGACATCTTGGATTTTGATATGGCAAGCCAGTTTTCGAAAGGAACAAATAAAGCCACACACCCCAATGGAAGTCGGTACTTTTCTTATTTTTCAAGTTGTGAAAACAACATGCAAGAACAGATGGATGGAATGATTGATGGAGTTATGGAGGGTGTTTCCAATTACCCCTCATGGCTCTGCAGTGGGGGACAATAAAGAACAAGTAAAAAAAAAAAACTAAACAATGGGAGCTTAATGACATTATCTTCTGTTTGTAGTCATCAAATAACCACTTTAAAGGGTGTCTTGCAGTATATCTGGTTGTTGCTCTTTTTATTTAATAAGTTCTCCAACAAATCAATCCAGTAATTGTACATTAAATGAAATTAACCAAAGCTGAGTGTGTGTAGTTAAGAGTGTGCACTGGGACTGCCATTCTGCAGGGGAAATGATGTTGGCTGGCCGTTGCACTACTTTGGTGCAGAATGAAATATCCCAACAACTGCTGGATGGATCATCATTAAAAGTGATACAGACATCTGCGGTCCACAGAGCATGAATCCTAATGATGCTTTCCATCCTGCTAATTTATGCTTTCCCCTGTCCTCGGCCCTCCATCTTCTGGTTGTGGCAGGGAAACCAATCTCCCTCCAGCATCATGAAGAATGTTCCCACCTTTAAATGTGTCAGAACAAGAAAAAAAGAAGATGCTCAGAGTGAGGATTCCCAGGTGTGAATTGGTCTACTCAAATGAGCATGCTGAGTAACAATTTGTGCTATATTCGTAAATTCTTTTTAGATTTTTGGGAAAAGATTATCAAGGTTATTACAGCTCATTTAATAAAAAGAAGCAGACAAGCAGATAATTTGGAAGCTACTGTATGTTGAGTGCTGAACTTTTTTGGTTTATTATTATCCTAAAAAACATATTAATTTTGAAAAGCAGATGCACACACATCCAGTCGACCCCACTTTAATTTCTCCTGTCAAGATGGTAACCTGCTGCTTGGGTTACTTCAGGTTTATTGGTCTCTGCTTCCTTGTCTCCTTATTACACATCACACTTTTATGCTAAATGTTTTCCTTTAGAAATTAATGCTGGGAGGTTGATAAATTGTGCTAATTTCCAGGAGGACTTTTAATGATCCCTGTGAACATCAGACCACTAAGAGTTCCTGTCAGAGAAGTTTGCACCACTAACTTTATCTGATAAACACTCTTTATTATTTTCCTATGTTTATATCGTCTTCTAAATCAGACAGCTTAGTGGCTTAATTATCTTCAATACAGGTGCATTGAAGGTGCAGCAAACGCACGATATGAATAGCATATAAAATAATAAAATAAAAGATGCCCTGTTTTTCCACTTCACCTCCAACTCAGGTCCTTTACTAGAGACTGTGGAAATGGGGGGGTTCTGTGCAATATCTCAGTCATTTCTTGGACTGCACTCCTCTGGACAGAGACCTCTGAGGTTCTTCTTGATCTGCTGGAGCCACTCTTGGTGGAAGTCACAGCACCGAGTGCTCTGATGACCCCCAGCACCACCATGAAAGGTAGGCAAGCATGTAACTGCCTGTGTCTGTGCCTGTGCTTGCCCCCCTTTATCTGCTCACGTCCCAACCCCTCCATGCCAAGATCACGTCCTCTGTTCCCTGCCTTGCTCACAGCCACTCACATCATGTTTCTGCTCCTCTTTGTCATATTGCTGTTTTGCCCTGCTCCTGTCATGTTTCACGTTTGCTCCTGTCACCCTTCACCACAACCAATCTGCTTTGTTACTGCTATCAGCGACCATGCCGTTCACCTGTTCAATGCCCTTTATAAACTCCATGCTCACTCCCAGTCTCCACCAGATTATTATAGCTCTCATGGTCCCTGAATTTCAAGCCATCATAGTTTCTTGTTTTATGACTGAACTTCAAGCCTTATTATTGGGATTATGACCTCACGCCTGTTTCCTGGATTATTCGCTTTGCCTGCTCCTCGTCTATTTTGGATTCATCTCTCTGACCACGATATCGACGCTGCTTTCCACTACCTTGACTATGCCTCTCGGATCACATTTTGGATTAAGATTAGGATCTCTGACCAACTGTTTTTGACCCCTGTCTGTTTTACTGTACCTTGCTTCTGGATTACCTCTCAAACTACGTTCGGCACAAATCTGCTGTTCTGTTGCTGTTCGCTCACTGCGAGTGACGTCATCAGCTCTAACTCACTGGAGGAGCCCCTCCCCTACTGACTGTGAAGACTGGAGCCATCCTCGGACACAGACCTCCACCAGCAGCTATTCATTAGTAAACATTATTAACCATTCCTGTTGTTCGGTGTTGTGTGCTAATCCAAAAACACACTCTTGTCAGCTTTATTAATTTTGTGAAACGTGTACTATGCTCATCTTTATTTCCAGTTTATCTTGGTTTTCTCATTTTTGGCATTTGTATGGTTTCCATTTTTGTTTGATTTCCAGAAATTTTTCTCTGATGTTTTTTTTTTTTCCTTTCTGCTGTTTTAGTTTCAAATGTTTACCACAGGCAAATAAAAACAAAATTCAGAATTAAAATCCTTATCTTGTTTCACTTTTACTGCTGCAAGAAAATTCAACCCTCTTTCTATTATTCCAGTACATCTTGTGCATTATGAAAATTACACCACCACCATCCCAGCACTTAACCCCATCATACCTACTGCTACTATTTCTCTCTACTGATGACTCCTCGTACAATTTCTCTTGTATATGGCTACTGTCAAGTAATGAAACAGTTTCCTTGACCACTGCAAGGACTGCAGATGTTTTACTGTTGGGGATTTAGCAGAGTGATAAAGCTGTGCTGAGTATCTGCAGCTGACACAGATCTAATAGACATTTTGCTCTTATACCACATGGCTATACTGCAGTTCATTAAAGGTAATTTCAGATAAAAGGAAAATATTAACAGCTGCATGTAAGTTAATGATTGTTTTAGGAGGCAAGAAAATAAAGGTGAGAAAGAAAATACAAGACACTGTTTAACTGACTTCTTTTGTTTTTTTCCTCTTCATGGGTCAAAACAGCAAGTCATCCTCCTCCATCTCACTCTGTCCTCTGCGTCCTCTGTCCTCACTCCAACTACCTCCATGTCCTCTCTAACTGCATCTGTATATATTCTCTTTGGCCTTCCTCTTTGTCTTTTTACAGGTGTCTGCATTTCTAACAGCCTTCTAGCAATACACTGTCATAGAAATAATATGCCACTTTTTGTCAAACTCTGATTTGACAGGTGTCAATCAAGAATGACCTTAAAGTTCAAGGGAATGACCCCAGAGTTCATCTAATTATCATTTCCCTGGTATCTAGCTGAAATGCTCTATTCAAAAATGACCTTAAAGGCTAGTTTATTATATGTTTCCGCATATTAGAACAATAAACTTCCTTTACTGGCCTGATCAAGTGTCTGAGTCAATATATGGGAAAAAGCTATGGCACCTAGAATAATAAAAGGTCTTAGTCTTGGTGCTTGAAATCATCTGAGAACTGACTCTTTTAAATTTCCTGCTTAAATAAATGCAATGGAAAAAAAACGCTATATTTCTAAACTTAAAAAAAACTTTCAAAGTGTACACAGTGTGTTTCTTCATTAAATCCATACCAATTGTTAGTTTTTGTAACTGGCTGTAGTTTTTGTTTGTTTTTTTCATTAAAATTACATTTACCTCAATTTTCAATTGGATTTCATCTACCCTATGCATGTTTTATTAAGAACTCTAAAAAAAAGTTTAAAAAAACAACTGTGTTACTTCATTAAATAAATACTAGATGTTCAATGTATACATCTATCCATCCATCCATCCATCCATTCATCATCTTCTGCTTGTTCCTAAGTCGAAAAAGCAGGGGCAGCAGCTTGAGCAGGGAGGCCCAGACATCTCTTTCTACAGCCACCTCTTCAAGTTCGTCTGGGAGGAATCCAAGGCAACCAAGAGACATAGTCTCTACAGCGTGTCCCAGGGGCTCCTCCCAGTTGGACATGCCCAAAGCACCTCCCTAGGGAGGTGCACAGACATCCTTACCAGATGCCTGAACCACCTCAACTAGCTCCTCTCGATGTGGAGGAACAGTGGCTCTACTCTGAGTCTCTCCTGGATAACTAAACATCTCATCCTATCTCTAAAGGAGAGTCCAGCTACCCTGCAGAGGAAACTCATTTCAACCACCTGCATCCACGATCTTGTTCTCTCTGTCATTACCCAGAGTTCATGGCCATAGGTGTGGGTAGGAATGTAGCTCATCCGGTAAACAGAGCTTTTCCTTGCAGCTTAGCTCCCTCTTCACCGCAATGGACAGCCACAGAGTCCACAGTTCTGCAGACACTACACCAATCCATCTATCAATCTCATGCACCATTCTTCCCTCACTCGTGAACAAAACCCCAAGACAGTTGAACTTCTCCACTCGAGGCAGAATCTCACCCTTGACCAACGAGAGGTATCTACCCTTTTCCAAATGAGGACCATAGCCTCAGATTTTGAGGTGCTGATCCTCTCCCCAGCCACACATGCGAACCGCTGCAGTGAGAGCTGAAGATCCCGCTTGCTGCAGAGATGGTTGTCCTTCTGGAAGGTTCTCCTCTCTCTACAGAGGAATGCTGGAGCTCTGACAGAGTGGCTTGGGTTCTTGGTCACCTTTCTCTTTCTCCCCAGTCGCTAAGTTTAGATGGCCAGCCAGCTCTAGAAAGAGTCTTGGTGGTTCCAAACTCCTTCCATTTACAAATGATGGAGGCCACTGTGCTCATTGGGACCTTCAAAGCAGCAGATTTTTTTTCTGTATCCTTCCCCAGATTTGTGCCAGCTCAGATTTCTCAGCTCAGCAGAGTTCAACATAGGTCAGTGGGTGTCCTTGAAGCCAGCTGCAGCCACCTCACTCTTTGCCTTCACCAATATGGTTCACCAGCATCCCTGAAGTTTGAGATAAGAGTGTTTTGGGAGACAGTTTGGTTGTTTTAGGAGACAACCGAGCTTCATGTTCTCAGAGCAGAGGGAAAGAATGTTCTCAGCCACAATAATAAAAATATTCATAACCCTTGACCAAAATTTCTCCACACCATTCCATGTTGATTTCTAGCTTATCTAACCTCAGCTCTTAAGAATCAAAAGTAAACTCAAAAACATCTAAGAACTCTTAACAATAAGCAAGATGAGCCATTTGTATCCAATTTTCAAGGCTGATGGTTTTATTCTGAAGAGCCTTGATTCTTTCCTCCCATTTTTGTCTATTCGCTTTGGTTTCTTTATCTCCCTCCTCCTGCTCTGAAACACCTCCTTTGTACCTTCTGGTCTATTGTGAACCAACGGTGCCCTCATCAAAGGGAAGAAAAAGGTTGAGGAGAGGCTTCTTCATGCACTACAGAAACCTGACAATGTTTGTTTGTGTGTGTGTGTGGGTGGGGGGTGGGGGGTGGGGGGGTCTTACACTAGCACCAGTGAAGCCGTATTTTTGACATGTTTGTTTCTCTTTTTTTTCATGCAGTCAGCCTAATTTTTAATCTCAATCAGCTTCATGCAACCAGCACTGTTTAAAACAAAGTTACTAAAAACTCCACATGAAAGAAAAATTAATAGACAACCAAAGTAAAAACAAATGCATGCAGTAAGATTAAAAAAAGTACATGAACAAAAGAGGAAGGCACACAAGGAACAGGATGCTTTAATATTTTAAGCTCTAAGCTTTGAGACAGTTCAACTAAAAGTCAATGTTCAGCACGTTGGTGTGAAGAGAATTTTTTTTTTAGTTGTGGCAAAAAAAATAATTTTGTGGTCAAACTTTTATACTTAAAGTGATCTCAATCTACTTGCACATATTGGCATAAACTCCTCTTCTTTTTCTTTCAGATCTTCCCTCTTCGGAGGTCTCCACAGCGAGTCATCCTCCTCCATCTCACTCTGTCCTCTGCATCCTCTGTCCTCGCTCCAACTACCTCCATGTCCTCTCTAACTGCATCCATATATCTCCTTTTTGTCTTTCTCTTGGCAGATACATTTCTAACATCCTTCTACCAGTATACCCACTGTCCCTCCTCTGGACATGTCCAAACTATCGCAGTCTGGTCTCTCTAACTTTATCACCCAGTTGTTTAACCTGTGCTGTACCTCTGATGATCTCATTCCTAATCTTATTTTATGTACATGAACGTTTCTGTGCAATGCACTGAGATGGCTTCTGTTGTGATTTGGCACTATATAAATAAACTGAATTGAATTGAATCCTTCCTTGTCACTCCAATGGAGAACCTCAACATCTTCAATTATGCCACTTCCAGTTCTTTCTCCTGTCTTTTTGTCAGTGCCTATGTCTCCAGACCGTACAACATAGCTCGTCTCACCGCTGTCTTGTAATCTTTTTCTTTGAACTTTGCTGATACGCTTTTGTCACGAATCACTCCTGAAACTTCTCCATCCTGCCTGGACTCTTTTTCAGCTCTTTAACATACTCCCATTTTCCTGGACAGTGGACTCCAAGTACTTGAAGTCCTGCACCTTTGTGACCTCTGCTCCTTATAGCATCACTGTTCCACCAGCCTCCTTATCATTCACACACGTGTACTCTGTTTTACTACGACTGACTTTCATTCCTCTTCTTTCAAGCGCATGCCTCCTGTTATATATTTTATTTTATTAGCTCCGGAGCTAACATCATACATTTTAGTTCTGGAGCTAAAGCTACTTGCTCCTGAGCTAACACGAAAGCTGAGTTATTTCTCCATTATCCTTCCTGTCAATGTAAAATGTTTCAAATTACAGGGCTGAACAGATAATGTCCAAAATTAACATTCAAGTTTAACAGAGGCAACTGTCACTACGGGCTGGTGCTGGTGAACCCAGTGGGGCAGGCAAGCAAGCGAGGACTCAGGATAAATATAAAATTAAAAAATGATTAACAAAACAAAAGCGCTGACAGGGCAGCAAAACAAACATGGATGATCAGGCTGTACTCACAGAACAGACAGGTCATCACCATTGGACACAAGACAATACCAGGACGAGGGGTAATACAAGCACACAGGCTTAAATACAAATATTGGCGAGGACTAACACACAACACCTGTCAGGTTCACAGGTGTAGAGAATAAGATAGACAGAAGGGAGCAGGCAGACGAAAGACATGAACACGACACCAGATGGGGCTAAACATCAGTGGACAAAAAAAACACAACTCCTACAGCAACTGTCTACGACGTCATTTATCCAGAATTCATTGCAGTGTAAATAAAATGGTGATGTCTGTGTGTCATTAATTAAACAGCCTGCAGTATTCTTATTGTCTTGTTTAAATAGATGAAGTAAAGGATTATCAAAAAAGTCCATTGTTCCAAGTAGTCAGCGATCCCTTTCACATACAAGTACGAACAGACAGTTTGTTTTACTACGCTTTACAAGAAAACCTGAACAAAGTTGGAAGCCAGAAACAAGAACATGTTCTTCTAAAACAAACAACTGCCAAGTTCAACTGCTTTTTTTAAGCTAGCAACAAAAAAAAAAAAAACCTCCCCCATTCTTTTGTTAGGGCGTTAAATACAGTCTTTTGAAGGGACTACAAAAATGTTATTTTTGAAAAGTGTTTTTTATTTTTTATTTGACCTACACTGAACAAAAATATAAACGCAACACTTTGTTTTTGCTTCCATTTTTCATGAGTTGAACTCAAAAATCTAAAACTTTTTCTATCTACATAATAGGCCTGTTTCTCTCAAATATTGTTCACAAATTTGTGTAAATCTGTGTAGTGGGAACTTCTCCTTTGCCGAAATAATCCATCCACCTCAAAGGTGTGGCATATCAAAGTGAGAAAATAAAAGTGTTGCGTTTGTTTGTTTTTTTGTTCAGTGTATATTTAACCACATATAGTCAGTTGAGAACAAATTCTCATTTACATTTCAATTCAATTCAAAAATACTTTATTAATCCCAAAGGGAAATTTTAAGTGTTGTCGTAGCTCATCATCCTGTTTTCATTCGAGAGTTGTTAGATGCTGATAGCTGAGGGCAGGAAGGATCTCCTGCAGCTAATCTGAAGAATCTGGCCACAGATACCAAACTGTCCACCCGGATCCAGCTTGCTGTCAGATCCGGTGGGCCTCTCTGCCCTCCTGAGCAGCAGGACTGCCCGAATGTCGGGCAGAATTCCTCCCTGAGCGATGGTCACTCCTCCCAGCAGTCTGCCGAGCTCCTCATTGCCACGGACAGACAGCTGAAGGTGCCGGGAGATGTTTCCGGTCCTTCCATTGTCACGAGCCGAGTTTCCCGCCAGCTCCAGGATCTTGGCGGTCAGGTACTCAAGGATAGCTGCCAGGTTGACGGGAATTCGTCCACGGCGCCTCCTTTTCAACTTGTTTCGGATTTGGGGCTTTAGTTAAGGGATTTGAGCTTTTGAGATGTTAACCAGCTGCTCCAGATTGTTAAAAAAAACACCTTGTTGCCATGGTTACGCACCATAACAAAGTTCCAAATGTAAAAGGGGTTTAGTGAAAATCCTTCCAGCTGCACAACATTCGATATCAAAGAAAATAATCTTCCGAAAAAAGCGATTTAACTCCAGAAAAAAGAGGAATTAAAATTTTCAAAAGCGATAACTCAGAATGAATAACAGAGCTACTCCAACATGCAGCCACACCGAGCGGCGCAATTCTAGAAAAACTGATGACCTGGCCAAGAGGCAGCAAATACAGGAGTGGGAGAACACCAGACAGACAACATAGAAATGACTGACAATCAAACATCAAGTTTTTCAGACCATGTGAAATGATAAAAAAACAAAGAGCTGGGCCAGGTTTCAAGGTACAAGAGAGTAACAACAGAGATTGAGGAAGAAATTGCTAAAAACATGTGCAGCGGTCATCAAGTGATGCTTTCACTGAGTTTTTAAACAATGCAAAAATAGTCTTAGTCCAAGTAAATCTTAGAGTTTCTGGTAGATGGTTCCAATTGTTAGCAGCAGAAAATTGAAATGATGAATGACTAAATGAGGTGCCTGCTTTAGGGATAAATAGCAGAATGTAGCTGCTGAAGCAGAGGGCATGCATGTTGCTACCAGTGACGTGCAGTGAGGTTTGTGACAGGTGAGGCACTGACTCATCTGGAATCGGATGCTCACATATATGAACCCAAATAGAAGCTTACATCTCAATTAAGCCTTTGTTTTCTTTTATAAAGCATTTAATTATGATTTAATTAACTCCATACTGTTCAACAATGATGGCAAGAAAATCAAAATATTTAATTAAAGGTCAAACTCCGGTTGAACAGAGCAGGTTTACCTTTTTCCCACTTGTTGGATGCGGATCTTTCAGCTCCGGAGTTGGTCTTCCTCTCTCTAATACCTTCTGTTTCGACTGAAAATCGAGTTTAGAAAAATCCTTTAGTTTTGAGATATGATCTTCCTTTTTGTCTAAACAAATTTAAACGAGTGTAATGTTATAGATTTGCTACACCCTCACCCCTCTGCGTAACAGAAGAACGCACAGCAATGTGCACGTGCTTCATTGTCCCTATGGGGCAGTACTGCCACCTACCGGTGAGGCACGGTACTTTCTGCCTCACCCTGTGTATTTTCACTGTGGATTTATGACCAATTAGAAAGAAGAAATATGTCACACAGATTCATTGAATATATTAGACAGACTGTAGAACATCAGCATGTGTAGCACATGTGTAATCAAACACGCATATTGGCGATATAAAGAGGGACAACAATGGGCATACTCCAACCGCCTACTTCATTTATTGTATATGACACAGCGCCCCTAGAGGTGAACCAGAGCACTACACTGCCTCACCCAGTGCATTTCTTCCATGCGTTTGAACAGGCAATGTGTAAATTCTGCGATTTAGACCATTGAAGTGTTGAAATAATTCAGAAAACAGTTTTATAGAACAGTTTTATAGAACAGTCAAGTGGTCAAATGTATTTTCTCTTATTGTTAGTATTTTACTTGTCATGATGACAGGAGAGATACTGTCTCACCTGACTGCATGTCACGTGTTGGTACGGATATTGAGTAATGAACGATGGCAGAATGGGCTTTGACCAATTAGGGTTTTATAGATCACCAGAATCCAGTTTGTTTGTACTTTGTATGGGGGAGTGAAGAGACGGCCAGTTCACCAGGGAATACAGAGAGCAGTGATAAGTGCTGAAGAGAGCTATCTAATAATGGCTGCGTGGTAAAGGGTGTCCAGTTTGTGGAGGAGAGTTTGGGAAGTGGTTCTGTAGACGACGTCGCCATAGGTGAACATCGAAAGGGTTGTCATTGTCTTGTTTTTTATGTGCCTTGTTAAACTATCTTACAGTACAGTGTGTACAGAAACACTAGCTGGGATGTTAGCCAAGGGGTCTCCAGTGTAAAATATCTAATACTGTATAGCAAATAGGTGCCAAGTGTTTAAGCCATTTTGAGCATTAAATCACACTTTATTACAAAAGCATGTGAAAAAAATCCACTATTTTTCTCAGATATTTCCAATGTGCATCAAGGTGCTTTTGTGAATGAATAACTTGTCTAATGTGCATTATTTAAAACAATGTCATGCACTAATGCACTAATTATCTAAAAACAATGTGGTATTCAAAAAAATCTAAAAATCACATTTTCTTGCCCCTGAAAGACCTAGGCGCATAGAAGCCTTCTGGGGTGTGTATGCACGTGTGCATGTGGGATCAGAGTGCAAATAAAGCCTGAGGGCAGAACAGTCAAAGGATAGCAGGCTCAGAGTGTTTTCTTTAACATCATGCAAGGACTACTGTGCAAAAGAAAATACAGGAAGGCTAATTATTACAGCAGAGACATACCTAAAATATACAACAACAACAGGAAAGCATGAATCGGGAGAGTGAGATTGAGATCAAGCTGAAAAGAAGCATAACGCAAAGACAAGAGACAAAAGAGAGACAAGAGACAGGAGTAAGAAGACTGATAGGTAAAAAGAAAAAGTATTATGAGAGTGAAATGAACTGTTCGGATCAAAATCATCTTGGAGGAAGTCATACGCAGTCAAATATTTAAAAGCAGGAGTTGCTTTTAGATCTGGGTTTGACGGGTAGATAAACTCCCCTGAGTAACGAATGGATATGGGTTTAAAAAATCAACAAATGACAAGAGCTGTTAAATGCTGAGAGTGCAAAGAGAAGGAAAACTACAAAGTAAAAGCAATGTGAGGTAGATTGTGACAAGAACTTTGATGAAGGACGTACAGCAGCTGGCATAGTGAGGGATCTCATGTGAAAGGGGAGGAAAAAACTGGAGACATCAGCACTTTCCACTCCACTTTGTGTTTATTGCTTGAGGGGACAGGTACACTTCAAATGTCTGCTTTGATAATTGAGAGATTAAAACTATTTTTTTCAAGCAGCTAAGAACTCACGCCATTGTGTTGGCTTTTCTATTGGATGCAGGCAAGATCATTTCTGTGAAAATCATAAAGCGATTCAGACACGAGTAGCTCCCTTACTGTGCCACTGTTTGTCCTACAAGCAGATTATATATCCATCCATCTGTTTTAGATGCTCCGTGGTCTGCCTGCTGCATATAGGTGGAAGATGGGTTTCGCAGCAGAACCTGAAAGCCAAAAATATAAAAGCAAATTCCTTTTTAGCACCGATGACAGACAGAAAAGACAGAACCCATATGCCAGCTTTCATAGCCTGAAGGCCCAGCTGAACCACATCAGCTGACGACCTTCTCGTGTCGCCCAATTACCCGCCAAGATCGGCCAGGACGGTCTCGGAGACTGTCGAAGGGCACAGTCCCTGCACAGTGTGATGCCTCTCATTAGAATCTCTGTCAGATTTAAACAAGATTTTTCCGTCTTTCCCTTCGTTCACCCCTTTAGTCATTTCTTTGCCTTTCGTCATATGGCTGAGCGCCAACCTCCCCTCACCCTCTCTGAAACCATGGAGATGGATAGTTTCTGTGTTTCTACTCCAAACAGAGAGAGAGCGTGAAAGGTTAGAGTCTCAAGACGCAGAAAATACTGTATAAGCGTTGTCAACACCGAACACACAACTCTGAGAGATTAAAGAAGAAGCAAAAGCTGAACCGTCAACATACTGAGTCATT
This sequence comes from Nematolebias whitei, assembly GCF_014905685.2. Classification (NCBI taxonomy): domain Eukaryota; kingdom Metazoa; phylum Chordata; class Actinopteri; order Cyprinodontiformes; family Rivulidae; genus Nematolebias; species Nematolebias whitei. The sequence goes on along the minus strand of NC_056511.1, from coordinate 11,199,784 downwards.
ATTTTCAAGACTTGGTCAGAGCTGGGTAGGTGGGAATTTAATATAAGTGGAAAAGCAGCTGAGGTATACAGAGGTAAAGAAGAGAGCTACACCTCCTACGAACTCACTACAAATGTCTGCTCATCCATTTTTCGGACGTAAACTGTGTCAATTGAGGGTTGAGGTAGAAAAGCCGAGACATGCAAACTTCTACATTTCCAACAACTACATTCAGCTCCTCTTGGTGAATTCTCAGTCACCGCCCGTCCTGCTGGAGATTTAATCCCTCCAACAAGTTCTAGGTCAGGGGTCTGCAACCTGTTCAACCAAAAGAGACATCGCTGCCCCTTGATTCACGAAATAAAATGTGTCTACCACTAAACCTGCTACAACTGGGATTATCAACTGATGGCCCATGGGCCACTTCGAGTTTGTTGGAGTAGGGGATCCGGCCTGTGGGGGTGACATTAGAAAATTAAACGTATATGAGGAGTTTTCATCTCTATTTATAGTTTTACATTTTACTACAAAAATAAATACAGTATTTATGCAAAGAAGGAAAGAAAATAATAGTTTAGACAAATTTTGATGGAAAATTAAAACACTGAACTCTGCAGGCCTTGATGTGTTTATTTGTGGAAAAATAATTAACTATCTCACATTGCAGTAATAAAGCATAAGATTAAAGTAAATATGGAATGATTAGGGCCACAGTGCAGTTTTTTTTTTAAAGTTCTCCTGAATTTTGACTTGTTTTTTTCAGAATGTAAAGCTAAAGTCATAATTCTGAAAATTTCAATAAAAATATTTCATTGTGGCCCGAATCCTCTTCCATATAATTGTGATTTATTTAACTTTTTTAATGAAAAACAAATGACTTGATTTACTTTGACTTTAATTCTTTCTTTTTTTTTATTCCTACAGTTAACAAGTTGCCTCTGTCCTTCCGCTCCTGAGGTGGAGACAAAGACAATGAAGATTACATTGTTTTCATTGTGCAGGTTGCCAAAATAAGATTTAAAAAGTGTGCGTAAAGAATGATCAACAGTCACATGAGGAGAAGGTGCACAAAAATATTCTTGCTCCAGTTTTTTATACCTGAACTTTAAAACTTTTAGCGTTTCAGCTGGTCATATAAATACTTTATAATTGGTAAACTATGAATATGAGTTCAGATTTTTTTTTAGAATAATCACATAAAATTAAAGAATGGGGCTAGAAGCTAAAGCACAAATAAGAATTATAGAACATTGTGCACTTTTTCTAATACATATTCATCATGTTGAGGGTTTGACGTTTCTGTTTTAATCTTTCCAAGATCACAAATACTGTTTTTTTACTATTGTTGTTGTTGTCAGAATGTAACATGGAAATGTTCTTATTGTCTCTGTGATGGATTTGTTTTGTTTTTGTGCCTAATGACCTGTGAGAATGACCTGTTTCTTTCAAGGATCATGCCTGGATTCCTGTTTTGTTTCCTTCTTTTCTATCCATTTGTTGTTGTTTTTTCCATTGGGAAAAGAAAAAGGGGATGAGGAAAGTGGTGATGGCTGTGGCTGAGCGGTTAGTGCAGTTGTCCTCCATTGCACAAGTTGGGGGTTCGATTCCACCAGCAGTCATATGCCAAAGTGTCCCTGGGCCAGACACTGAACCCCTCATTGCACAGATGTGTGTGTCCCATCAGTGTATGAATGTGTTAAAGCACAGGTTGTAGTGTAAAGCGTTTTGAGCATCTTGATAAGATAGAAAGGTGTTATACAATTACAGTTCATTTACTTTTTTTGGGGGGGGGGGGGGGGGGGGGAGTCAGGGTATTTATCTAGCTGTAGCTCTTTCCACTTCTGCTTGGGCAGATCATTCTTTCAGTCAGCTTGTATGTTAACAGATTCTATCCATCCATCCATTTTCTTTACCTGCCTGGTCCTGTGCAGGATTATGGGGGGACCTAGTGCCTCTTTCCTAAAAACTTGGGTTCACCTGAGACAGGTCACCAGTTGAACAACCAGCCAGTTCACCTGCATGTGTTTGGTTTGTGGGCAGAAACGAGTTATCCAATGCAATCTTATGTTTCACAGAGGAAATCTCATACATATTGTATATGTTGTGCAAATATGAAAATAAAAATACTTTTTTTAACCAAGGTTGATATTTACAGTTTGAGAAAGAAAAGCTTCTGAAATTAAAATACACCACATTCTGCTCACACTACATGATACACATAATACACACAATATCTCGTGATCCACTGGATACGCTTAAATAAAACTTTCAGAAAGTATTTACTGGAAGAGCATCTTTGTTTAAAATGTAGCCACTAACTATTTGCAGTCAACTCTGTTTGTCTGTTGGCAAAATATTTTGTGAATGACCAGACAAGTTCTTATGAAACTTTCATGAAATAATCATTGGATGCACGTCAACAACTGAATGTATGGAGCCGGTCCAAGGGCTCATCCAACTGACGTTCATTTACAAAATATGTGCTCACATTTGGTAGCAGCTGAGAGTCGTTCCCAACCCCTCATCTGAGCTTAACATCTTGTGAGGAGATCCCTCAGAACGTCCTGTCTCAATAAAATATTATCATAGTCTAAAACTCTGGTATGAAAGGCAACAGCAGTATACACTACTACAAGAAATGTTAGGCCGTTAGTTTTAGTTTAGTTTCTGCAAGTTGGCAACAATAGGTCACATTTTATGCTACTGAGCTAGTTGCTCATCCAACACAAGCCTCACTGAATCAAACAGCCCCTGTCAGATATCTCAAATGTAAGCTCCTTGGTGCACGTCATCTGCAGATAAGATAACAAGGATTTGTGCATTTGTACAAAGTTAGTTGAGTGTTAGTTGAAAGACAGCGGCAAAATGAAGCCTGCCAGCCAATCTTAAAACTGCTTTAGATCAGCGGAGGGTGGAAGTCCTGTCTGGTTATCCAGTCGTTTCAGAAACAGCTTTTCTAACTTTGATAAGAAATAAGTCCAGAACATCTTCAAGTTGAAGCTTGTAAACTGCTCACTTTAAAGATTTGTTGCAATATCAGCTCACAGATGCTCAGATTTACAACTGAACCAGCAGTAAGGTGGATTACTCAAAGATTATTGATATCAAATAATCTATGCATAACATAAATGACTCCAGTTTTTAATCACCCACTGCCAAATGTGAAAGACCAAGAGGATTATGCCCATGTCTGTGCTCAAGTTCAAGTTCAAGAGTCTTTATTATCCCCAAGAGGCAATTTGTTTCACAGTCAGTAGGCACACAGGACATCCATACTAGACAAGACATTGAGAAGTTATCACTGTTTGTTGAGAAGCCTGATCGCTCCAGAGAGGAATGTTTTTCAGTCTGTTCGTCCTACAGCTGGGCAGCAGATACCTGCATCCAGATGGAAGCAACCTGAACTCACCATGGAGTGGTGATCAGGATCTGCCAGAATCTGCCTGGTCTTGTTCACTGACCTCGCCTTGTGTAGTTAGGTAGGTAGGCTCCTTTGTTTGCACTGTTAGCAAAATATCTTATGATTCACTGGAAGAATTTTAATTAGACTCAGAAAGTAATCATTGATTGAACATCTACAAATGATTACCTTTAACAATCAACCCCATTCAAGATGGCTGCCATAACTAAGTGGCCTTAGCAAGTGTAACAAATAGCTATAACTCTGCCCTATTTGCAGATATTAAATTAAAATTTGGTGTGGTAGATCTATTCTTGAAACTTTGCCATCAGCCATCTGAGTCAGTTGTGTCTGTTAGCAAAATATCTTGTGAAACACTGGAGGAATTTTAATAACATTTCCAAACACTAATCGTTGGATATGCATGTACGGCTGATTAATTTTAGGAGTCACCCCAATTTGAGATGGTCACGATGAACAATTGAACAACTGAACTTACAATATAATCTGAAGCTGAAGATGTTTTGTTTCCTTTTATCATTTCAGAAATGTCTGGAGTGTGTGGAGGTCCAAGAACAGCATGAAAGGCCTGGTTGTGCATGACCTGGATGATTGAGAACCTTCACCAGCACAAAAACGTGTATAACTTGGTCAATATTACAAATATTAAACTAAAACTTAGTGTGGTAGTAGTTGAGAGTCATTCACAACACATACTTTGAGTGGTAACACATCTCGCGAAACCTGACCGTGTTTTATGAGCTCATGCATAATCATATACAAGGTTTGACCATAAATTATTGTAAATTTATCCTTTCTCATCATTTAGTTTAAAACTATGGCGATGGGAGATGTGCATTCCTTTAAGGAATGCAATGCCTTTTATTATATGGTGCGTGAAAAGAAACTCATTTTTAAAAAAAATTCAGTCGAACTGTAATTAATAACATTATCAGGTTGTTTTTGTCTCGTTTCAAGGGGATAATTAAACATCTAATACCTCCCTGCGATGCAGATTATCCTCTACTAACAATCATGACAAAGCACCAGCCTTTGCTTTAATTAATTACAGCTAATCTATCTGGAGAGTGTGCTTTATTCTGATAGTAATGCACGTACGTGCAAATCCTGACAGTTATGGTCATCACTAATCAAGCCACAGCCTCGAAATCTTACCAAAGCAGCAGATTTAGTGTCTGAAACTGAAATATAAAAAAGTTTGTAGAACCTGGGGCATCGCTAGCTTTACAAATATTTCACACACAGTAGGAATATATTTTGAACAAATCGAATCTCTTCAGTGAAACTAGCCATCAAGGACAGTTGTGTGATATTGACCAGTCTGGTTTCGCCTCAACAATTTCTTTGCTTGTTTAGATTGGCTCACTTTTATAACCCAATTCCAGCAGGTATCTTTTTTTCCCTCCTCATGAAGACATCAATACAGTGAGCAGCAGGAGATGTGGGGGTGTTGCAGATTAAACTGTTGGGTTGAGGCCCGAGCTTATCAAAGCAACACGCTGTCGTGATCAGAACATGCGATCTGGCCTATCAGCTGCCTCCTCGGTGGGAGAGGTCAAAGACATCGCAACCGCTGTCGAGTTCAGCCGGAGGGATTCTGTGCAAAAACCGCCTGTAAAATCATGTAAAATACAGTTTGAAATGCAGGAATTCATTTCAATTCAGTTTATTTATATACATTTAAATGTAAATAATGTATCTTCGTTATACACCAAAGTTAGTCATGGAGTTCCTCAGGGTTCAGTGCTTGGACATATACTCTTTACCGTAAATATGCTTCCATTACGTAAAGGTATTAAACAGCATGGAATAAATTTTTGTTATGCTGATGATAAAAAGTTATACTTGTCCAAGAAGGGAGGTCAGAGTCAAAGATGCTGTTGGAGGGTGCTGTTGGTTCAACTTTGCAACTCCATTAAAGGATTTACTGAATGCAAGGTGCAAATACTACTCGTAGATACTAATGTTAATGTAATGTGAGATAATATTCCTACATAATTTCCTCATCATATTAAAAATACTAGTAGAAAATAGTTTTTAAAAAGATGACATTACAATGAAAACTTTAAAACGTGCTCAGTTTCAAACTAAATCGACATGCTGTTTAATCGTCAGATCACTAAGGCATCTACTATAAATAATCTTATTTTTAATGAAATAATCTTGCTTTTGTTGCCGTGTTACTTTTCTCTCACACTGATCTTTAGTTTAAAATACAAAAACTGTTAGGTTTTGTGCTAAATTAAAATTAAATGACTTAAAGGTGGTTTGTTTAATTCTGACCAGGCAATATGTTTCCATGAGAGCCTGTAGGACAAATTCAGCTGCAGGGACAGACTGTGGCAGTCATTCATCAACACAAGACCATTTAAAATATATACAGTGTTTTGTATGCTTATAAAAAACACGAGACACTAAAGTTTTGCATATTTTTGGCAATAAAGTGTGTCTTTGCGTCATTTAAAATATACACACAGATGCTCAGTGTGTCTCCATTTGGTGTTTCAGTTGGCTCAACGCAGCGAGAGAAAAAGGAAGTAGAGGATTTTTTGTTTAAATTTGTCTTTATTACATTGATATGATACGTGCACCACTGTCAGGAGAGTGGAAGAAAACCAGCTGCTACATGACTTTTTCCTCCTCCTGAGTCTGTTCACATACATTTCCCTCACACTGTCACTCTTCCACTCCAATTTGTTCAAGGAAACAAAGCTGGCATTCAGAATTTATTTGTGTGAGTAGGCTGCCTCCCTGTGGTGGACATTTGTTTTTCTTTTAATTTCATTTAATGCAAGACGGTGATCTAACAAATGAAACATTAAAGGAATGCATATCGCCCACTGCCTTTCATGACAGAGTTTTGAACTGAAATCATCTTATGGCAATAAATAAGAGTTATTATGGCCATTTGAACTTAAGTTAATCAGCTGTAGTTGTACATCCAATGATTGATTTCTGAGCGTTGCATTAGGACACGTCCAATGGTTCAGTAGGTATTTTGCTAACAGACAGACAACATTGATGCACTATAGGTAGTGCTATCCTGATGCATGCCCAATAATCTAGGTAGAAAAATCTAAAAAAAGTTAAATCTGGTCCTCTGGACATTCAAAAAGGTAGTGCTCAAATGTGTTGGGAATGACTCTCAGCTACTACCACACATCTAACACCCCCCCCCACACACACACACACACACACACACACACACACACACACGCAAAATGAAACAAGCTGCTCCTTCTTTTACCCCAACAGTTGCTTTCAGTGTTTCTGGATACTTTAACAGTAAATACATTTGAATGAATGCATGTCTGTAATAAGTCCTGATGCTCAATAAGATGAATCCAACAAGGTTCAGTCAGATCCTCTGGCTGGATTCTTCTTCTTGAAACGTTTCATCATTTATTAAAAAAAATTAAAAAAAAGACTTCAGTCTGAAGAGCTGCAACAAACTCAGTCTTATAAATAGCACCTTCTCATAGTGGATCAACCAGTTTGTAGGTGACAAACAAAACTATTGTTCACATGTAAAGAAAGGGCTATCATCCTAAAGGCCAACCATTAGTGCTCTGATTACACAATAACAGCATTATGAGGGGGGCAGTTGAACACGGAGGCCTCCGTCTGTGTAACGATGGACGAGTTCTCTTCAGAGACGGCTTCCTTTAATCCTCTCTCAAACCAGTGTTCCTCTCTAACAAGGATGTGAACATCGTCTCACAAGTTAGGAGTCATCAGGACTCTGTACCACAGCCTTCTAACTTTGGAGCCAGTGGGAAGGACAAATCCCACACAAAATAGGTCCTGGAGCAATGTGGATATCCTAACTGGGCCTTCCTGACAGAAAATAAGAAACTCAAACAGGACTCCAGTCAGCCACCAGGTGAAAAGGAGGAGCACAGATTTAGGCCAGTGGTCATTCCGTTTGTTGCGGGACTATCAGAGAAACTGAGACGTTTATTTTCTAAATATAACGTCCCAGTGGCTTTTAAAACGCAAAATACATTACGGCAAAGACTGGTTCATCCCAAAGGTCCAGTCCCCCAGCACAGAGTAATGTTGTGTATGCTGTTCAGTGTCAGGAGGGCTGTGATCAGTCTTACATCGGGGAAACTAAACAGCCACTGGCCAAAAGGATGGACCAGCACAGAAGATCAACATCATCAGGCCAGGACTCTGTGGTCTACACTCATCTCCAGGCCAGCGGTCACTCTTTCAGGGATGAAGATGTTCACATCCTGGACAGAGAGGAACGATGGTTTGAGGAAGTGAAGGAAGCCATCTTTATCAAGAGACCTATCCATTGTTAAACAGGGGTGATGGAGTCCATGTTCAACAGTCCCCCTCTTACAATACTGTTCTTGCAAACATCACTCAGCCCTCTGAATAGCAAGTGGCCATCAGGGCACTAACGATCAGATGTTAGTTTACACCTCCTCAGACTAATAAGTTTTTTGGATAAAAAACAAACGTTTCAACAAAGAAGAATCTGTCCAGAGGACCTGACTTAACCTGGTTAGATGTTTGTAATAAGATTACAACTGCTGAGAGTTCTGGTAACAAAAGATTGATCATTTGAGAACATATTTGCCATTTTCATTATCAATATGGGCAGCACGGTGGCGCAACTGGTAGAGCTGCTGCCTCTCAGCAAGAAGGTCCTTGGTTCAAACCCCGGTCCAGGGGCCTTTCTGGGTGGAGTTCGCATGTTCTCTCCGTGCATGCGTGGGTTTTCTCCGGGTGCTCCGGTTTCCTCCCACAGACCAAAAACATGCATGTTAGGCTGATTGGTAACTCTAAATTGTCCCTAGGTGTGAGTGAGAGTGAATGGTTGTTTGTCTCGTTTGTCTCTATGTGTCCCTGTGATGGACTGGAGACCTGTCCAGAGTGTCTCCCGCCCCTCGCACAGTGATTGCTGGACATGGGCACCAGCGACCCCCGTGACCCAAAATGGAATAAACAGTTAAAGATAAGGGATGGATTATCAATATATCCTTAGGTGCAACAAAACAAACTCACAAAAGGACAATTTATATAATTTGTGCTTTATTGACAAAAAAAGATTGTACACATTTTACTCTTGATTGCAGGTGAAGTTGATCATCAGGGTTAACATACCCCCTCATGTTTTAGCTAGCAGGACTGAGCAGCACAGCGCAAACCCGTCCACACTATGGACATAAGCGAGACACAAAGACACCCGAAAGCGTTTGACAGGCGGCTCATAATATATTTAGTTTATTATGGCATCAAAACTAAAGGCATGAAATGGCAACAGATGTGGCCGTTATGAACAGAAAACAGTTGGGACAAGAAAACTGTCCATTGTCTTTGGTGCATCCGTCTGCTAATTATATATAAACTTGTGGACAACAGGTCATATGGTGGGCGCAAATGTTCAGATAAGGGATTAAAACCTCAAACATAATCCAACAAGAAATAAAACTTAAAAGATTTGTGTAAGAGTACGTGACAGAGACTTCACTGAAGTCATAAAACAAAAAGGGACAGCCACAGAAAATCTGCACAGCAAAATCTGGACAGTAGACGTAGTATTACCTGTTAGCATAAAGATATAAATATCTGGCAATAGTAGTTCCTTTTTTAAATTATATCCTTATTTTCTGTTCTAAACACAGAAACCATCTGTATTTGAATGGCTTAAGTAGAGATTACCAGTCACCTAAAATTTTATACCAATATAAACTTATACTTTGTGTGTAACCCAGTCTGTCGTTATTTAATAAGGATTTAAACTTACAATAGAAACTAACAAAAACGCATTTGGAAAAAAAAGTAAAAAACAGTTCAACAACCTGGGAAACAGAATTTTGCTTTAAAGGTTTAAAGAAAATCCTGTCAAATGTTGTTAAATTGTAGATGAAAAGTCAAGTAAAAAATTAGGGTAAATAAAAAATAAAATAAAAAACTTAAGGAATGACGTTCTGACCTAAATATGACATGGTTGTTGGTCTTTTTTTTAAGGTTTGTATTAAGCATAAAAAGACCAAATAAAGGAAAATAAACAGCCCTTAAGGTAAGGCTGAGTTACCCACAAGAAAGACCTTATAATAAACCAAAAAAATTAACATATTATAAACACAAAAGATGTGAAAATAGCCCAATATCAAAAATGGCTTGAAGAACATTATAGTCAAAAAGTATCTTCCCCTGATCTCCTAAAGGCTTATGAAATTAAAGAAAACAAACAAAAAAAAGCACAGAATCTGATGAGTGATCAGGCAGAAGGGCCATTCTGCTTTTGTTTAGACACACAACTCATTTCTTAAGCGCTGATTAAAAAATATAGTCTCGGGTCATCTTGAGGGACGGCATGGCCTCGTTGACGTTCTGGCTCAGGCGTTGATACTCCACCGTGTTACGAGAACATAAACCATCTTTCCATCGACGGCTCTGTACCAGGAGGAGGATCTGAAAAACATCGGGGAGGCGGGATGGAACAGATGTGAGTTTGTGTGAAAAATGCTGACAGAAATCATGTTAATGTGTTTGATGTACATCTGCTGATCCAGTAAAATATTTCTCCGGTTTGACAAGCTGGCAGACAAGATAAAAGTTATAACTGGAATACTTTAGCACTTTAACATCCAAATTGACTTGAACATTGTACAACAAAACCTTTCTCATAACACTTGACAGATGAAAAATGTGTCTTTTATATTATTTTATTGTGAGGATTATCATTTTAAGGTAGTTCACTTATTTTCTTAAGCATAAAATTCTGTTTTACTCTTTAAACTTTCAACTCGGTCACTGAGCTACTCAGATTCCACTGACTCTTTAAAAAAAGATCTTAAGACTTATTTATTCAGACTGGCTTTTAGTTAAATTTTGTTTACCGTTTCTTTTTTGTTTTGCTTGTGAAGCACTTTGTGATGTTATTGTCTGTGAAAGGTGCTATAAAAATAAAGATTACTTACTTACTATTCTTAATAGGTTGAATCCCTGAAACAAAAGGCTGTATGTTTGATCTTTTCCACCCCACTATAATACTAACATATTTTTTTAAGTTAAAAAAAATTGACAAATAAAACATAATGGTAGTCCTTTTCACCACAACATGATGAAGTACACTGACTTTTCTTATCATTTTCAGTCTCCTTCAGACTGAATAGTTGATTCCTGCTATTGAAATTCTACAGGCAGACCCAGTGTTTTACAAAGCATCTGTTCCTATTTATGCCGTTGTTGGACTTTTAAGATTTGTGGTCAAGTCAGCAATCCAGATTTCCCCTGCAAATGTTGGACAATATATTAAAATATAACTAAATGAGCATTTTATGTCATTTCAGGAGGACTTTGTGGTAGTTGGGGATTCTTCAACAACCATCAGAAATTTAGGGGCATGCTGCTTGAAACAGCAAAAGGAAAACAAACGCAAACTCACAAGGTAATGTTTTGGCTAACTGAATTTAACAGTTTTTTTTTTTTTACACTGCAATTATTAAATGGAAAATTAAAAAAATATAGTTACAGCTATAAACAGTAAAAAAATAAATAAATAAAAAAGTCTCAAGCAATTAGAACTTTTTAACTGCTATTTTTGAGATGGGCAGAAAATTTTGAACATTTAAAGCAAAGTGCAAATTTAAAAAAAAAAAAACTATTAACTGTCAACTATTTTCACTTGTTGTTGTTTTTTTTTTACACTATCACCTAGTAGGGACATGTCAAGTTGTTTTATAACGGTGCTGCTCCAGTTGTGGTGCTCCCGCCCACCATAACTCCTGGAAGAAGGAATATATACCATATATATATATATCCACTAGACTGAGGAACAGCTTCTACCCTGAAGCTGTTGGACTCATAAATCCCTAACCAGGATAATCACTGTGTGTGTGTGTTTGTGGTGGGGGGATCATTGTAATGCCACTTTGATTGGTGATATGTGCTGCTGGTTATCCATGCTGCTGATCTCATGTTGCCGATTATCTCATGCTGCTGTATTCAATCAAACCCATCTGTTCACAAAGACTCGTGTTCAGGCTGCTTTTGTTACATCATACTGTTTTGCATTACTAGTATTTAGCGTATATTTTTAATCTTTCGTGTACCATTTGGCGTTCGTTTAGCATATATCTTAGTGTATATCTATGATGATACTTCCGCCAGTTTTTTTAACAGTTAACAATGGTGTACCACAAGGCTCAGTCTTAGGACCACCCTCTTTACAATCTACATACGTAATGTAGGTAAAAACATCCCTAATGCATCCATACATTTCTATGCTGATGACACAGTTGTTTATTGTCAAGCTAAAACAATTGATAAGGCTTTCCAGCTTTTGAAATCTGCATTTGACATCATCCAGACAGATTTGTTCCACCTCAAACTTGTCCTAAATGCCGACAAAACCAAAGGGATGCTTTTTTCAAATAGGAAGTCGGTCCCAGAAGTTCTTCCTCTGATTTCATCCTCAAATGGTGTCCCGGTTAAGTTTGTTGATTCCTATAAATATATGGGTACCGTGGTCGACTCGCATCTCTCTTTTAAGCTCCATGTGGAAAACTTGGTAAAGAAACTGAAAGTTAAACTGGGTTTCTTTTTCAGAAACAGATCCTGTCTAACTCTGAATGCTAGGAAACGCCTTGTATCTGTGACCTTCCTTCCCTCCATTGATTACGGTGACATTATTTACATGAACGCTCCTACAAGAACCCTGCAGATGTTGGATGCAGTCTATCATGGTGCACTAAGATTCATAACTGGCTGTGATTATCGTACCCACCACTGCACCCTGTATTCACTGGTTAACTGGTCATCATTAACTTCACGCAGACTCTCTCACTGGTACATTTTCATCTTTAAATCACTTCTTGGTCTGCTTTCTTCATACATCTCCTCCATGTCTCTGCGTGAGTGCACTACAGCGTGCGCTCTCAGGACATTATTACCTGCAGTGTTTCCTCAGTGCAGACTGAACTTGGTAAAAGGACCTTCTCCTACTCTGCTCCTGTTTCCTGGAATATCTTACAAAAAGATCTGAAGCTCTCGACCTTGACCTCTCTAAGTGGCTTTAAGAATCTGTTGGACTCCTGGCAAAGACCAATGCAGACATGTTCCTGTTTTTAGTTTTCTACATTCGCCTTAAAATCTAGCTGTTTTTTTGTTACTTTTCTTTTTTTTAGACATCCTATTTGTTAAAAAATATATATAAATAAATTATATATATATATATATATATATTTCTATATATATATATATATTAAAAAAAACTGTATGACTTTTTACAACTGTCTATTGTTGTTGTCCATTGTTGTCATCATTCTTTGTTGAAATCAGGTCTCTCTTGTAAATGAGTACTCGAGGCTCAATGGGATTTACCTGTCTAAATAAAGGTTGAATGAATGAATCTTAGATCCTTATATACGGTTTCTTTTTACACTTTATATTTTTGCTGTTTTTGGGTGTAACTGGGACCCTGTGTACATAATTTAGTTCAACCTCATGTACCACATGTGGTGAAATGACAATAAACATACTTGAACTTGAAGCAGGCCACAGTCCTAAATAATAAAAGCAGCAACTGACATTAGCACTCCAGACGGCTTTCCCTGCTTGTAAACAGGTCGTTTGCTGACACTTGTCAAGATAAATAGCTCTGCATGAGAAAAGGGTGAAAAATAACAAATTGTGGGAAGCATAAATTGTTCTATGTTGGTCTTCTGTTTAGAGCATTAGATGGTAGGGAGGGATATGTTTTTGATAAAAATGCCCACCCCTACACAACATAAAAATAATATATTTGATTAGGTCTGGTCAATACCGTAAGAACAGCTGCTCAGCTGTTAACATGCCAACACTCACTTTCCTCTTGTTGTGGTAGGTGATGTAGAAAATGGCCACCAGGAAGGCCACGATGATCAGATGAAAGAAGAAATGCGAATCCTCCTGTTCTGAGTTGTAGTTGTCAGCTTCCTTGTAACGGGTCATGTCCAGCTCATTAACCAGCGGATTTTGGTCCATTTTGCTTTCATTGGAAGTATCAGAGTAGATGCTCTCATCTTCATCATCCTCATTCAAGCCATCATCCTCACTGGTGGGAGTGGTAGATTGCCCATTACTACTGTCCAGCAGGCCAGAACTAATACTTTCTGTGGTGAATGGGCTCAGCTTGCCAACATCATTGAGGGTGTCAGGTACACCAGACTCATTTGGTTCAGTTTTAGTTGGTTCTGGCATTTTGACAGAGGTAGTGGGAGCTACTGATGGAGGGTGTGTAGTGGTATGTGACGAAGCAACTTGTGAGGGCGTTTTACCTGTTGAGATAGCAGGTAGTGTTTTTTTTGTATGAATGCTCTGGGAAGTCTCAGGCAGTTCATCAGCAGAAGAGGCAATTTCAGTGGCTGTATGATCTTTGTCGCTTGATGGATTTGTTTTAGGTTCATTGGATGTTGTGTTCTCATCTTTACCATCTCCTGTTGTGTTGGGTTTACTGGAAGCAGGTGTTGTGTTGGGTTTACTGGAAGCAGGTGTTGTCCTCACATCTTTACCATCTCCTGTTGTGTTGGGTTTACTGGAAGCAGGTGTTGTCTTCACATCTTTACCATCTCCTGTTGTGTTGGGTTTACTGGAAGCAGGTGTTGGGTCCTCTGGAATGGATGAGGTGTTTGCTGCACCTTTACCTTGGTTGGTAGGACTCTGGGATGTTTTCCCCATCTCTGTTGGATAAAAGTAGACACAAGAAATACTTTAGATAGTTAAAAAATAAAAGATGAAATATAAAATTAAATGAAAAACATTAACAATATATTTGCGGAAACAACTGCATTTTTATGTCAAAACAGGGCTCTTAATTAAAAATTCCAAATGCAATGATTTTGCTTCAGACACTTTTACAAAAGACACTTTCATTTCAAGAAGCACACAAGTATATTGCTTCTGGTGACCAGAACTTAGAAAAAGAAGCTGTTGGCAGCCAATATAAAAGCTATAGGTAATAATATAGTTAACAAAAAATAAAATACTTCAACCAAAACAAAGAACAGATGAGAAATTGTAAAAATAACTAACAGGAAACGACTAAAGATCACTCTGAATCTTAAAATGGGAACTTTCATTCAGGGGGAAATGGGAAAATTACACAGATTATCATTACAGGGACACCACAACAACATAGGCAGTGACTGACATCCAGATGTCTCTTTTGATTATGTAGCAATCTTTAATGGGAAGCAAAGCTGTAAATACAAATATTGCTAAATACTACATTAGTTTGTTTGAATTAAGCCCCTGTACACATATCTTCACTTTACCAGTTGTATCCAAGTACATAACAGAATCAATTTTAAAAATCTGATTTATTTTGAGCCGTATCACCCAGCCCAGATGTACATATTGAATGAAAACATAGTTTAGTATACTTTTCTATTTTCTCACAACACAACTAACGTCAGAGAAGTTGTGTTTGCAGATACCCTGTCTAATTCAGATTTACACAAACAGGACATAAATGAGATGTCTGAAAAATGTTTGACAAAGTTTTCCCAATTTTAAGCATACGCAGGTTGTAAATGTTGCAATATTCTAAACCTAAAAAAACTTTTTTTTTTACATTTTGTAAACAAAAAGCACTTTAAAATATATATTTTAACTCAACTCCTGAATGCGTTTTTAAACTATGTCGTCCTTCCTGACTCTATAGCATCATTTAACCAACAAGCATCACCATTATTTCATCCTCTGGGAGCATAAGGCGTTGCCTAGGACCGGACAGGAGGAGAACACTGAGGACTTGAATCACGTAGAAGCAACACTTCTCTAAGAGGAGAAAGAGTCTATTCATAGGCATGGGCCTTCGCCAGCATAAATAATCACTGAACAAGAGACCTTTGTTTTCTTTTACTGAAAAAACAGCATGTGAGATATTCAGCATACAAACATATTTGAAAAGTAATGCAAGATAAGTTATTTGCTTAATTTTGGTAAACATTATGTAAGGAAAGGGAAAAAGTATGTCTCTTTTTTTATTGCTAAAGGGGGAAAAAAGCCATGTGATAATCTGACTGCCATACAGACAAATTATAACATTGAATTTCTATTAAAAAGACAAAAATTACAGAACTTTGATACAATCACTGGACAAACTACTAGGTCACTCAGAGCTTCAATGTCAGCTCAGCTATTTGTTTTTTCCACTTAGTCAACGTAGTGCAAGCACAGTACATCTAAAATAAAACTCATAAAATTACACCCGTCCCAAAATATGACAAGCAGCACTGGAGCTATATTCAGTAAAGTTTGAAGCACTCTACTTCTTAAAAATAAATGGACAATTAACCAGAATTTAGCATAAGCGCATTAATACTACGCAGAGACGAGGATTAGTTTGAAAAATGTGAGGCGATAAATAAAATTTATAAAGTAAAATACTTGATAGTTTTAAAGAGTTGTTTCTTCTTACAAAAAATATCCAGGACTTATAAATGCACTGTAAGTGCTGTTGCTTAAAGAAAGTTCATGTTGCATAAATAACTATAACATCTGTAAACAGATGAAACATGTTTCATACTTGTGTTGAGTAAATGCATTTTATTTAACACAAGTATGAAACATGTTTCAACTGTTTACAGATGTTATAGTTATTTATGCAACATGAACTTTCTTTAAGCAACAACACTTACATGCACTGTAAAAATTTTTTTATCAAATGTCAACAGCCACAACTGTGTCTCCAATTCATCATGTCAACTTCAAATGTTTTTCTTTAATGATTAACAGACAGGTTAAAAAAAATACAGACATCAAACAATTACCTTTTGGACTCGGTCCCTTTATTTGGTCTTGGCAAATCGTTGGGTGTTCTTGTCCTTAAAAACTATGATCTTAACCATCATTATATATTAAATATTAAGTTAATAGGTCGAGAAAAAACAGGCAAGTTGCTTTAGTTTACAGATTTATGAAACAAAACTTTTTCATTCGTTCAACCTTTAGTTAGACAGGTAACTCCCATTGAGCCTCGAGGACTCATTTACAAGAGACCTGATAACTTAAAAGATAAACTTAAAGGTTGTTTATCGCCAGCACATCATTTTAGCTGAGGAATTACTTCCGGAAACATCTTCCGCGTTCTAATACCAATAATAAAAATGCTTATGACGTTTGCTCAACAGAAAAAGGCCTAGTTGTAATTGCCATGACTTGCTAACAGGCGAGAGTAATGCTAACGTCACACACTAAGCTAACTCGATAGCCCCCTGTCGTCAAATTAAAAAATAAGACATCTTCCGCTATCGCTAAAATATCACTCAAGAGTCTTACCGTTCGGTGTTTGTGGAATTGGTGTGGACAGGCAGCCACTGACCAACAGCTGAAGGAAAATAACCAAACAAACAGCGTAAATACTAATCCTGCTTCGCCCCATACTTGCGTACGTCGCCATCTTGTTGACTGACAGAGGAGGTGTGGCCTAGTAATTAAATATGAGGAAGTGGGCGTGGTTTGTTCGGTCCTTCCAGTTTTGCTCGTTTATCTATTTCCAGCAGTATCCCTGTCTATTTAGATTTTATATTTTTGCATTGAACTGCAGCCATTCTGTTTAGTCTCTTGTGGTCAGTTCCATTTTACTTGTATTGTTGTACGGGCCTTGTGTATGAATGTGCCTTTTATAAAATACAGTAGATCTTGTAGGCCTTGTATTTTTAAAATTTTCTGAATATTTTTATATGGTTTACGAAGACCTTAGACGATACAAATGCTTTCACTGTTCGGATCTGTTGTGACACAAGCACTCAGTTTAAAACAAAGTATTTTCTCCTAAATTATAGCTCAGTGCAAGTGAATTTGTCAATAACAAAAAAGTTAATCACCTTCCATTATATTGATTTCTGGTTTCTTTAAGACCTCCGTAACAATTTAGTCATAATTCAGACATCCAGTAACAACCTTTAGGATGTCAGGGTGGTAATGGCATTACATATAAAAAAAATGGGAAAGTTGTTTTTTTATCAGGAACTCTCGACTGTAAAACCGAATTACCAATACTTCCCTTTACCATTTTCATTTCTGTAGTGCCTTTGAGCAAAACCCACAAATTTAACCGCTTTAATGAAGCTGCTCACAGTCCAACAATAGTGTATTAGTGTGATTGTAATGATAAAGAGGCAGCCACATAAAATTACCCTAAGAAAGTTTACTAATCAGATGCAGATCACAAGGGAGGCAAAAAAAAAAGAAGAAGAAACTGGATCAAGACGCTTTTTATTTAGTTCCAAGGAGTGACAATCCTGTCAAGCACAACAATCTTGATTCCCATAATCAGTTGTGGAAGACAACCATTTCCTGGAGTGCATTTATTCTTTCCATCCTCCTCCTAAAAAGCACAAACTCTGACCAAGAGCTCAGTTACGTGCATGACAATTGGACCTGTTGTGTTCTTGACCAGATAAATTTATACATCTGCCTTAGTAAGACTTCAAGTGGTTTCAACTACACAAGACTCTCATAAAATAATATTCTCTGCTGCTAAACGTAACAACATGACTCTCACCAAATGCACAGACACAAAAAAAGACAGGTGACACAAAAATATAGAATGTACACATTGGGATGTAGTGTCTCTTGGAGCTACTGGTAGCTGCGTACATCCGGGACAACTAACTCTTCCCCTTTAAAATAAAGACGTAGACAAGCTCAGTGTTGAAATATTCGAATAAAACTTTTTCGCTATACCTTTTGAAGTAAAGTGTTCATTTGTGCTATGTAACAGCACCATCTGAAGGCATAAATTCACAACTGCGTAACGGTGTCATGCCGGTTTTGGATTTGGGGCTGATTTGATTTAAATTGTCCCTTTTCACTTGATTTAAAATATACAAGAAAAATTTTTTTAAAGCATTGCATGAGAATGTATAAGAAAAAATAAACGAGACCAACATGAATGCATTCAAGGCTTCTGCAAGTTATGCAATGTACCATCGAACCTTCAATTAAACTATCAGTTTTGTTCCAAAATTCACCACTCTGCCTTGCTTCTACCTGTAACATGTTTAAGGGGAAGGGGGTTTGTGAGGTGGGACTAGTAAAAGGATTGATTTCTTCTTTTTTTTGGTGAGAAAATGCTCGTAGAAGAGCCACTGGCTTTTCCCCCTCTTATGCCTGGAACTCAAGACCAAGACCGAGCTTGTGGCCACCGGAGTTGATATTTTTGCCATCAAGTAGAGCAGAGAGCGTAAGCTTGATGCCTGCAAAACAAAAAGTATACATTTTACACCACTTAATTAAATATTTATAGAGGCTGCTACTTGAATTACTCAATATTTAAATTACAGTAGTCCCTCGTTTATCGCAGGGGATCACCCTGAAGCCCAGAGATAAGTGAAAAACCGAAGTAGGGATAGTAGTACAAGGATTAAGTAGTAGTTTATTTTATTTATTTTTTAAGGAGTTTTAAACCTTCCCACACTCTTGTAATATTCTAAACAATGTTTCTAAACTCTGAAAGCTCTAAAAAGAGCAAAGAATGTCATGTTTTCAACTCCCTACATTCTTTGCTCTGTGCCACCTGCAAGCGCTCTTGGCCACGCTCACTTCTCAGCTCTGCACGGTGAACAGTTGATCATGCATGGAGATCAGCTGATCAGCTGCAGCAGGAAGATTATCCTGCAGTATGGGCTGCACAAAGATGCAGGAGGAAGCTTTTTCTGCAGCTGTGTGCTGCACAAATGTGCAGCAGGTGCTAAATAATTTAAGATAATTTATTTTAAATAAAAATTCCATGCCGATCCTGCGGCTCATCCATCAATCAGCCAACTGTGTGTCATGTCCAATCTTATTTTGAACAACCGCGATAGAGCGAGTCCACGATAAACAAACCACGAAGTAGCGAGGGACTACTGTACTCAAGATCCTAAACAGCGCCCAAATCTGACACCTAATGTTCCTTCAATACTTTCACTTGTAAATCTTTGTAGAAATCATTCTTGTTAAATAGCTTTTTGAGTAATCATTAAAATATTGATTTGTGAGACGAGTCAGAAATTACAATTCATTTAAACAAATGACTAATAATCAACTGGCTGTTCTCACCTGGCTTCAGAGTCTGAGTATAGCCCAGTCCCACCAGGCTGGAGTTGTTCACCTTGGCCTGTGTACAAATTTGAAAGGAAACAATTAAATGTTAAATATTTAATTAAATAACTTCTATTTAACCACTTAGGTTTGACTTCTGAAAACTGAAAATCTACACCAACGTGCAAGGTAAAATAATGAGTTGAATTGTAGCCCCTTCGCCAACGTTTTCAAAGATTTACTTAAAATAATTAACATATCCATATTAAAAATAGATCTCCTTTTATGATAATGAAGAATCTTGTGAAAGTAATAAATGCTTAAAGTATGTTCTAACTTGAACTTGTTACAGTAAACCAATTTATAATTTAAAAAACTGTCAGTTCAAACAAACGTGGTCCCGAAAACAGACCTTAACAACCAAGCGCACTAATTGGCTCGGCTGCAAGGGGGATTTACGACTAATGTGATAGACGGGACTAAATTAGCAGAAGCCTTTCTGCAGCAGACGGACTCCTCCTGATGAACATTTTGCTTGAATGGAGAGTCAAGGGAAATGTGATCCATTACACTTTATGGACTTATAGCTGTGGAGCCTTTACATCAGAATAAACCTCTTTTAGGCAAACAAGTCCACACAAACGCCTTGATTTTAAAGGGGGAACTTTTTAATTACAACTAATTTGAAAATGCAAGTTACTCACAGAGAAAGATGCATCCGAATCAATCTGATACTTGGCAGCGATGCCGAAGCGGGTGTTGCTGTTCCCAGCAGTCCAGGCCAGGTTGACAGCTGTTTCCAGCTTGTCGTTCACCTTCTGGTAGATGGAACCACCAAACTCTGTACCATCATTTCTGAGGAAATAACGGTTTCTGATTAATTTCACAGAACTGCAGTACAATTATAATTTATTTCCAGTTTCCATCTAAAAAAAAAAAAAAAAAAAAAAGCAACTAAAACTTTTGCGGGAAAAATAAATAAAAAAAAGCTTTTTGGATCTTACACGTCTGACCTGAAAACATCTAAGATTCACCTTCACTGATGAAAAGCCCACATTAACCTTAGTCTGACCCTGCATTACCACTTTAGCTGCAGACTGAAACTGACGAGGTTTGTCAGAGGGCACAGCAGGAACAAGCCCTGTCCCTCACGATCACCGTCTGACACCATTTCCTTTTTTGTGTTCTCACTGCAAACCACTCCATCTCACTTCAATAAGAACTCCTTTCACTTGGGTGAACAAATAACCAAGTGGCTTCTAACAGAAACCTGAACAGGCAACAAGAAAATGTGTTGGGCAAAGTAAAAAAAAAAAAAAAACATTTTGTGTAGGAGCAATACAGGTGCATCTCAAAAAATTTTAATATCATGAAAAAGTTAGATTTTTTTTGTCAATCATTTTAGAAAGTGAAACTCATTCATTTCACAGAGTGAAATAATTCAAACCTTTATTTTTTGTAATTTTGATGACTATGTCTTACAGATATTAAAAAACAACAGCTCAGAAAAATTGAATACTGCATTGTGAATACTGTAAACTCATGATGGCACAGCCTAATCAGTTGATTAACTCCAGACATGAGCTACAAATGTCTCATTAAGTCAAGCCACTCCTGAACCAGAGACGACGTCAGAAGTGTCTTACCTGCTGAGGAGACAAAGAACTGGACTGTTGCTCAGTGGTCCAATGTCCTCTTTTCAGATGAAAGTAAATTCTGCATGTCATTTAGAAATCAAGGCCCCAGAGTCTGGAGGAAGAGTGGAGAGGTCCAGAATCCATGTTGCTTGAAGTCCAGAGAGGTTTCCAGAGTCAGTGATGGTTTGAGGCCATGTCCTCTGCTGGTGCTGGTCCACTGTGTTTTCTGAAGTTCACACTCAACGCTGCATCTACCAGGACATTTTAGAGACTTCATGCTGCCTTCTGCTGACGAGCTTTATGGAGATGCCGATTTCATTTTCCAACAGGACTTGGCTCCTGCCCACTCTGCCAAAGGTGTCAAAAGCTGGCGATGGATGGATGGATCCATTATCGTCCGCTTATTCCAGTCGGGTCGTGGGGGCAGCAGCTTGAGCAGGAAGGTCCAAACATCTCTTTCTTCAGCCAACTCTTCCAGCTCTTCTGGGAGGACTCCAAGGTGTTCTCAGGCCAATCGACAGTCTCTCCAGCTTCTCCTGGGTCTTCCCAGGGGTCTCCTCCTAATCGGACATACCTGAAGCTCCTCTCCAGGGAGGTGCTCAGGGAGCATCCTTACCAAATACCCGAACCCTCAACTGGCTCCTGTCGATGTGGAGGAGCAGTGGTTCTAATCTGAGTCTCTCCCAGATGACTGAACTTCTCACCCTATCACTATGGGATCCAACTACCCTGCAGAGGAAACTCATTTCAACTGCTGGCTACGTCCATCCAGCCATCATCTTTACCCGCTTCTTCCTTTTAGGGTTGTGGGGGTCACTGCCCATTTCCAGCAGTCACTGTATGAGAGGCGGGGGGACAGCCTGGAAAGGTCTCCAGTCCATCACAGGAACACATACAGAGACAAATGAGACAAACACTCACACTCTCATTCATACCTAGGGACAATTTAGAGTTACCAATCAGCCTAACATGCATGTTTTTGGTCAGTGGGAGGAAACCGGAGTATCCAGAGAAAACCCACGCATGCACGGAGAGAACATGCAAACCACCCAGAAAGGCCCCCTGACTGGGATTCGATCCAGCGACCTTCTCGCTGAGAGGCGGCAGCTCAACCAACTGAGTCACCGCTGGCTGTGTAATATTTTCATTTTCTGAGACTGAATTTTGTTTTGTTTTTTTCCTAAAAAATTATATGAAACAGGCTTGAAACATTTCACTCTGTGTAATGAATCCATGTAATCTGAGTTTCACTTTCTGAAATGATTGACAAAAAATATTGAACTTTGTTATGATATTCTAATTTTTTTTAGATACACCTGTACTAGAGCTATTGATCCGTTTCCACAAGAGCAGTTTTAGTGCTCGACCATCCCCACCATTTGGAGAGACCTAAACCAAACAAACAATGAGCTCCTGCAGTAGAAAAATGCCCAAACGGTGCATTGTTTTGTCCTGTGACAACAAGCATTCAAGTAAAGTTGAAAACTGTAAACAGACTGACAAACTTCTACATATTTCCATCTGCCCAAAAGCAGCCAGAGTGGAGAAACAGTTCTTGTACTTATAATAGGAAGTGAATTGCTAAATAATTTTGTTAATTTTTTATATTTAAATATAAGTCTCTCTAACCTGATCCTTCATATAAGTAGTGTTAGATGATGGTGTATTCTACTTGCGGTTATTCATTAAGATTGTTTTCTATGATGTCACTGGAAGTCTATATTAGCACATTTTTAAGTTCCAAAACTCTGATTTCTGCATCAACCTCGTCTTAATGTCTGGAAAAAGTTGATCAAAGTAATCATAAGACAAGGCCAGCGAGAACTATTTATAAATTTATACTTTTTTTTTTTTAAATCAATACAGACAGATTGTTGATATGTTTTTAACTCTAGTCCCCTAAAATGGTTGACACCTAGCTGGGGAGGCAACCTTTAGAGATTTAGAGAGTTAAAACTATAGCATAATACGTCTTCCAATTTTTTTTCTACAATAAATTTGAATTCCCACAAGATGCATCACTTATTAGTTCAGTATTAATTTGAATAACTTAATTTCAGGAGAATCAATATTAGATCTACAACTTATAAGATGGTGGAAGAGCGTGTGATGTTCATGCGCTGCTTCTTGTAGACTTACACATTTGTATGGAGCTGGAACTCATCAGTCATGTATCCAACAGCAAAGTTGCTCTGAGTGACCTTGTTCCTCCCCGCCTCAAAGGTCGTCTGGTAGCCAGCGAGCCAGCCCTCATAGCCCACCACGCCGGCACCGTGGATAGCTGTGCCATTGATGTCATAGTTGACGTCGCAGCCGAGGTTGACGTGGTCACATTTGTAGCCCGTCTTGATCTTGCCACCTTTCTTGCTGACAGTATGTTTAGGAGAAATTTAAAAATTATTATTGACATTCTATGGATACACCCAACTTTATGGCAATGTACTAAAAAAGTGATGTTCATTAAGACGAGGTACCCAGTTATCAGAAGTAAACTGTTGAAAAAAGTCATTACCCAGTGTTTGGGGAGAAGGAGGACTCAAATGTGAGCTTCAGACCTTTAGTCAACTGTGGAAAAAGCAGGAGATGACATTACAACAAAGACTGTCATCGTACCCTGTGCTAGTTTTAACAGGAGGAATACATTTGAAAAACATTTATATTTATAGAGCTATAGTTTGTTTAAAACCCAGTTCAGATATACTTTGGACTCGTTACAATCCTTGGCAAATAGCAACACGAGTCACATTTAAAAAAAAAACATTAATTACATGCTCTCCAAATATATTTTAATATTACTTGTCACACCACATCACCTGGTCCTCAATGGTGATCTCCGTCCCCAGGGTGTTGTCAGTGTTCCACTTCTCTGTGAAGGTCAGTCCATGCTCCATCCACTTGTACTTGGTCTCCAACGACCCAGCAACTTTACTGGTCTCAGTATTGGCAGAACATGCGCTGGTGAACTCCTATAGGCAAAAATAACCCGTCATATAGAAGTTTCTAATAGATGAATATTTATTCGGGACAAAACATTTCAGTATTGATGTGTGTGATGCTCACAAAGTAGTGTTTAGTCTGAAACACATGAAAAGCATTTAGGATTTTCTTTTTGTTTTTTGGCTGATATAAGTTCAACACTCTGTCATACTTTGGTTTTTGAACAGCTACTTGATCCAAAATCTTGAGTGCATTTACACAGTAGTTAAACATCTTTGCATTTAGTATGGAACAAAATTCAAATGTAGAGATACATTGATTTTTAACACTTTTTCTTTTCTTTTTGAATACAAATTAATTCAAACATTTTGTGGGAATCAGACAACGAGCTTCACTGTCAGCAAGGACCTTCTAAAGCAATAGACTCCCGCAGCCTGAACTGGAAGAACTGATAATCTGATAATGAATGGTGGCAACTTACCAGTCCATTGTCAGACTTTGTCTTCAAGTCCAGCTTGATGAGCCCGAATCCTGAAACCGTATTAACAATAAATCAGTAAATAAATCCAAACAGCATCAGGAAGGCAGTGAAATAATAACCAGGTAAACCCTTTAAACACATGAAAAACTCACTCAGATTCTTAAATGTTTAATAGGATAAAAACTCGAATCGAGTCATTTTTATTAGACGATGAAAACTTTGTGTCGCTCTCCAACATCACGTTTGTTAATCTGGTTTCATAGCAAAATGCCTCTTTTAAAGTTTTATTCTGCACTTTGTCACAAGAGACATTCTGAAAATAACCCGTTTTCTTTTTTTTTTTTAATCATAAAAGTATTTTCACAATACCCTGCACAACTTTGATTGACAGCTAGAGATGATGATATTATTGCTATGAATAAGAACAACAGAGCTCAAGATGAAGAACCTTTTCTTTTGCATTAGTCCTGAGCCTCAACATGCAGCCACTGTTACACAGATTATAATTCAGCCTTGGTGGTACGTAAAAATCAAACAGGTGAAAGATGTTGAAATATCCAAGTTATTTTATTGAACATTGGTGTTTAACCACCATGCACCACGCAGCAGTGTGTAAAACAGAAACTCTTAATTAAATCAGCAGGAAGACTTTCGACCTTTATATCTTAAACCAGTGTTTCACTGCGATTCTAAATACATTCTCTAAATAATTCCTCTGCAGAATTAGTAGAAATAACTACGGTTAAGTGCGACTGGCCTTTTGGTGCTTACCATATCCTTTTGTAAAAACATCCCTGGCTGACTTTCCAAGGTCAACGTAGGTGGGAGGTACAGCCATTATCTGGAGAAGAAAGCAAAAAAAGAGTTTGTATGTTCAAACTCTTGCCTTGCAGTTTGGCAAAACTAAAGCTGAAACCAGAACAAAGGTGGGCTAACGGAACTAAGTGAGCATAAAGTTTCCAAAACAAAAAAAAGGCAAGGGCAAATGAAGGTCATTGACTGGAAAAAAGTGAAAATTGTTCTTTACTACACTGACTTTCCTCCCTTATAGCATTCTACAGCATTAAAAAAAAAAGTACTTTTGTCCTAGCCATTGTGAATACTTTAGCCAAGTATGCCCTCTTCATTTAAAACTATTTCACATAAAACACAAGTTATTTTATGTACCTTAAGCTCGTGTTTCAAACTGAAAACAGCCAAGTACAGAATGGACAAAGAGAGTTGTGTGCTAATCTTATGAGCCGCCTGCTATCATGTATGAGAGCAACTCTTTGTCCTTTACTTTATTCACATCCAGTTGAGCAAGACATTTCATCACCCACAAGGTGTAAAAAGCATTTATAAAAAAACAGTACAGGAACAGAAGTTGCACAGGAGTATTGATAAACATGTTCATATTGACAGAAGATAGTATATATTTAAACAGAATGGAGAGTCCACACCATGAAGGAAACTTTGAATTATACTATTTTGTGTCGTTGCAATTCCTGATTTACTGGCAAAAACCAAATCAAACCTGTCAAATGATCGAATTAAACAACCACAACTGAATGAGTGTGAATTTGGAAAGTTACAGACCAATATTATATGCGTGCCTGTTCAGTGAACGAATGGAATTAAAATCCAGTTTTATTCCAGCTGGATTAACTGTCAAAAGTCATTAAGATTGCGATCGATGTAATCACCTTTACGAGCTTAAAACAGTCATCTCCAAACTTTTGGCTTATGACTTCTGAAAAGTAATGCGTTTATAAGACTCATTAATTCAACCACACTTAGTTTAACTTCAGCATATTGAAAAAAAAAACATTAAAAATTTCAGTTTATTAAAAAATAAATAAAAACATGGAAATATTTTGCATATATGAACTTTTTTTGTTGTTGTCTCAAGACATTTTTCAACTACTGATATTGGTCTCAGAATAAATAACCGTGCAAACAAGATTAAATAATACATTATTAAGAATAAAAATGCTAACCAACAAAAATATTACTTGGATCCAACTGAAACTCTTCGTGGGACATCTAAGATATGTTTTGACTCTATACTTCTCTCTTTTACTTGAGCAGGATTTTCAGAACAGTGAAAATGACTACATCCATCTAGCACATTGCATCAACCAACTTGTTTGTGAGTAGCTTTAAATTTCCTCTCAAATTCTAATTAACCAACTATACTTCATGAGTATCTTACAATAAAGTGTAGCTCTCAATGTCAGATCATTCATGGGACCTTCAGACAGCCCTGAAACCAGTCATGGCTATATTGACGAAATGACAAGGCCGGTGACTCAGTGGGCTCCACACACACCCTCGCATGGTTTCCTCACATGCAGAAATGTCATAAGGACGTATAGAGGACGTGGGAATAGGTGCCAACCCAGCTGAGGTGTCCAGTAGGGTTTAAAGACTTCTGGTTTACGGGTACATTTATACACACCACGAATATCACTGAAAGAGTCAAGCTGCACGATGTACTCCAAGCATCTGTACATTTAACCGTCCTTCAGCACCACTTTCCTTAAGCCTCAAGGAAAAATAACTGAGACAAAAGTAAAAAAAAATGTGGTTAAAAATTGCTGGGTTTAAAAAAAATATAAAAAAGACAAATATACTGAAGCCACACTCGTGACAAAAAGGTTAATACATTGAGGCAGCATCATGCCCTCGCTTGGCTAACAAATTAGCACTAGCTTACTGTCAAGGTGGTAAGGAGGGAAAAGTGAATCTGATAAGCAACAAAACGGCTCGTGAAGCAGAGAGCTCGTGACCTGCCAAAGCTATGAAAAATGATGAACTTCTTGATGACCATCAACCTGCACAACTGCCGACTACTTTCCAATTCAAATGACCGCAACGCCAGATATTAGCCAACAAGCTAGCTGCAGTTGGCAAGAGTAGCAGGCCCAGCATCTTACTGCATTTGCGTCCTGCTTCGGTTGAACCTGGCAGAAAAACGGAACTCACGACTCAGAAATCACTCACTGACATGGCTGAGCAGTGATGTAAGTTTTAGCTGTGTAATATTCCACTTAAAAGATACCAAACGTACCTGTGTATATGCGCGTGTCCCAGTACTAGCCGAGAAGTAGCTATAAACCGCACAAAGGGAGGAGACAGGAGAGAGAAGGGGCGGAGTCATGTAACTCATGTAGGTTAAAAGTGTGGCATGCCAAATTAACATATATTTGTTAAACGTGCTCCCTATCTCTGGAAGCCCGTTTCCGCAACAAGAAATAAAACGTAAAATGATATTTCATAATTTCGATTTTGCACATTCACATACATATAAAGTCAGTTAATAACGTTAATTATCTAAGAAGTCACCAGGAGCTATGCTGTTAAGATCAATTATTATTATTATTATTTTATTAACCTTTATTTAATCAGGCAAATCCCATTGAGATCACAGATCTCTTTTGCAAGGGAGGCCTGGGTTGAAGGCAGCCCAACATGCATGGTTTTGGTTTGTGGGAGGAAAACGGAGCGCCCAGAAAAAATCCATGCAAGCACAGAAGAACATGCAAAGTCCACACAGAAAAACCCAAGGTCCAAATTATAATTGCACCATGTAGGGTCTCCCAAGGCAAATTGGTCCTGGGTGACAGGCCAGACAAATAGAGTGATGTCGAATATATGGACAGGAAAAAAAAAAACAAGGAGCTCAGTGTCCCTTGCCCAGACATGGGTTACCAGGGCCCCACTCTGGAGCCAGGACTGGTGGAGGGGCTCTTCAGCGAGTGCCTGGTGACTGGGTCTCTACCCATGGGGCCCGTAGGACTCAGCTCGAAGGAGTTTGCCTTCCTGTGGGCCCACCACCTGCAGGAGGGCCATACTAGTTGGGTACATGCTGCCATGGGCAGTGGCTGAAGGCAGTGGCCGAAGGCAGTGGCCGAAGACGGGTCCTTGGCGATCTGACCCTTACCAAATCTGGCTAATGGGACATGAATGTAACCTTGGCTGGTTAGCCCATCCCAGAAGAGCTGGAAGAGATGGCAAATGCTCAAGCTCCTATTCCTGAGACCCAATTTCGGAATAAGCAGAAAATAATGGATGGATGGATGGATGGATGGATGGATGGATGGATGGATGGATGGATGGATGGATGGATGGATGGATGGATGATGGATGGATGGATGGATGGATGGATGGATGGATGGATGATGGATGGATGGATGGATGGATGGATGGATGGATGGATGGATGATGGATGGATGA
>NC_056511.1:11141814-11170679 GCF_014905685.2 Nematolebias whitei | reverse complement strand
ATGGATGGATGGATGGATGGATGGATGGATGGATGGATGGATGGATGGATGGATGGAAGGATGGAATATACAGTTTCATATATCTACAATGTTCATGAGGTGAGAATCTCCATGAGGATAACTGCAGTTAAAAACTCACAGGTAAAGTGAAAACCCTTGTCTGAGTAATTATTGAGATGTATAAAATGTAGAAAGCCCTTCAGGTCATCTATTTTTATTGACTAGAGAGAATTGAACTATATGTTCGTATCATTAAATATTAAAATGATTCACTAAATATTTTAAGATTTTTTTCAAATACTGTACCTATTATTTAGAGTGGACCTTGAAATATACATTTATATTTTGTAATTGTATGATTGTTATTGGAAATATATTTAGTTTTATTTATGAGTAGTAGGAATGTTATTAATTAAAAGGAATGCTTTTAATCAAAAACAGATATGCGCGAAAATGTATTGTATGCTACATGGGCTTGCCTTAATCCATGTCCTCTCATCCAGGGGGTGTGCTGAACATGCTTAATATTAATACTGTACAGATTTTACAACGTTTTTGAACTTAAAAAAAAATGTATACATACATTTGATTGCGACAACTCTGGCTGACAGACAGATTACAAAATAGAAAAATAAATAAATAAACGCAATGAAACGGTAACTGCAGCATTCTCTTTGACATGCGCTTTACTTTTTACGCATGCGCAGTAGTTCGAGGAATACGCCTCTGCATCAAACAGCTGACTGATCATTAGTTCTGTACTTTCATCACAAATGACACTCTTTAAATTGTTCAGCTTGAGATGAAAACACGTCTTAATACTAACTAATATTATAATAATATAATAAGAATATAATAAGAAGCAGGTAAAGATGAATTCATTTGTTCAACCTTTATTTATACAGGTTAGTCTAAATCTCGAGGACTCATTTACAAGAGAGACCTGTTTTAACAAAGAATGATGACAACAGTAGACCATAATAAAAAATGGAAGAAATTATATAAAAACGAACAAAAACAGGTAAAGATGGATGGATGGATGGATGGAAAATATAACATAATAATAAAGTTGTTATTCTTTGATGATAGATTTAAAACTTTTTCTCTTGAAGTGAATCTCTTGTAAATGAATCCCTGAGGCTCAGTGGCATTAACCTGTCTAAATAAAGGTTGAATGGGAAAAAAAATACATTTATATTTCAATTTTCGGTTATTGTTTTCCACATTTAATAAACAACAGCAATTCAACAA
Organism: Nematolebias whitei; assembly: GCF_014905685.2. NCBI lineage: Eukaryota > Metazoa > Chordata > Actinopteri > Cyprinodontiformes > Rivulidae > Nematolebias > Nematolebias whitei. The sequence continues at coordinate 11,169,428 of NC_056511.1, read as the reverse complement.
GTTTTACATTAAGCACAAAGCAATAATCATAAACAAAAATCAAAACAGCATAAACAAAGAAAAAAGACAAATATCAATGACTAGCAATAAAAAAAAATCATAAATAGTATAAAGAAAGAAATAACTAGCAAAATTAAAAACAAGTAAGTGTTTATAAAAATGAGGATATTTATCTTTTAAAGTATTTAAAAATAAGTAAATGCCTCAGACTGAGCAAACTTATGAATAGGAGTCGAGACAGAAAAAATACTATTTACACATATTTAGTTTGATCTTTTTGTGCAGCACTGGCTCTCATGTGCTGTACCTGCTAATTTAAACTCATCTTAAGTTGCAACATGCAAAATGAGACATGCAATGGAAATTATACACTCGGCTCTGGCATGCCTCATCCTCCTAATTGTGCAAAACAATGCAAAGATTTGCAGCTTTTATTTTTGTGTGCAGGATTTCAGAGAAACAGAGTCGTGTGGTTATGGTAATGGAACTAAGCCAAACACCGAGGTGCTTCCTTTCTAACATGCTGGCAAAAAATTTAAAAAATAAATAAAAAGAGAAGGCAGAGAGAGAGCAAATGAGACAACCTATTATTGTAATGAGTTTAAAGGCTTTACTACATATTAAAAACTAAACACAGCACAATAATAAACATATTTTAATTTTATTTGAAAAAAGCCAGAAGAAAAGAAATTCAAAGCCACTGATATTCAACTATCTTTGATTGTTTAAAAAATTATAATTAATGTAATTGAGTCCTCGTGACTCAATGAGACTAGCCTGTTGTATAAATTAAGGTTGAATGAAAAAAAGAAGAGATTTACAATAATTATTTTTGCATGAAAAATAAACAAGCTATTTATTTAGTGAATAAAAAAAATACAGGATGTCTTGTAACTGATTTTGGACTTATTTTCTAATGAAAGTTTAAAGCTGAGAACTGATCACATCATCATTATTCTGCCTTTTGAAGAGCAGAAAGTTTAAACCAGCTACTGAAGAACTGCTTGCAGTTTAAGCATTTCCCCACTAAGTGGCGCTGTTGGTTACAATCTGTTAAACCTAAAGTATCACGTTAGAAACAACCTAACTTTTTGCTTATTTTGGTTTTCAACGCTTATATTTTATGAAACTGTTCTGAAACATTTTTATTTAAATAGTCCACTGTAAATAAATAGGTTTTTTTTAAAACATATTTTAAACTTTTGTTTTTCTTTAATTACTGTCATTGATTTTATTGTTAAGCACTTTATGGCTGACATTTTTAAATGCGCTTTATAAATAAATTTGATTGACTTTTATATTTTTAGAAAGTTCCTTTATAAATAAAAAATAATTTGTTTATCAACATGTCTTTCTGCATTTTCCCTAAAAACTGCAGACTTATTATTATTATTGGGTCGAGAAGTTTGGTTGAGTCCAAGATAAGACCTGTCAGTCATTCTTCACTGTCCCGCCATTTTAAGACAAAGGGAAACTAACCTAACTGGTCCTCTCTTTTAGGGTATAAAAGTAAAGGTAAGATGTGGAAAAACAGCTTGTAAGAAAATGTTTAACCTTGTTGGAACTAATAACTCATGTTTCCGCTAAACAAAGAATTTTGTTTACTAAAATATTATTAGTTGGTGCTAGCTAGCTACTGCTAATAGCAGTTAGCACCAGCTAGCTAGCACTGTGATCATTTGAAAACCCAGAGCTTGAGTTGTTGTTTTAAACTCAAATTATAAGTAGCTGTAGTTTAACAAATCAATCATTTTATTTCAACTTCTGGATATAAATCTTAACCCAGTAAGCTGGGTCAAACTAGTTAATTATTATAACTACCTAGGCACTGAGTTATAAATTGGGTTGTTTCTCCTAGAAGCTATTTTAGTTAGTTTCTTATTATATTACAGTTTAAACAGAATAATCATATATATATATATATATATATATATATATATATATATATCCTCCTGAGACCTGAGCTCTGGTCTGAGATGCATTTTTCATATCTCCTGGATATTTGTGATTAGATGGACCTGATTTATGTATAAATAAAGCTTCCTCTTCAAACAGGAAGTTGTATTTTGTTACATGGTTATGACATACTTTTGTAACAAAAAAAAAAAAAGTCCTCATATGGGTAAAATGGGCTTATTTTACAGCATAACACAACATTGTTAACATGGCTTAACAAAGTATAAAACACTATTGAACAGAGGGAAGTATAAGGTACAGCAAAGCCAAAATGTAATGTGTGTATATATATATATATATATTAGTATATATACTAAAATGTAAAGTGTTGCATGTTTTTATAACTCCAATTACAGCACAAAAAAGATATTTACTGGTAAGTTTTTTTTCTGTTACATCTCTTTTAGAAGAAAATCTTCCAGTTTGGTAGTTATTGTCTTTATAAGAGTCGAATGTTCTTAGTTAACTTGCAAAATATTTAAAAACAAGATTAACTGTGGGAGAAAAGTTAAAGCCAAACACGTTTTCTCCCTGGTCAGATGGGCTTTTCATTGAATTTACTTAATTTTTTTCCGCAGTTTCTTTTATTTAAATGTTGGATTTCATTATATCTCCTGTAGACTTCAGTAACTTCTGCCTCTGACAGTCAGCAGCAGACAAAGTGATCTGCCTTTAAAAAGAAAAAAACAACAACATTTAGATCATTTTTAAATAATGCCAGCTGGCTGTTCTGCAAACATGTCACTGATTTCTAACAGGCTGTGTTTCTCTGACACTTTTTTGATCTATTATAAAACATTCTGATGCATTTAATGCTTTCAAGCTCTGCTGATAGCGCTCATAATAGGAAACAGTGACATATAGCAGTCAGCATCCCTCATACTTAAAACGATGAATAAAAACAGATAGTTCTTTACTCATTACATCCACAGCTTGCTATCATTAAATAAACACATTAAACTCATTTGATTATGTGTATTTAGGAGTTTCCTTCTCTGTTCTGTGCCCTTGCATCACTGGATCTCAAGTAACAGTTAATCAACAGCTAGTAACATGTTTGTCGCCTGTCGGTCGCCTTCAGAGGCAGCCAAAAACTCATTTCTAGATTATCCTCGAGTCATATCTGGATGCTCTGCTTTCATCCACCAAAGCTTCAAAGCCGGCGCTGTGCTCACTTCAAACGAGCGCCACCGAGTGCCAGAGAAAACCCGCTCCAGAACACAACAAACACTGAAGAAAATGTTAATCTGCTCGGCCCAAAGTAAATAAAATAAATTGTAAACAGATGCGAAGATTTGCAACATATGGACAAATGAGGCGGCCTGTCATCTTTCTTCATATTTTTTAATTTTGTGGTTCAGGCAGCGTTCAAACTCCTCCACCTCCTTTCTCTTCCCTCCGTCACATCCATCCCAAAACCCTCTCCTATGATGTTATTCACTGCTGCTTTTTCCAGCCCAAAGTGGAAGTCCATAATACAGCGTCTGGTTAATACAAGGATGTAAATCACTTCGCTCGTGTTCAAATGATCCAACAGCAGCAACCTTTTTACCTTCGCCTCTGTGGGATCAAATGAATCATTAGAGGAAAAAACGTTTTGTGGACAATTTAGTGGCTCAGAGTTTCCACTGCTTCAAATTTGGAAAGATATCCACTGTTAAATGGGATGGTGAAAGAGAAGGACGGTCCAAATGCTTTATTAAGTCACTCACTCGGTTAATGGACGCAATCCAAAAGCATCAAAAAGAAACAGCAAGGGAGGGGTTGATATTGTGAGACAATTTTTGTGGACGTCAGGGCTCATAAAATATCACGACTACATCTACAAAATAATGCATAAAAGGGCTATTGTTAGAACTTTTTTAATTGTCATTATTGCTTTTTATGTTTTTTACGCAGAATAAATAAACAATATACTCTGTGGGTGCAAAAAACTGGATTGAGAAATCCATCCATCTGTTGCCTGCTTCTCCTTTCTGGGCCACAGAGAGCTGGTGCCGTTCTCCAGCAGCCAGCGTGCAGGAGGTGTTAAAAAACCTGGAGCGGTCACAAGTCCATCACAGGGCAGATTAAGAAATTAAATTTTAAATAAAATATTTGTAGTACAGTAAACCCGATTCAATAAGGCCACTTCAGCCAACTTATCTTAAAACCACAAAAAAATGGCTACAACTCAGTAATTGTACGTATGTTTACCTAAAATTTGATGGGGTAGTAGCTGAGAGTTATTCTCAATAAACAGTTTGAACACTTACAAATTGTGCAAGAATTTTGTTTATAATTTTGCCATTAACTATTTAAAGAAAGTCAGACTGTTATAGATGATTAATGTGCTTGTTTGTCCATCATTGTTTACCAATCACACAGACCCACTGATGTGAGCAACTAGTGTTTTTATCAAGCAATAAACTTGAGTTTTAGCTCTTATTATGTGTTCAGAGGGTCATGATTAGACCTCATACTGACCTTGTATTGAAAAACCAACATCGCTCAGACATAACATTAATATTATGTATATAATTTTATATTAACTAGATCTCAATTTAGCCACCAGAAGCAATAGATGGACCAGTAAAGTAGACACAATCATCTGGTTGTGTCCTGGAGTTTGTGGCATTGATGTTAGATCAATTAATGGGCCCATGTGGATTATGGGGTGGCGTTTCTTTGGATTCCCACAGATGCCCTCACATACCATAACCACTATATTTGGGGATTGTTTTAAGACCAAAAGAACTATTCATGTTGTTTGACATTTGTGACCCATTCCTAAGTATCAAAGCAGTGCTGTCGTCATTTGAGGCAAGTGATTGGCCTGCAAAAATGTTTAGTTATTTGGGAAGATTCAAATTAACATCCATCACAAACTGCAATATTTACCAGCAGTTTATGTTGCAATAAGATGAAGTGTTGTTCAATTTAACTGTCAGGTAAAGTGTTCGTAAATTTATGGTTGATGGGTGTTGACGGACGCTAACTCGGTGAATAAAAGCATACAGTACTTCAAAAGTGATTCATTTCAGTTTATTTATATAGCGCCAAGTCACAACAGAATTCATCACAGTAACATTCATATATAAAAATAATAATTTAACACTATTTATCTGAGAAGACTGCTTTGAATTTAACTCCGTCACAGAACTCTCATCTTGAGCAAGCATGAAGGCGACAGTGGAAAGGAAAAACTCCCTCATGAGGAAGAAACCTTTAACAGAACCAGGATCAGGACATGCGGCCATCTGCTTCAACTGGCTGCGTTTGGTAGGAACAGATACACAATGGCAGGTCAAGAATCACATGTTAAGATAAAAATAGTATCAGATGAAAACTATTCAAGTTTAGCAAATCATTTAAGGAAATTAGGTCAGTTTGTCCTCTAGTAGTCTAAGCTTAAGGCGCGATAACAAGCCAACCCTAACTATAGGATTTATCAAAAAGGAAAGCAGAAAACAAAGCGGAAACAAGCAGTTTGTCATTTAAAGTCACTCAGTATTTAATCTTTTTTATTGTTTTGATTGCAACATAAAGGTGGGGCACATGTTATGAAAAATAGACGAGTCCTTCCTGTCTGAACTTTAGTAAATGCAAAGGAGGCATGAGAAAATGTCAAGACTCAACTGTGGTCAGAGTGCTGCAGTGGAGCAGCAGCTCATCTGTCATTGTGTGTCTGTGTGTGCGTCTGCATGCATGTGAGCGAAATAGAGCAGTGTGCTGTTTGTGTGTGGCACCTAGCAGATGCTGGCGATCTTTATCTCTCATTCATGCCGTCCAAGGAAATGTAGCGTAGGCATGGTTAACAGTCAGTTTCTGTGTATCAGCCTGGCAGAGATGAGCTGATAGTCACCGCCACGTCGCTCATGCAGCCACCTGCTGCCTTGTGCTGTGGAAACTGAGGTAATGCTGTAGCATTGCCCAACAGTGCATGTGTCACGCTGCTGCTTCACTGATTGCCTTTCACATGCTTCTTTGCAGCTTTGGAGATGAAGTGTTAACCAGCAGAGGATGTAATTTTGATGGTGAACAGAAATGAGGTGCATTCACTTTTATTTATATCAGTAGCTGGCATTTAAATGACAAACATTACTGTACATAGTTTAGTATCAGTCCAAAATAACACATGTGCACGTCTGCAGGATTTTTTTCAATTAGTAATTTATGAATGGTCAGAGGCAGAAGGTCTTTGTGTCCATTCTGCAGAACTGTTTTGTGAAAGTGCCCAGTTTCATTTTTTCTGGATTGAGGATCTAAATATCAGGTCTGAATAGGGTCAAGACTAAAAATGGGTTACTGCTGTCCTAAAACAACTCCAATCTCAGAAACACTGTTTTCTAAACCTTTATAACACTAAAGTTCACATTATATGTTTGTTTGTGTAGAAGTCTATGGTTATTTGCATTCAGAAAAAGCAGCAGCAGTCTGAGACACTTACAGCATCACATTTCACAGTTCTGTCTGAATAATTGTGCAATATAAAACTGACCAAAGTGTAAAGGATCATAAAAGTATTCCCACAAACCACTATGAAACTTTTGTCATTGACTAGCCATTAGCTCATCAGTCAGGTCAGATTAAAACATTTTTTTTTTCCAAACTGAGGTTCAAAGAGCTGTCTACAACAGGTAAGATATTAATTGTTCATTATCTTTCCAACAGAAATCTACTTTAAACATCCGAGCGATAGCTTTAAGCCATTCTTAAAGATTTTACTTTAAAGGCACACCTTCAAAACTTACTGAGCTTCACTGAAAGGGGGGCTGAGCCCTCATCTATCATTGTTTAAGGCGCTTTGGATAAAAGCATGCCCCATTTGATATACAATACTTCCAAATCAAGTAAACCAAGTAAACTCTATACTTCTGGCTACACTGATCAAGAGAAGCTTAAAGCTTATAGTTTGATTCACATCTGCCGCTGATAACCACAATATGAAACCACAGACTTGGCAGCAGGAGCAGAGCTCTGGCCCTGCCAACACTTTTACCACAAACTATCAAACTGCCTCGCCGAGCCTCTCGCTGCACGCTGCATCCAGGATCAATGTGTTCTGAATACCAGATTCTGTAATCAACACATTCTCCATATTCTCTCCCTCAGGTGCCCCGCCAACATCAAAGGAGAGAAAAAGGATGGTGTGGTATCTCTGAGTGCCTGAGCCTTCCACTGTGTCAAAAAGCCCCGACGCTCAGCCCCGAGACACAGGCGGGGAGCAGCCGAGGAAATGTGATTTCACGAGTACCACGCTGTAGTACCTGGCAGGTAGGGCTGTGGTTTGTGTGTTTCACAGGGTTTTGTCTGCACCTGGTTGTGAGCTGATCACACCAAATGTCTCTTTAAACCACAAGATCAGATATGAATATCCAAAATGCCAACATTTCAAATTTTTATTGTTTTGTACACAGAAAAGTTAAGAGAAAGTTGTCAATAAAAGTGTTTTTCTTTTGACAAATTATATACACTTAGAGGATTTAATAATTTAAAGAAAAGTGAATTAATTCTTTAATTCTTAAAAAAAAAAACATTTTGCTTTTAATTCACTATAGAAATTTTTTTCAAAATTAGATCAAATTTCCAAGATCAGGGGATAGATTACTTTGGGAAATGCACATTTTAATTTTTTTATGAAAGATTACTTCTTTCCTTATTTAAACATATTCAAGTCATACTGTATTTTATGCAAAATTACATTCGTTGTAATTTATTTTCTTTTACATCACAGAAAAACTTTTAAAAGCGCAATTAGAAAAAAGATTACTAAAAATTACTAAGTCTTTCAAAACTTGTAACGCAACAATATATTGTTTTTGAATGAGTAATCAACAGACACACTTCATGTTTATGTAAACAAAAAGTAAAATAGTAATTTTTATTCCACAAAAGCCTTTTTATTAACATTTGTTTTGACAAGCAAGTATTCACTTGTGTGTGAGGTAGAGCAGTTCCAACTGGGCTCACCTCTACGCACAGCATGGACTCTGGAACCCAACTCCTGGAGAGAGGCTGGACTCTCTTCTAGTCCGGAGTTTCAGGGAGAGAGGTGTCGGGCGGGTGTGGGGATACCCACAAGCCCCCGGATGAATTCCTTGGTGCTAGAGTTTTCCTTGGAGAACAAGAGGGTTGCCTTTCTGCAGCTTTGGACTGCAGGAGGGAAGGTGCTGACTGTCGGCTGTGCTTATGAACCAAATGTTCAGATTGCTCGGCCTTTCTGGGGTCGCTGGATGGTGTCACGGAAGGGGTGCCATCTGGGGATTTCCGTGTTCTACTGGGTGGACAATGATGGAGTCAATGTCATGATGGAGCCATGGAAGGAGGTGATTAGGAGGAACAGCCTCCCTGATCTGAAGCTGAATGGTGTCCGTTTATTGGACTTCTGTGCTAGACGTAGTTTGTCCATAATAAATACCATGTTTGAGCGTAGCGTTCATAAGTGTACCAGGCAACTTTAGGCCAAAGGTCAATGATTGATTTGTAATCACCATTGAACCTGCAGCCCTATGTCTTGGACACTCAGGTGAAGAGAGAGGAAGAGTTGTCAACTGATCACCACGTGGTGGTGAGTTGGATCCAGTGGTGGGGGAGGCTACCAGACAGACCTGGTAAACCCAAATGCATAGTTAGGGTGAACTGAGAATGTCTGGTGGAGCCCTTGGTCCATGCAGCTTTCACCTCACACATCTGAGGGAGTTTTTCACATGTCCCAGGGGAGGTCGGGGACGTGGAATCCAAATGGGCCATGATCAGGGCCTCTTTTGCAGATGCAGCTTTCAGCAACTGTCACATCATTGGTCTCTGTTGGGGCGGCACCCAAATGACCAGCTGAAGGTGAAGTGGCCAAGCTGAAGAAGGAGGACTTCAGGACTTGGTTGTCCCAGAGGACTCCTGAAGTAGCATGAAGTACACATAAACGGCTAAAACTATTGTAGTAGCTGAGAGTACCTTGACATTTTTGTACTAACACATTTCACGAGAACTCACATTGTGCCATGAGTTTGTGAATAACATAATTTATGAGGTTTGACCAGATCCCTTCTCAACATTGGACACCAATATTAGTTTAAAACTCTGGCATGAAAGCAGGCAGAGGATATGCATTTCTTTAAGGACTGCTAGACCTTCAATTTAAACATTGTTTCAAGAATAAAAAGAGTTGCAGTCTTTATTAAAGTAATCAATTGAGGAATATTCAGTGATAACAAACAACTTATTCATCACCATACTTTGTGTTTTATTTTTAATTTAATGTCCAACTTATTTTTTTGTTCTGAATCAAAAGTGTTAGAAAATTGTCAATTCAAAATGTATGTTTGACATAACTCAAACACTGACAGATGTCAGCCGGCTTAAAAACAATCCTGTTAGTTTGGTAGGAATATTAAATATAAATCACCTTCATGTAACTTTTGAATTTGATGTGATTCACATTGTTTCCCCCCTTGTGCTTCACTGAATGAAGTCAGTTTTACTATTTAACTCTTTAATTCAAACATTATGATTGTGGTAATTTTCCAGAGCAAAAAGCCCAGAAAGAGAAGAGAAATCTCTGGCTCTGAACACCAAGCCTGGAGCTGGGGGTAACTCTGCTTCACTTTCTGATCCCGACTCGAGTTTCACAACATTAAAAAATCCACAAAAATCAACTCTTATCTTCTCAGAAGTTCAGCCAGATGAATGCTTTTATCACCAACAGACTGGACTACTGGAAAAAAACAACTGGATAAACTAAAAATGTATAAGCAGAAGCAGATGGCTGAAATTGGTTACACTTAAACATTAAAGGCCTTTTATTGGTTCGGACTCTTGTCGACAAATATAAAATGTGCTTTTAACTAGTGCTGGCCTTAGATCCTGTTTTCATACACTTTATTTAGTCTAATATATTTATTGCTCACCACCATAACCAGCAGGCAATGATCGTTTGTGTCTATGTGTACGTATTTATTGGTCTCTGTGTTAACAAAATATCTTCTGAGCCACTGAACGGATTCTAAAGAAACGTTTAGAAAGTATTCATTAGGTGTATCTCTGCAACAGATTACCATTTGAATTCAAGTCAGTTAAAAATGGCTACCACAGCTACCAACATTAGCAAATGCATAAGTAACTGTAAGTCCGTCATTTATATATAGAGAGAGCTAAAATTAACTGTAGATGAGAGTTATTCACAATACATTCTCTAAGAGCGAACACATTGTGTGTGTGCGATCCTTCAATTTTGCATTTCATTATTTTCAAGGTTTGACCAAATATTTTAAAACTGGCAAAATGCTTTTCTTCATCTTTAATGATTTTTGCACTTTATTGCATCACCACAAATTTTCCATCTTTGCTCAAGAGCATGTGATCAGGTATATATATATATATATATATATATATATACTTTGTATATACAAACTTTACAAATCTTGCATGAACAATCAGAAAATAAAACAAGATTCGTTTTTAGGAATCAGCGCTTTTCAATCTTATTGTTTTTTATAACTTTAAGAATTTTGAGTCAAAGTACTGCCTTTTAAATTGGATCTGTCGTTTCATCTCTTTCATAAGTACAGTTTTTGTTGTCTTTTAGCTTGTAAAGAGTTTATGTTGTTTTTTTAGAACTTGTAAATAGTTTAAGGTTTGCTTACGTATTATTTGTTAAATATGATACATTTTATGAGTTACCACTGTTGGATACTTTTTTTCAAGATCTGATATGACAGTAATGTCTTTTGTTTAATTGATACTGCTTCTTGTGCAATTTTAAAGTTAAGCACTCCTTTTGAGCCTAAAGTTTGATTATAATCAGAAAGCACAGACACCTGAGGTGTGAGTTGTTCATATCAGTGTTTGCAAAATGTTCCATACAGATGTCAGACCAGCTTGGAGATCATTCAGGGGTTGCACAATTCACTCTCTTTTAAGAAATATGCTTCATCGTCTTTACAAAGACTACTGTAGATATGAAAAGCTCTTTTAACTATAGAGGTGTGAAGAAATCCGACCAAACTGCTCTCTGGGCGTTTGTTCAGATGCTGACGGTTAACTCTAAATGCCAAGCGCATCTCAAGCGCGTATAACGTACAACCACACACAAACACGATCACTCTCCCACCTTTAAACATCCCACACACACATACACACAAAGTCGTGTACACAAACATGTGCTCTCTGCTGTATGTCCTTCTTTCAGCTCTATAAACTTCTTAGAAACATTACTGAAATATATATCTGTTGGTCACATGTAAATGATAGAAACATATTAAGGTGAAGTGAATCAGATTAATTATTTATAGCATCTAACTTCATCTGATATAAGGAGGAGAGAGCTCTTAGATGTGGCACAACTGATGTTTGTTCTCCTATAAAACTGAACTGAGTGCAAAAAATTATAGTAAATACAGTACTCGACTAGAAAAAAAAGATGCATCTTCACATTTTGCCTGCTTAACTTTTCCACCTTAAAGGCTCCTGTGTAACATCTGGCTGTGTTTCTTATAAAACAACATATTTTTCCAAATTATTTCTATTAAAAAACATCCATGCGTTTTACAATTGGAGGAAAAAATTTTCAAGTTTTATCAAGTTTCAGTGGAAAATTCACAGAAAAACTTCAGTAACGTCATTTTACCAGAAGTAGAAAAGCTCAGAAAACAATCTATGTACAAACAGAAAAGTAATAGAGTAAACAAAAAACATGATAACCATGACACAATCTGCAGATCAAGATTTTAAAATATATATTTTAATGTATTCATTTACTATAATAAGCTGCTCAAATGGTCCAGGGTTCAAAACCTAAAGGTTTAATAATCAATTCATTCATTCAACCTTTATTTAGACAGGTAAATCCCATTGTGCCTCGAGGACTCATTTACAAGAGAGACCTGATTTCAACAAAGAATGATGACAACAATGGACAACAGCAACAACAATAAACAGTTATAAAAAGTCATACAATTTTTTTTTTTTTTTTTTTTTTTACAAATAGGATGGCTAAAAAAAAAGAAAAGTAAAAGAAAAGAAAAGTAACAAAAAAACAGCTAGATTTTAAGGCGAATGTAGAAAACTAAAAACAGGAACATGTCTGCATTGGTCCCTGCCAGGAGTCCAACAGATTCTTAAAGCCACTTAGAGAGGTCAAGGTCGAGAACTTCAGATCTTTTTGTAAGATATTCCAAGAAACAGGAGCGGAGTAGGAGAAGGCCCTTTTGCCTAGTTCAGTCCTCACTGAGGGAACACTGCAGGTAATAATGTCCTGAAAGCGCACGCTGTAGCTGCACTCACGCAGAGACATGTAGGAGGAGATGTATGAAGGCAGCAGACCAAGAAGTGATTTAAAGATGAAAATGTACCAGTGGGAGAGTCTGCGTAAAGTTAATGATGTCCAGTGAACCAGTGAATACAGGGTGCAGTGGTGGGTACGATAATCACAGCCAGTTATGAATCTTAGTGCACCATGATAGACAGCATCCAACATCTGCAGGGTTCTTGTAGGAGCGTTCATGTAAATAATGTCACCGTAATCAATGGAGGGAAGGAAGGTCACAGATACAAGGCGTTTTCTAGCATTCAGAGTTAGACAGGATCTGTTTCTGAAAAAGAAACTCAGTTTAATTTTCAGTTTCTTTACCAAGTTTTCCACATGGAGCTTAAAAGAGAGATGTGAGTCGACCAAGATACCCAAATATTTATAGGAATCAACAAACTCAATGGGGACACCATTTGAGGATGAAATCAGAGGAAGAACTGCTGGGACCAACTTCCTATTTGAAAAAAGCATCCCTTTGGTTTTGTCGGCATTTAGGAAAAGTTTGAGGTGGAACAAATCAGTCTGGATGATGTCAAATGCAGATTTCAAAAGCTGGAAAGCCTTAGCAACAGTTTTAGCTTGACAATAAACAACTGTGTCATCAGCATAGAAATGTATGGATGCATTAGGGATGTTTTTACCTACATTATCTATATAGATTGTAAAGAGGGTGGGTCCTTAGACCGAGCCTTGTGGTACACCATTGTTGACTGTTAAATAACTGGAGGAAGTACCATTATGTTGAACACATTGCCTCCGGTCTGAAAGATAGTTAGAGAACCAACCAATGGTGTGTTCTGAGAAACCGGTTTCTGAGAGTTTATGACACAAGATGTTCTGATCCACAGTGTCAAAAGCTTTAGACAGGTCTAAGAAAAGTGCAGCACAATAATCCTTAGCATCCAGTGCTTCAACAACGTCATTAAGAACCTTCATTTAATAATCTTTACCTTTATTTAATAATCAAATGTTTTTGTTCTGAACTTTGAAGCACAAAAATGCTTAAAAGGCTCAATAGTCAGTCATGGTTCACACATAAGCTAAACAGACTATAGTATGCATCTAAAACATCATAAGAATTGGACCAAATCTGTTATTTGTAACCAAAATTGACCTATTTTAGTCTTAAGGCCACTATCAAGTTTCAAGGCTGTATGTGGTAATAGGACCAGTCTAAACTTTACTATGTTGTTCAGTTGTACTTGTAAACAAGCTAAATGCATCCAAAAACAGTCTTCTTTGAGAGAAATTTTAAATTAAAAAATAATTTGAACAGCATGTGGTTTAAAAGCTTCAAAGGAGCTTTTTATAATCGATTAAAAGCAGCAAAACTACAAAAAGGAAGCCAATTAAATCAATGATATTAAAGAGTTTATGAAATGCTAACAAAGTCATTTAAATTATTGCCTGCTTTTGAAGCTTTCTCACATAAAAAATACAGAGACAATTGATCTTTTTTAAAGATCACATTAAAAAGTGGCTGGTAATCAGTGTTATGACAAACACGATTTAGTCAACGTAACGTCTCCTTTCAGTCCAGCTGCGTTACTGAGAGGCACGTTGCAATCACCTCATTCTTCCCTGATTCAAGTGACTTTATCTCCAACCTCAAACCTCAGTTATTCTTTTCAGATTACCGTAAGTAGTTTTGTCGATGTCAAAAACAAGGCAGCTAAACTCCAAACCCCATATAAAAGTTTGTTTGACACAAAATCTTACATTCTTTTCAGCAGCTACATCACCACAATAACTCATCTGGAGCTCAACAGAAGTTCCTCATTAAGGACTCTGATTGTTTTCCGCGTGTTCATAACAACCAAGAGACAGAACCGATGTGCGGTGACACATTTGTCGCCATGGTAATGAGGCCCTATAATCTTCTAAGTCAAAATTTTTTTTTTACGCAGAACAAATTAGGTTGTACAGTGCTTCCAGTGTGCCATCATCATAAATCATCATCATGTTCAACAAGCACACCATGAGACAACAGGGCCTGGGAGAATAAGGTTTGTTCCCAAGCTCTGTCCACAACTATTGGGTGATATACTGTGAGAAGAGTCCCACTCACATGTATTTCTCACACACTTATTGTACGTTGGAGTAAAATTATTTTCCAACTATAGGTTTGGGTTTGGCCCTTATCCTTTTTCATTACAGGGTGTGAACACACTTCGAGACACTGTGCGCGTTTGTTTATGGTCACAGCGTGAATGCATGGAGACACTGCGTGTTTGAAAACAGAGGCGGAACAATGGAAGTAACACAAATGGCAAACTATTTTATAACTATTGTCTGCAAAAGTTTCTCACGGGATTAGCAATCGTGCCTGCTGCTCTGTTTACCCGTTGTACTTCCAGTCTAATTATTTTATTTTTATGGGCACAAACCGATATCTCTGAATTTGATTATTTAAACTGTCTGTCTTCTAATGCAGATGAAATGTTTCTCGGTTTAATTTATTAGCAATAGAAAAATAAATAATAAAATTTAAAATGGAATTATGTTTGAATAAATGCTGACACTTGGAAGTGTAGAGTTTAAGAAAAAAATTGAATTAAATTTAGTGTGTACATGCTGGTAAACCTGTTGGTGGGTTCAATTCTTAACTTTCCACAATCAAAGGGTCAATGGGAAAAAATGTCAAAGTCAAGATTTTTATTCTTTGATTATCGCCCACCACCAAAAGGCATAATGTCTTTGCTTATGTCTGGATGTATGTGCCCATGTGTGTTTGCTTATCTGTACCATTTGCAGAACATCTAATGAATAACTGAATGGATCTTTCCGAAACATTCAGAAAGTAATGTGTGTTTCTAGATGTAAGTTCTGTAAATGACTCAGTTTCTACCACACCATTTTTTTGGCTCAATATCAGTAAAAAATAATGAATTTTAGTTAGGAATGCACAATATTATCGGCATGGTATTGATATCGGACGATATTAGCGATAAAGTTAAATATCAGCCGTTCCATCAAAAAACTCACTGAAATAAAAGGCTTCTGTTTTAGTTTGTTAATTTAAGAAACTGTCAAGTATATCTATTAATGCACTACTACTTATGCACTTTTCACTTGTCGCTTGTGAAAAGGTTGAGTTTAGATTTGTGAAAATTTACAAATTTGCACTGTTCGAGTGCTGTCATTGTGTTAGAGAGTAAATGTCATGAATAAATATACCATTAAACATAATCAAAATTGAAGTGTTACATCATTTTCAGACCCTTTTTGGCATCTGCATTTGGGAGCAGGCCACTGTAGTATGACATATATATAGTATGACATATCCTGAGATATATTCATACATTAAACGGGTTCACTCATCTTTCTGGACTGGATAAAACGTGCATTGAATTTACAAAGACCATGCAGATGTAGTATTTAAATTCCACAACAGAGAAAGCTATGTAGTCTCTGTAAGTAGATCTAGGGGGGAAAAATATCGGTATTGGTATCAGTTATCAGACAAATAAGTTTTAACATATCGGCATATCGGATATTGGCCAAAAATCCCTAGTTTTAGTTGTTGTTGGGTTTTTTTTGTACCCCATCACGGAGCGAAGAGGGGGAAATAGAAATACCCTTCATCCATCCATCTGTCGGTATGTGCATGCTGTGAGTGTGATAACTTGAAAAATAAGTGAGGTACCAACTTCTATTTTGGTGTGTGACTTTATCTAAGTGTAAAAGAGGCTCCTGTTGAAAATTGAGAAAGCCATGCTTTCTAGTTTTTATATTGTTTAAAAGTCTAGTTTCCTCAAATGATTGCAGTTGCCGAAGATCAATCTATAATCACCAAGGCTACCATTGGCCACCCCCTGACACAATCCTTGCTTTTTTCATATTTAATAGCCGGTTGGCTATGGCAGCCATCTCAAGTTGGGTTGATTCCACAAGTTAATCGGTTGTAGATGTACATTCAATAATTACTTTCTGAAAATAAAATAAAAGCCCAACCAGCGGTTCATGAGAAAGTTTGCTAACATACACAGTGCAACTCTTAGTAGTTAATGCCATAGATTTAACCACAGATATCAAAGGATTAGTTAGTGGTTAAAGTATAAATTGAGGATAAAACTCACCTACTACCACATCAAATGTAAAAACTGCAAAACTGACTGAATTAGAGCCCCTTTTGTGTTTTCTAAGGTTGCTTTACTGTGGCAGCCATTCTCAATGGGTTCATCAGTTGTAAATGTACACTGTAATAATGTAATGATCACTTTCTGAAAGTTTTTTTTTTAATCTTTTATGTGTTTTATACAAAATGACCACACACAGAGACATGGGCAGAACTTCACTGCATCAGCAACGGTAACAAATATTAAAGATCAGAAAATAATAATACAAATGGGTTCTAGGCTTCGCTGACCCATATCATCATTCACAGTCAAATAAAAAAAGCTGTTCTCATGCCGCTGTTAAAGAAAATGCCTTTAAAAAGTTACAAAGAATCAATTAATGCTATTTTTAACCTAATGTTTTGGAATTATTTCAAGGTTTGACCAGTTTTAAGTAGATGATGTATTTTCAAAAGGAGAGAAACAGAGAGCAAGATAAATCCTGAAAAAAAAGAGGAAGTAGTAAAGAACAAAAGAACGAGAGAAAGCATAACAAGAGGACAAAGGAGGAATTGTGGCGACCAGTTTAGCGCTGTGTGGATACCCCGTCTGTGTTCTCAGTCTATGAATCAAACATTCAAAGCCTGAGGTTTGGGGACTCAAAAGTCTGTTCAATCTCCAGAAACTTCCCACATTCTTTTCAAGGGATGCCAAACATTTATTTGCTTTGGATTAATGTAATTACTCCCACCCCCCACCCCCTCACCCCCCCCACACACACACACATTTTTCTGGTTGTCACACAGAAGAAGCAAGTCACAATGAAAAGATTACACGACCCACATCCTGGCACGGTGGCTCTCTGACTTCATATCAGTGGCATTATATTTTGCTTTAACTTGACGTGTAAATTGTCCTTTGACAGTTCTCACGGCAACATCGGCAAACACTTCACAGTCCATGTCGTAAAAACAGACAGGCATGCAGGGAAAATGCAAGCAGCATGCATGCTCCTTCTGTTGTGTACATGTGCATACTTTCTTTCAGTGTTAGTTTGCATTATTCTAATCACAAATGCTAATTCAGCGTTAGCAATGCTTTCCTTATTTTCATTTGTTTTTACAATCTGTCTTCATACTTTGTGATAATTCAGCCATTCATGAATCAAAACAGTTATAGCTTTTGTTTATTAAGTTCAAGTATCTTTATTGTCATTCGCATTACATGTGGTACATGAGATGGAACAAAACTGTGTACTCAGGTCCCAGTTACACCCAAAATAGCAATAATATAAACTATAAAAAGAAACAGTATATAAGGATCTAAGATATACACAAAGATATACGCTAAACGAATGCCATGCAATACACTAAAGGATCTAAGATATACACTAAATACTAATAATGTAAAATAATACGGTATATTAAATAGCAGCCCGAACATGAGTCTGTAGTGAATAGATGAGTATGAATGAATACAGCAGCATGAGATAATCAGCAGCATGAGATCAGCAGCACAGATAAGTTACATATCACCAGATAAAGTGGCAATACAGTAATTTTTTTTATAGTGATTAACAGCTTCAGGGTAAAAGCTGTTCCTCAGTCTAGTGGTTCTAAACTTAATGCTCCATAACCTTCTGCCTGAGGGGAGCAGGGCAAAAAGTGTGTGCTGGATGAGTAGGGTCCTTCATGATGCAGTTGGCCCTCTTCCTGCATCTTGAGGTTTAAATGTCTGTGATGGTGGGAAAGCTGACTCCAACAGTCTTCTGTGCAGCCTTCACCACTCTCTGCAAAGCTTTTCTTTCTGCAGCCTCCATGCCACACGTTGATGCTGGAACCCAGGATGCTCTCCACTACACACCTGTAGAAGGAGGTGAGGACTGAGTTTACGAGTCCAGCTTACCTCAGCCGCCTGAAGAAGTAGAGCACTTTACGTTTATACTTAAAAAACAACAACTTTATTTAGATTTTTTTTCTGCATAGACATTGAGATCTTATCAGTTTCTTCATAAACATTGTTCTCTTTGAATTTTGCGTTAGCATGCTTTTTTTATGCAACTATTAGCTTTTAACTACATTTACAACTACATAACATAGCTCTGACTTTTCTAGCATTTTGCTACTTTTGGGTTCTAGAAAGCCTTTTGGATACTTTTAACTAGCTTTTTATTTTATTTTTACCTTTTAGCTAACCTTTTTTTTACTGTTATAGTTTAGGTACCCTTTGCTGCTTTTATCTAGCCTTTTGCTGCTTTTTAGCTAACGTTTTACTACTTTTAACTTTAACCCAGTTTCAGCATCTTCATTGAATTGCAGTAATTCTGCACTCAACGTTCCCGCTGTGTTTTCTCAGAAAATGGAGTACTGCATCTCCTTTTAAACTTTGAATTCAATTTCAGTGCAGTTAATGGGGTAATAAACAGTCTATAAGTTTCATTTAAATTACTGTATGCTTGATGTTTGAGATGTTTATTAAAACGTTTTCAAACGATCAGCAGTAATACAGAGTGGCAAAAAACAACGTAATATTGATATGATTATTTATACCAAATAAAAGTACAAAATTTGGACACATTTCATTAGAAGTCATGTGAAAAGCGCAGCTCTGTATTGTTCCATTAAAATCTATTTAGCACACAGTGTTAAATCATGAAAGTCCTAAATGCCCAAATTATTATAAGCTCAGAAACGCTGGCTGACTTTTTTTTTTTTTTTTACTGAGGCAGATAGAACTTCAGTTGTAAGTGTTTCCTTTGTTTTGGATCATAAAACTTACTCATTCTGTTTAAAACTTTATGCCAGGTTTTCACAATCCAGCTTTTCAATCTCTCTGAGCGACCCATAGCCATAACTCATGTGGCGTCGATCGTTTTTCACGCAACAGAAGTCACAGTAAACAATATGTGTAAGAGTGTAAAACATTCGCCTTCCAGCCGCTGTAAAATATCCCATAAATTCAGGGCTTTACTGTTTCATAAGCCACATCTCTCTTCATGGGCACAGGATGTAAAAAAAATTTTATTTTATTTTTAAGTATTGAATCGATTTGTTGATCAAACCCAGATGGTACAATGAATAATGTTCTTTCCAACTTTGGATCAGTTCGAATAATGAGATTTTCTTCTGGCTGCAAGATGTGTTTTAGTAACCGCTGACGCACACATCCACATCATCATGTAAATACGAATTGTAATTTTCTAAACATTTTCTTTAGATTTTTCTGTGAAATTGTTCTTTTCAGCTTTTGAGCTCATTTTTTAAATTAGCTAAGAAAATCAATAGCTATTTTTTAAAAGCAAAAACAAAATGCAGATCTCACCTCTTTCTGTGGTGATGTGAAAAACCTCCCGCACTGTCTTTGTTCCCATCATGCACCTCCAGAGGTCAGTCATGCTCCCTCTGCCAGCAGGAAGTGGCCACCTACACTGGTGACCAGCAGCAGCAAGTACTCACAGGGAGGTAAAAAGAAAATCTGTTGTAAGAATCTAAATTTGAATAAAATTATCAAACAGGACAGGATGCTATGTCTTTGCAAATACTTCACTTCTCCTTCAATACCAAATAAAAACATTATTTTGAGCATTCCCTTTTAATGATAATGCAACTGAGCCTAAATGTTTTAATCTGAAGTCTTTTCGCAACAGTTTTAGTGAAGATCCCCACCATACTAAAAGTTTTATTGTTTTTTTATTATTATTTTAATAAAACTGCTATAATGCATAATAAAAAAAATGCAGAAAAAGTATTTTATTTTATCTAAAAAACAATTAAGTTTCAAAATATTTATATAAAAAAGTGTGTTTTTCAAACAGAGTCAACTGAGTTTAGTAATGAATCACACAAAACAACAGTAATAAAACTGATTCTACTGAAAGCTGTCCGACAAAAAAAAAAAAAATCACCTTCATTTTCTCTTTAGTTTCAAATAAACAGACAGAGAAACCCATCAAAGAGCCCGAACATTTCAACCCACAGCATGTTTGAAAGATAAGGACATACTGTACTGCAGCAAAGACATGAGGAGGAAAGTTGTTTTTATCTTAAACCTGCTGCATCCTAAACGATGCAGGGATTCAGGAAACTGTGTTTAAACTGTTTCATTTAATGACATTTATAATTCACTGCATCACAGATCATAAATGCTCAATCAAGCTTAAAGAGAGATGTTTCTTTTATTCATTCACAATGTTGAGCCGTTTTAGGAACATACATAATTATGTGATAAAAAAAATGTATATAATCTTTAAATGTTTTTTCTAAAGATAAACCAATTTTCTTTGAGGGTTTTATCAGGTTTTTTTCTCTTCTTTTTCTATGGTTGCTGCCAGTTTGTTTGTAGTCTTTCAAATCTGACCTTAACTTTGCATCAAAATATTTGTGTTCTAAGTGTTGGTTTGATTTTGTTTTTTATGCCAATCTCAGCTGCAAAACCGTGAGTCTCCTCTGTGCTTTGTGACTTTCAAATGTTCAGAGGCAGGGATTTAACAGGATTTAAGGTAAATGATCCATCCATCCAGCTGCTGCTTCTTTTGGAACCAGTCAAGCTCTTTCTGCTCCTCAGGGAGGATTTTGAGGCTTTCCCAGTCCAACTAAATGACATAGATCTCTCCAATGTGTCCTGGGTCTTCCCCAGGGTCTCCTCCCAGTTGGACATGCCTGGAACACCTCCATAGGGAGGCATACTTACCTGATGTCTAAACCACCTCAACAGGCTGGGTTTAGCAAATACTCTAACAAATCCTGATAGCAGACTGCATAAAAATATCTGCTTTGCCTTTCTCTTATTTTAGTTCCCCTTATCAAGAGTCAGAAACCATGTTGGAGGCAAATTTGGTTTCCACCACAAAATTCAAAGATATTTAAGTTGTGAGTTCTCCATATTTTACAGAGACCCTATTGGACTCCATTGTATTTTGAATATGTGTATGCACATTACTTTAAAAATCATATATTTTCACACATAAACTGTGTGAACACCAGTGATGTTCAGGACAAATTCTTCTTGTAAATGTTCAGATGATTTTCTGCTATGCGCTTCAAAACAAAACAAAATAAAATGCATCAGAGTGGGTGTGGAGGAGTGTCTTTTGGCTCCGGGGTCAAGACATGAAGCATAAAGTCCAGTGTTTCAGTTTTAAGATATTAAATCTGTTTGATAAAACTGATTATTAGCACCAAATGCGTTTCAACTCATAAAATATTCCAAGCAAGAAGAAAAAAATCTGCATAGGTCAGTAGATTCACCACGCATTCACAGCGATGCTGCAGACATATTCGGGTGCAGACAAAGCTCGGGAAGATTTGCTGAGAGTGTTGCAATTTCTGGATGTTACTTGAAGGAGCAAACAGGAAAATCTCTGCAAGAAATCCAAAATGAATGCTGAATTACTCACGGGAGTTACTCTTTGATATGTCAGAACTGAGTCATGTTTACCGTTTGTTTCCAACTACCCAAGTGTGGTGAAAACCCTTTGAGTGAGGCAAACAGAACAACTTTACTGGTTTAAACCATTTTAAGTTGAGGAAGTCGTACAGTTTAAATGGACTATTTCCAGCTATAATTTTTAAAGTGAAACTTCATAATCTGTTTGTTTGTTTTTTTAAGTGAATGGAAGCTCAGCTCTTATCTTTCTCTTCCAGGTGTGTGTGTGTTTGTGTGTGTGTGTGTGTGTGTTTTGTTGCATTCACATTAGCTCTGAACTTTATGTCACATTGTTCAGTCTTTGTTCTTCTAGTAGGTATTCTTTGTTTTGGTCTACCCCGTTTCCCAGCCATGTCCTTTCCACACACAATCAAAATGTTCTGCACTTTTAGCCTACTTGTGCACCCAACATCTCTTTGACTTAGATGTGGGGAAAAAATACCAGTCTAGATCAGATGTAGGCAACATTTTTTTCTAAAGGGACACATACAAAACTGGGACTGTTGCAGATGACTAGACTAACAGGTTAAACTCAGTTGTGCCAAATATGAATTTCATAATCATTTGTAGAACATGATTTTCATTTGCTGTTATGGGAAAGCATTGGAACCGCCACCGATTTTTTTTGTGCCACCGATCAAATATTTGTGATTTATTTTTTTAAATTTTTTTTGTGTATATGTAATAAATATATAAGGCGATAGTCAAAACAAATAGCCTATTCCATTTTGGACACAGCCAGTCATTAGCGTAAAAAATCATAGATGTTCCATCTATTAAAGTTGTTTTAGATGTTCTAACAGCTACAGACGCATTTCTCTGACTGTAAAGGAACATTAACTCCACTAAGTGGTCAGGTCTCAAATATTCACAATAAAAACTAAGGGAGAATGCAGCTATTTTTATTGTGGATTTGGAACTTATTGTTGCCACCTTTTTCAGCTACGATG
Source organism: Nematolebias whitei (assembly GCF_014905685.2). Classification (NCBI taxonomy): domain Eukaryota; kingdom Metazoa; phylum Chordata; class Actinopteri; order Cyprinodontiformes; family Rivulidae; genus Nematolebias; species Nematolebias whitei. The sequence goes on along the minus strand of NC_056511.1, from coordinate 11,146,755 downwards.
TCCATTCTGATCCATTCTGTGTATTAGTCATGGATTTAGTGTAATTCAGTAAAAAATGGGCCCAGAAGTATTGATGCCAGCTGTTTTCTTTGCAGATGTTTGTTTGCACACATGCATATGCACTGTAAGACTGCTCCTGAATCCTTGATTCTTCTGCTGCATGGAGCAGTGTGGAAACACACGCACACGCACACCCTCTCCTCAAATCTAAACAATGATCCATTACAAAAATCCACATCCTCCTCCAGCCCACATCAGTCCCGCTGCAGCGGAAAAACTGATCCCAGAATCTGCTGCTAACTGTCAACTGCAGGACTCAGAGCCGCCCACTCACCACTAGAAAGAGACCACTGTGGATGCACACATTTAATAGGCCTGCCATCAGAGTAAATGGAAGCTTAGTTTGCAAGCGCTCAGATCTCTCTGATTTGGGACATCTTTTTTTTTCCTCTTTCAAAAAACCTCAAGAGCAAACACAATGGTGAATCTGTTGAGGGTGTAATTGTGATTTTTGTTTTTGTTCTGATCCTTGTCATTGGAGGTGAATTATCTGGCTTGTCACAGCTGTCCCTGAGGTTTGTGTGTGGCATCTGGATTAAAAAAAAAAATCTGTGCTTTCATGTAGGTCTCAGTTCCCTCCCACTGAACACATGCAGTCACTTGAACCGGCTGCTTGCACACAGTTAGTTACTTTTGTTTTAAATGACGATACAACTGTATACAAAATACCACAGATTCACCAACAAAGTCTTAAAATGTACTGAGTACCAAAGTAAATGTATTTTCTGTGAATGCTAAGTGCTCAATGAGTTTACTTAAAGTAAAATAAGCTAAAACTGAGTTGTTAAAACTAAAAGAAGCAAAACACTAGGTAAAAGCTAAATAAAGTGTTAGCTAAAGCTAAAATAAATAAAATGCAAGCTATAAAATAATGCTAGCCTAAAGGTAAAAATAGCAAAACACCTTATAAAAGCTAAAAATCCAAATTGCTAAATAGAAGTAGCAAAACATAATCTAAAAATAAAAATACATAAAATTTAAAAGTAGCAAAAGCTAGCTAAAAGGAACAAATTATAGCTAAAATCTAAAAGTTGCAAAATGCTAGTGCAAAAATAAAAGTAGTAGCTAAAAATCAAGTTAGCAGAGCTCTAGCTAAAAGTAGCTTAAAATGGTAAAATGCTAGCTAAAAGCTTAAAGTAACAAAATATTAGTTAAAAAGTGCAGTGTGCTAACTAAAATGTAAAAGTAGGAAGACATGATTTGAAAAGTGAAAGTAGCAAAATTCTAAAGTGTCTGAAAGTATGAAAAGCTTTAAAGGAGTAAAAGAGACCAAAATAAAGCTAGGATGCTAAAGCAGATTTCATAGAGAAAAATTATTTCCAAGAAATTAGAGAGAATGCATTACTATGAGGAAAAAAATGGTAAGTATAGTAAAATTGTTTGAAAATTATAAATATGACAAAAACCAGAAGTCAGTCAGAATGTCCCAAATAAGCTGAAAGTTTTGACATTTTAATGGTTAAAATAGCACGAAGTATGCTAAGTCAGCATTCACTCAATAATTGAAGGGAGACGACTAAATTTAAAAAAATGCATGTACAATGAGTCCAGTGTGAGTTTGTGTGTGTGCATCATTAATCTCTGTAATCCTTGAGGTTGCCCACTGCTTCATTATGAACATGATCGGCCACACACTCTGCCCTACACTACCATTTATATCAAACGCCACATAATAGACCATCTGTGGACTCTGCATGGCTAACTCATTATCATCACCACAGGTTCCTCTCTGCCGCAGTCAGAAAGTTACTTTATTTTACTTTTCCCCCCCATTTTCCAGTCTCTTAGCAGCTAAGTTGACCAATGTGTAGCGATGGACACAGCTGAGATAAATGTTGAGATTTGGTTCAGCTACAGCTTTAAACATTTTGGTTTTGATGGGAGGATACAAACGGAGGATGAATAGAAACCCTATGAGTCCGCTCACATAAGAAAAAAAATAAATCTTTAGTTGTTAGCGGTCATCTAAAGTGCATAAACCACTTTAAAAAGTCTAGGATTCCTTCAAGGAATGCCTATTTTTTTTCTCAGAGTTTTAGAATCATTTTATGATGAGAAGAGACAGAGCTATACGCGTTCGTTCAAACTTTGTAAATGATGCTTCAAGCTGTCTCATGTATTGCAAGATCTCTTAAAGATTTGTTAAGGTCTGGTTATACTTTACAAGACTTTAGGACATCGGATCTTGCTGACAAGCTTTGAGACAGTCTTTTTGCATAGACTACTCATATTCAAAGAGAAACCGCTGGGTAACCCACTGTCCACCCACTGCAGCACATGTCACTTGCAATCAGAATCAACACAGGCAGCGCAGTCATCAGAGTGGATGTTAATTTTCAGATGATGACTGGAGTTATTGGTAGAAAATCTGTTATTTCTTTTGTTGACTGGGGAGAAGCACTATTTTGTAAATTTGTCTCAAAGATACCATTTTTGACAGACAGTGCTGGAACGTGCACCTACACTGCCCCACCATGTGCGCACTCCCCCTCTGTCTGCATGGCCATGGTGAACCACCTGTGTCTCCGCGCTGTCTCCTCAATCTCTTTCCACAAGTTCTTTGTGTTTTTGACTTTGTCATTTTTGCTACAACAGTTGTAAAGGTGACTGTATTTTCTAAGGGCCTTGGCCAGCAATTTGCTAATGAAGTTAGTGATATGTAATCACTTTAGGATTAAATTTGTCCTTCCCTTTTGACCCATCACACGTGAAATACATCCTAGTGGAGCAGCGGTTAGCTTAACAGTTAGGCACAAAGTGTCTTGCTCAAAGACACCATGACTTATGGGCATTGCGAGGAATCATACCTGCGATTTTCTGGTCCCAAGTCGGCTGCACCACACCTGCTGTGCCAATTGCACAATGCTCGGCACATACCCAGTAAGTAGCTAATTCTGACTGGGGGCATAACAGGGTTTTGAGAGAGTGAGTAGAAAAATATGCTATTCTTTTCACACATGTTAGCAAGACGTACAGTACCTTAGGTATTTCTCATGGATCACAAACCAGCCTTTAGTACTCAGAGTGCATTTTAAGGATGTGTCTCATCTACTAGTAAATTTCTTTTGGCTGCTCCCTTCATCAGGGGTTTCTACAGTGAGTGAACTCATATGAAAAATGTTATGCCGAATGTCCTTCCTGACACTACCTAGGCTCGAACTCGCAACCTCGGGATTACAAGACCATGGCACTGACCACCAAGTTATCTTAGCCCCATATGTGTCTCATTTATTACGACACCAAAATTTAGCTCAATATCTGTAAAAGGTTGTAGCCAAAAATTAACCAGTTGCAAATGTTTATAAAATCAAGTATACAGTAGCTTTCAAAAAAATTTCATTAAAAACAGTCCAGTGGGTCACAAAGTGTTTTGCTGACTGACAAATGTAATTTATTCCAATAGTTAATACTTGCTCTCGCTCAAGACGGATGCCTTCTCCTCTCCCTCCCCTGTTCTCCTCTTCCTCCTGCTTTTGCTCTCTGTGTGTGTCTTGGAGCTCCTGGTGCACATCTTCCGAACAAAAAAAATACTATTATGGATCTGGTGAGCTGGACTTTCAACGCAATTGACAAAATCTTTGCAACAAAACGACAGGGGCCTGGGGAGCCCTCATGTCCTGCCAAGACGCTGTGGGGTACAGTAGGGATCCATGGGGAGTTTGGCAGCTGATGTGTCTTTCAGTTCTGTCTCAGGAAGATGCCATAGACTTTTATATGATTGGATTCATGATAGCAGGGTTTCTGCTTTTTGGCATCTGCGGGTCCCTATGTTATCAACTCCTGAAGAAGACATCGGCAGCAGCAGTTTCGGCCATGGCAAAACTTCAGCGTCTGTATGAAGGTTTGTGCTTAGTACTCAAAATCAGCTGATTTATGAGCTAAACTGTAAAATAGAAGCCATTTGTGAGAATCGCAGGCCACCTGCGTCTTTTAGGACTCGCCAGCACGTTGGAGTCGACCTTGAAGAAGGCTCATAGCACGGCTCAGTGGAGTGGAATGCCCATAAATCTGGCCATTTTGGATCTGGAAAGTACCAGTTGGATTCAATACTGACAAGAAAAAAGTCTGCCTGAAGAAAATCAACAATTGTGACTTATCTGAATCTGACTCCCCCATTTGGCCTCACGTACAGGCCGACTATCAAACTTCTCCTAGGACATGTGTAAACTAAGGAAAAAGCTTGGTCTATCGCCCCCCCCCCCCCCCCCCCCCCCAAAAAAAAAAGAAAAAAAACTTCTGTGCAGGCTTATCAGAACTGATGGCTGAACAACAACATAATCAGGACTATGGCCTAACTGAAATTGCAACGTCTTGACTTTGAATGCATATGAAATTGTGTTTATAAATGTGCTTGCTGGTAGAGTTTTTGATGTCTCAAATCGTATGATAGGACAAGATGTGGAGAGATCTTTTTTGTAATACCGCTATCCATCCTCATGGCCTTTTACCTTTTTCTATCTAAAAAGTATTCTGATAAAGAATAAGAGGCTGTGCTCTTGTAGCAGTCCGCCCATCTTTCGGATGACTGTACCAACATAATCTCACTGTATCCTGGTACAATGATAATAAAGCTTATTCTGATTCTGATTGTTCAAAGTTACAGCTCCTCAGACTGAGGAAGTCTCTCGGATGAGAGACGAAACGTTTCTACATTTTTTTGTTGTTTTGCTTTGTTTTGAAATGTTTCTACAATTTTTTTGTTTAGTTTTTTTGAATGTCCAGAAGACCAAATGTAACTTTTTTTTTAGATCTGCACAAGTAATTAAGTGTTGCAATGGAGTCAATGTTCAGCTGAGAAAACTGAGAAACACAGGATATAAAAATACTTCATACAGTTTCAAAAACACAAAGTTTGTTTTCTCAGTCATCCAGGTATATAAC
>NC_056511.1:11112459-11141804 GCF_014905685.2 Nematolebias whitei | reverse complement strand
CTTTTCACTAATGGTTTCAAAAACACAAAGTTTGTTTTCTCAGTCATACAGTGTTCACTTGAACTACTGAATAAATTTTAATCTTGAGTTATTTAGTATGGAAAATTGTACTCTTTAATGGGCCTTCTCTGAACAGAACTTCTTCCTGATTCTCCAAACCCAAGGTTTCTCTGACTGTTGTCTACTGCAGGTAAGACACTCACAGCTCATTTGTAGGCCACATGACCAAATGTACTTTCAAAAAGCAATCTGCGCTCTGATTAAACTTTGGGCAGAACCCTTGTCGGACAGAGCCAAGCCTTCCTGACTGTGGTGAACACACTAACCACTAATATCAGGTTGGTGCAGCAGAGGAGAACAACAGCATGGCCGCACTAACCCAACAGCTGCAGCTTTCTGCCTCAAAATACACAAGAGAAATTAACCACTTAAACAGCACAACAAGAATATCTCTAATGACACGAGAATTTATAATTACATTAAGATTGTGGACACCTTTTACTCTGTATTGAGAAGTTGTTGCTGTTTTTGTTGTTGGTTTTAAATAACTTCTTGATCTTTGAAACTTTCAGTCTTCTCCCCAATGACATTCACAATCACAAGTAAACTGAACGTAAACTTTTTTCATGACAAAACAATAGAAAGGCAAAAAAAAAAAGACCAAAAATATTTTTAAATATATGCAGATATTTGGAATGCATCAAAGGTTTGTTAAAAACAACCCCATTGAAAATCCTAAACATTAACCACAAGGTGATGCTAAAGCACAAATGGATAAATGACCACTCCGGACCAATCCGTCTTGGTCATTTAAACACACTCAGCTCAGTTTTATTTGTATAGTTCTTTGTCAAATACAAGTTCATCTCAGCTGAAAAGGTAAAAATCATGTCATATTACAGCAGTTTGTAATGAAAGTAGTGTTCCTTGAAGGAACAAATCTTGTTTTAGTGCCACAATCTTAAATTGCATTAAATTACATGATTTTCAACCTTTATTGGCACTGAAGGGTAAAAAGCAATAAAAATGAACATATTAGACAAAAAGAGAGTCAGAGTCAGAGTTTCTTTATTGTCATTCGCACCTCATGTGGTACATGTGGTGGAGCGAAATTATGTACACAGGGTCCCAGTTACATCCAACAATAAAATGTATAAGAAAAACAGTAATAACATCTAAGATATGAACTAAGAAAAACATCAACTAAATATACACTAAGCACTCATAACATAAAACATTGAACATCACCACAAACATGAACATGAGTCTGTGAGCAGATGTGCACGCATGAACACATCAACATTGAAACAGATCAGCAGCAACATGAAACAGATCAGCAGCAACATGAAACAGATCAGCAGCAACATGATATGGTTTTTCACAGTGATTATTCTAGTTAGAGATTCATGAGTCTAACAGCCTCAGGGTAGAAGCTGTTCCTCAGTCTAGTGGTTCTACACTTAATGCTCCTTAACCTCCTTCCTGAGGGGAGTGGGGCAAAAAGTGTGTGTGCTGGGTGGGTGGGGTCCTTCATGATGCAGGTGGCCCTCTTCCTGCATCTGGAGGTGTAGATGTCTGTGATGGTGGGGAGACTGACTCCAACAGATTTCTGTGCAGCCTTCACCACTCTCTGCAAAGCTTTTCTTTCTGCAGCTGTGCAGCCTCCATGCCACACATTGATGCTCGAGCACAGGATGCTCTCCATTGCAAAAAAGGCTAAAAAGTGAGCAAGCTAAACCACTTATTAGGGAAGTAAAAAAAAGAAAAGTTTTAAAGATAAATTCAGCAACTTCTGCCACCAAAACATCTTCATTTGGAAAACAAATTATTATATTATACTCGTGAAACAGTTACTTGAACACATGCATGATGTTTGCCAGCTCAGTAAACAGTCTCATTCTGATGTAATGCTGTCATTAATTCAAGTCTGCACCATTCATTTCCTATAGGACCTCATTCTTGGTTTCACACACTGATGACATATTTGTCTTTTTGTACTTACTATAATGAAATGACCTTGAAGGGAACTATTATTACAGTACAGGGGTTAGAATGTGTAATAGGAAAGAAAGAGTTGTTTCCTCTGAGTCGATGTGCAGTTTTGTAGTTCATCAACATGTAAGAGTGTTGATTCAGATCTTATACATTACAAGTTTAAAACAGAGCCGCGTTGCCTCAACTCCAGTAGATTACACTCCTTTTACTCTTTAGAAAAAGGCACTTGTTGTTCTGTTAGTGTATGCGTGCGTGCGTGCGTGTGTGTGTGTGTGTGTGCATGGGCGCGTGTGTGTGTGAGGAACAAGGAGTGAATGGCTTGGCTCCACATCAAAGGCCCATGCGAGTCTCTGCATTAACGAGGCCCTTTGTTTCCTGCCTCCCAGATTACAGCACGTTTCTCCCTGTGCTGTGCTGTGTGTGCGTGCGTGTGTGTGTGCACGTGCATGACTGAATGGAGGGCACAGTAACCCGTACACCAAAGGCCAAGGTCTGATCCTCCTCCTCATTTTCTTCATTCAATGTAACCAAAATGAAGTGGATTCGAGCCAACTGCACTTTCTCATTTTGCTAAAACTGTCTCCTCTCTGCAGTGTTTAAAAGTTGGTGCACTGCGATTTACATGAATTACAATAGAATAACTTTTTAGATCTAAAGTTGTTTTCATACCAGCCGATACTGTCTTTTGAAACTCTAGCACTGCAGTATAACGGTTTGTCAGCGCCAACTAAATGGAGCATAAATCAATAGTTTGTTCCAGGTTGATATTTTAAACTAAGCAAGAACTGTACAATGAATAGAGACTTAACGTTTGTAAAAAAAAGATACATATCTTTTTAACTAATCATACTTTGTTGAAAACTGACATTCAAGGGGCAACTATAAGACTGTTAGGGTTTACTTTAAGCTGTATTGACATAAACATTTTTCATTTTGAAGTAATTTAAAATTGAAAACATTCCCTATTTAAGTGTTCTCTACTGTCTTTTGATCAAAAAGCAAGCTGTGTCCACACAAACACAAGGGAAACACATACCATGGGGCAAATTGTGCAAATAAAATTGCTTTCTTCCTGTACATGTGGCAAGATGACAAAATGCAAATTTTATTCTACAAATGCAACTTGGTAGGCAATGTTTATTATTATCTAGCTATAAGTTCTTTTATATTAAGCTTTCAGAATACTGAAATTATTTGCACGTGAAAAATGTGAGGTAAATGGACTGTTCTTATATTTCTTTCCTTTCCATCTAATGAAGATACTCAAAGCGCTTTACAACCCATCCCTCATTTACCCATTAATACTAGATCTGTACAAAAATTAATATATTTATATATATAATAATCAGTGCTTTCTCACATTCATACACTGATGGGACACACATCGGAGGCAATGAGGGGTTCAGTGTCTTGCCTGGAGACACTTCAACATGTGACTGCTGGTGGAGTCAAACCCCCAACTCTTGCATTGGAGAACAACTGCTCTAACCACTCAGCCACAGCTGCCCTGTAGTTCTGTACAGCAAACAATAACTATAATTATATAATTTTCATTCAACCTTTATTTTTACAGGTTAATACCATTGAGCCTCAGGGGCTCATTTACAAGAGACCTGAATGTATATTTTCCTGTATCTTTTGTGGAATTAAACTAATTCTGCATACTTTGTGCTCCTTTAACCTTTTATATCAAAATGTTCAGCTCTATGAGAACGGTATGCTATGAATAAGTTTTTGCAACTTTTATACTTTGTAAAAGTATAAAACATCAATTTAACTTCAATTTATTTAAAAAAAAACTTCTCTTCAAAAATTTGATTTAGTGTACTCATTTTATTTTTGCCTTCCTCTGCTACTTTTGACTTTTAATTACAGTTTTGCTACTTTAGGCAACTATTTTAGTAGTTTTAGCTACAGTTTTGTTAAATTTTTGCTGCTCTGTTGCTTTTTTTTTTTAAGCTTTAGCATGTTTGGCTACTTTTAGGTAGGGATGCACGATGTTAGATTTTTGGCTGATATTCGATATGCCAATATGTTAAAACTTATTTGGCTGATAACCGATATCAATACCGATAATTTTTTTCCTAGACCTGCTTACAGAGACTACATAGCTTTCTCTGCTGTGGAATTAAAATACCACATTATTCTGCATGGTCTTTGTCAGTTTGGCCTGTTACCAAATGCAGATGCCAAAATGGAGGCTGAAAATGATGTAACACTATATAAATATATAATATATATATTTTTTAAAAACAGTGCATTTTATATCGGTGCGTTATTTTGATGGAATGGCCGATACTTAACTTTATCGCTAATATCCGTGATCCTGATACAATGCCAATAATATTGTGCATCCCTACTTTTAGGCATTATCCTGATGCTTTTAGCTACTCTTCAGCTGCTTTAAGTTTAAATTTTGTGTTCTGCTCATTTTATTTTGTTTTGCTTGTTTTAACCTTAACACCGTTTGCTTAACTTCTTCAATAAATTTCAGCAAATTCATTTCACACTCTGTATTCATACACATTTTGGCAAAATATTAAGTTTTCTTAGTTTTAAATAAGCATGCATCATTGCAGCTACATGTAATAATGCATGAATATTCCTTTGACTCGCATCTTGAATTTGTGCCCTACAAACTCAGTTTTAGCTTGATGTTTTGTAAAATAACTTTCCAGGATGTAATATTTAATCTAACTAATAATAATAGTAAATGTAATAGTTAATCTAAAAACACTGTTTGTAGAACATATTAGAAAACGGAATACTTTAAGAAACCATCGCTGGCTGAATAAATCCTATCATTAATATTTCCTCCTCAAACTATTAGTCATTTTGCCAATTTACTGATTAGTGATGTGATTTGCATTTGATGCAAGTTAGTTTAGACAAAAAACATGGTTTATAATAAAAGAAGTGCCATTGCTTATCTGATTCAACCTGTAATTACCTTATTAAACACTTTAACTTCAGAATCTTGTGCAAAAAAAACAAACAACTGTATGTCTAACAGTACTTTAAATTTGACCAAAAAGAGAGTGTGTGCATGTGCTTGTAATAAATGATTGTGGTGCAGAAGTTTTTTTTTTCCTCTCATTTGCAGTCGCTATCAAACTCATCTTTCATAAGCTGTGGCATGATGTGGAAAAGCGCGCCTTTAAAAAGCTTATGGCGTGAAACAGATTGAAGATGGAGCTATGCAACCACAGCTCGCTTTCTATTTCCTCTGAACTTTTGAGAAGATAGCAGGTTGAACGTAAACATCAGATTGGGTTAGTTTCAGACTGGAAGAATAATTACAAAGCAAAGTGAAAGTAACATAATATATTTTATACGCGTTTGTGCTTTAGGCTGTGTTTAATAATATCTGCCATGTTGACTTTCAGTGCTGCACTTCCTTCCATCTCCAAATGGTGCAGTGGTTTCTGTTCACATCTTGATCTAAGCTCCAAGTCCCATGTAAAGCATTTGCATCGTTGTCCACTGATCATCCACAGAGGAGCAGCAGAGTGTTTTCAAAGCTTTTTTTCCTCTAATGTTTATGTTTGTTGATTCCATCCCCAAAGCCCACTGCAGTGCAGATCTGTGATATCAACTCATAAATGTTTGATCAGGAGTTAACGAAGAGGTAAAAGAGGCAGCACTCTGCTAAATCAAACAAGACGGACTCAAGTCACTCAGCAAACCGAATCTTAAACAAGCCTCGTTATCTTCCACGCTACGACGAGTTCTGTCTCTTGTTTTTACTTGGGCTTGTTTTAATCAGCTGGTGTCCTCAGTATCAACACTGTTGTGCTGTTTGATGGGAGAAGAAACTATTTGTTGTGCTATATTAACACCCGGAGGAAAATGAGCGTTGTCCCTTTTTCTCTCACATTCAAACTGATCACCTTAATTTCATCATGGCTTCTGTAAACTTTGTTCTTGGAGGTGTTACTGCTGTCGCTCAAGTTTCCACCTCTGGTTTTACTTTCTTAATGAGTCTTTGAATTTCTGAAATGCTTCAAGGCGTTTTCAGTCTCCTACATATACTAAACAATTCTTTGCACAGGTGTATTGGCATCCTGTAAAGATAAACTGTACTGTATACAAATGTCCCAATTGAGGTTTCAGTGTCTCTGAATATTTTGTTTTTAATGCAGCAATAAGGAAACCACTCTAGGTTGAGTCTTTATTGCTGATGATCTTGCTTCAAGAGTTTGAAAACAAATAAGCATAAATCAGCCCTGATCTTTAATCTCAATGAAGCCACATAAGTGTAGAATATTTGGTGCTTGGGTTGATACGTTCACAGTTTCACTGAGACACAAAATAAAGCTGGTGAAAAGATTAGCTGAGGTTCCACATGCTGTTTTGAAGGGATATGGTTTTGATTGTAGGAAAACTACCAATAAAAAGCACACAAGTGGTTCTAGTTAGGAGCAGTTTGCTTGGATGTGGCTTAACCCCAATGAAAGGACATGATTTAATTACTCTGCAGCTTTAATGCGCCTGCTGTTTCCTCAGAACGCACAGTGTCTAATCTTTCTTCTTCAACCAACTGTGATTCATCTTGAAAAATAAAAAATAAAAACACATTGGTGAAAGAACATTTTCCCCACCTCTGATTAAGCAATGAAAAAAGACTCGCTGGAATTTTATTTTTTGTAGTAAATGGGTGCTTTACTTGACAGTGGGTTGAAGTTTGCAAATAGTGTAATTAGTACACACCAGGATTTTCTCTTCAAAACAAAGTGTCTCAGTCTGCTTTCATATTTTTAATGTGTTCAGACTGAGCTTCCTGAAAATAAGCAAATTATGCTTCTCCTTAGTCACTAGTTGCTACTTGCTTTGTGCAAAAAGACATGTTTTGGGAGGTTTCCCAAGATTTTTGCAGATTTTTTATGCAAAACTGGAAATTTTGTTGCAGGGAAATACGCTTAAGAAGGGATATCCATCTTTACAACGCATGCAGAACATAAGACACCAGACTTTTGACAAAACTTCTTGAGTGTTAAGACAACTGTGATATCAAATAGGGTTGTTTTCCTGGTATTTTCCACATGCTCTGTGCACCATCCCTGGCACAATTCTCTCAAACTGCACCAAGATGCAATAGAAGTTGGTACAAGACTAGTACACAGCTACCACGAGTATCACGTCAGTGCGAGGTTGTTTCCATGACCTTGTCGCAATCATGGCCGTAGTCAAGGCATGAAGATAGTAATACCAGTCCTGCTTAATGAACTGCAGTGGTGGGCACAGCTAACTAAAAATTATTAGCCAACGCTAAACAGATTTCTTTTTTTTTTTAAAGGAAGCTAATGCTAAAGCGCTAATTTTCATCATACACTGCTAAGACTCTGTAATGTGACAACGTAAGTCAACATAAGTGTTCCTGTTTTTAGTATTTTACATGGCTTTATGATGAAGTTGTTTTGTTTTTATATAATTTATTTTATTTACTTTTCATTTTATATGCTTTTTATATGATTGTCTATTGTTGTCTGTACCTCATCTGTGTTCTTTGTTGAAAACAGGTCTCTCTTGTAAATGAGTCCTCGGGGCTCAATGAGACCAATAAGTATAAATAAAGGTTGAATGAAAAAAAAACACAACTCAAAATGGTTTATTAAACACAAGTAAAGCATCCCTGTCCCATTCAGAGGTGAGCTTTGAGAAATTAATCCGGTGGGGAATCAAAGAGGCAGAGCAGAACTCAGCTGTCCTGAAGCAGAGTGATGCATTCAGTGTGTATCAGCCATCTCCCTCGTGCTATTTACTATAATGAATTAACTCACTTTGGCAATCTTCTTTGTGGTTAACTACTTTTATAAACTAACTATAAAGTTACTGAGTGTCATCATCAATATTCTGTCTGTGATAAATCTGTTTGCATTAAAGGTTCAAGGTTCTTTATTGTCATTCGCATCACATATGGTACATGAGGTGGAACGAAATTGTGTACACAGGGTCCCAGTTACATCCAACAATAGCAAAAATATAAAGTGTAAAAACAAACTGTAAATAAGGATCTGAGATAGATACTACAATATACGCTAAATGAACGCCAAACAGTATGGTAAAAGATCTAAGATACGCTAATCATTGATAAGGCAAAAAACAATGCACCGAACAACAGCAGCACAAACACGAGTCTTTGTGGGTAGATGAGCACAAATGAATGAATACAGCAGCATGAAATAATCAGCAGCATGAGATCAGCAGCAAAGATGTGTGAAATGTGTGAGAGTCACATCCCAGAGATAGTGTGAGGGTTGCAAAGCATGCTGTGTAGGAATTATGTGTGTAATGTTTCTGACTGTTTACAATGTTTCTGGGTTTGAAAACTGATTTTTCATGTTATTTTTCTGTTCTGGTTGGTTTGGCATTTATGTTAAAGACTGTTATTGGCTGTAAAGTGACACCACGAGTGTCATGGCTGTTTGAGGTAGATATGAGGGGGGAAAACACTGCAAAGGTGGTGGCTTCACCAGGTGGTGCTTAGTTTTGCTTAACTCTGTATAGCATAGTATTGCTCCATGTAACTCACCATTCTCCTGTACACTTGCACTGCAGATGGTACATGGTAAATGGACTGTACTTATATAGCACCTTTCTATCTCATTTCAAGACACTCAAAGCACTTTTACACTACAATCTGTGCCTCATTTACCCATTCATACTTAGATTACTAGATCTCTACAAAGCTAATTGAACAAATCATTCTAAAGAGACTAATCAGAGCTTTATCACATTCAAACACCGATGGGACACACATCGGAGGCGATGAGGGGTTCAGTGTCTTGCCCATGGACACTTAGGCATGTAACTGCTGGTGGATTCGAACCCCCAACTCTTGCATTGGAGGACAACTGCTCTAACCACTCAGCCACAGCCGCCCTCTGCAGAGAACTGTTATTTAAAAAAATTAATTGGCAGACTTGAATTTACTGGATTTAAACTTAGAGGAAGCTAATTCTGCTAAAGGTTTTCAAAGTTAGCAAAAACGTTAATCGGAAAATTAATTCTGATATTAGCGGAACCTTGCCCACCATTGATGAACTGTATGTAAAAGACTTGTTTATTTTCTTTTACTTTGTATATTTTATGCACTACATTAACATTTTCAACATGACTGCATTGTCAGATAAGTCTGACGCCATCATAGCAAACAGCTAACATAAATATGAGTGTAGTGTTGTTAACATGCTTTCTTTATCAGAGCAACCACAGCCATTGTCTTTTTCAGATGTAACACATCAGTGCCTGTGTGTGAAAAGCTCGTCTTGTGGAGTCACAACAGCTATTCTTTGTGTCTCTCTATGTAGGTTGCTTATCGTTTCTATCTGCACACGTTTCCTTTTTTGGCCTTTCCTGTCAACGCTTACTGTCTGATGTCGCAGACGACACTCGAAGGGTGAGATAAAAGATGATGAGAAAGGATGCACGGGGTGGGTAGGAGTCACAAAAACCTGGACTGATAAAACAGGGTTTATTTGAAGGTAAAATACCGCTGTGATCTGACAAGACAAAAAAGAAATAAAGCAACTCAAAACAAAAATAAGAAGAAAGTGAATGACTGACAGCTACAGAAAACAAAAGGTCTTGTTGGGTCAGAGTAAAATATTTCAAGTGACAGCTTGCATATCGAGACTGTGCTCATCTCACGATATCGGTTTTGTACCAAGCTGACTACGGTCCTGCGTAGCTTCAGGTGAACCTGTGCACCCTTCTGATGAATGTGTGTAACTATCAGTGCAGATATTCATGGGAACTGTGTTCAGATCAGAGCGCGATGCGCTCAAGGGGCAGCGAGGCCCGAGTCTCTCTGGAAAAACAGCTGTCTATATTTAATCAAGGCGAATAAACAAGGAGTTTAAACAACTCATTTATAATTTAGATTTGCATACATTAAGCCTGCTCATTTTAATCTTTTTATTAATATGCATCAACGATATTGTATAAATATGCAGTTTTATGCAAATAGCAGTCCCATTTTCTGTTTGTATTTAATTCTGTTTCCCAGCTGTGGATGAAAATTTTCATTCAAGGCAACAGACTCAGATTAAGTCGAATATTAAGTCACAGCATGGGAGTGTATAAATATTTCTCAATTAAAAACTCTGAAGTCTAGCTGCGCTACTGTATCAGCATTAAAAATGCATCGATGTCGGGAGGAGAATGAGGGAAAGCAAGTTACGAATTGATAAGACATCGGAACTTGGAGTCTACATCTTTGAACCGTGTTTTTTATTTCCATCTTTCCCTCCTCCGATCAATGAGTTGCAACAGCTAGCACTTTCTGCTGTTTTGGAGGCTGTTACAAAATCTGGGGGATGTAAGGACCAGCCGAAACATGCTGTGCCTCTGTTCTTCGTGCCTTCTGATGTTTTTCACAGAATGTCCTACATTTTGCTGTTTCTTGCGTGAGCTGCCACTTTTTGTTGAGGCAAATGAGGAGTTTTGTTCCAGAAATGTGAAAACTGAGACATCAGCTTCTGCAGAAGAACTGAGAATCGAGTAAAACTCAATACATCTTGACAAAACAATTTAACTATTATGACATTAGTTAATATTTGGCATTTTAAACAGGAAGGATACAGTTGCTTTTTCTTCAAAACAAGATGCATGTCAAGTTAAAATGAAGGTCAGTGTGAAGTTAAGAGAAGGTTCGTTGAAAAGTACATTTTAATTTTGACAAATTGGGACATATACCAGTAATAGCACCTCCTGGATTCTTTACCATGGCCACCCGTCACAATTTCATCTTTGATGCTAAAATTAAAAAAACGTGAATTTTCATGTGATCCTCAAATTTTTTACTTTTTATTCAAAATTCTGCTAAATTTCAATTTGTATGACCAAAGTCAAGAGTTTTAATGCAAACAAGAATCTGTGCCGTAAAGAAAAATAATACTTCAGCTAAACAGAAACTACAATGTGAAAGAAAACGTCCAAAGAACTTAACGTTTTTACCTCGAAAACATTTGATTAGAACAGGGAATACGTTTTATTAAAGTTCAATTAATAAGTAGGGTATTTAGCTAGCGGATAAGTAAACACAAAAGATAAACTGAGTAAAAAGCAATAAAACAGAAATACACAATGTGTCAACTGTGCATGTGTTGATTTGGAATTTTCTAGAATTTTACCTAAATCTGGAACGGAATATGAAAAATAAAAATCATTGATGTTTAAGATGTTTTGTAGACTGCTGCAAAAATATGTTCTGATGTTAGCATGCTAGCACACTTTTCTTCTGCTTTTCTTTTCACCAAGTGATGCAACAAATATAGACGCACAATGAGTCCACACAGTTCGGTTTTCGCTAATGCAAAGTCATTTTTGACCAACATTCTGGGGCTCCGAGTTAAATTTAACTTTGAGTTTTGACTCAGATTGTTTTCAAATTAAAAGTTTTGTGCTGGTTTAACTTGGATGTTGTTGTTGGACAATCAGGGGAAACAAATCCTATGAGGAAAACTGGATGTGACAGTAGTCAAGTCAACTTTATTTATAAAGCACATTTAAAACAGCAGCTGTTACCAAAGTGCTTAACAGTAAAATCAATGGGAGTCATTTCATGGAAAACAGTAACAATAAAAATCGTGATAGTACTGAAAATTAATTTCAAGGATCAAAAGAAAACCAGAGAAAGGCAGAGCAGTAGTACCATAATACCATTTAAAAGTAATTTAATGCACTTAAAAACAAAGTTTTAAATTGGTCCTCACATGTGTAAATGTGAACAATCACTTTTTTTGTTTCTAAAAAAGAATACATTGCTCATATTAGTTAACAGAAAATAATAACTTAAATGTCCACATTTCATATGTAATGGTATCACTTTGCTAGTTCAAACTTCTAAACCAGTTATATAGAAGACAATTGATTATCTTCTAGGTTAAAAAGGGTACGAATATGCAAAATAAAACACTTGAATGTTCATGTTGAGTTTTCCTTAGAACAGCAAACAATATAAATAGTTCTTTTGTATCATTTTGTAATGTTTTATGATTCATAAATTAGGTTGCTCTTGTTAAGAATATTTACATATATTACTAAATTAAACCTCTATCTTTTGGTTAGACTCTTCCGTTTATGATGAGAGCTTTCAACAAACGTATATCAAACTCCAGTGTCTTACAAAAAAAAAGAAAATAATTTACAAACTATGTTTTATCTTGTGATGAACTTGGTACCTGTCCAGGGTGTACCTCACCTCTCACAGGGACTGCTAAGGATGGGCACCAGCTCCCCGCCACCCGAAAAGGAAAAGCTGGAGAAGAAGATGGATGGATGGATGGATGGATGGATGGATGGATGGATGGATGGATGGATGGATGGATGGATGGATGGATGGATGGATGGATGGATTAGGCTATACAAAAACAAATAAGTCACGAATGCTCAATATCTTGTGTAACTACAACACAACTTAGTTCTCCATTCAGCCACAGTTTGGGGTGTTTTGATTGTTTTCCTATAAATTTCCATGTTTCAGTTTTTGCATCTGTTTTCAGTGAAGTTTATTTCTGTACGGTTTTTCATTTTTAGCTATCAGTGTTACATTGTTACGTGTTACACGTGGAAGTTCTAGGTTTCTGTTCTCCTGCTCATAGTTTCCCACAGCTCTTCTGTTTTGCCTTGTATTACTCACCCATCAGCTATTTGCAACTCACTCACCTGCTTTTTAATTGAGTCACCAAGTAGAAAAAAGTTGTTTGTTTTCCTTCATTCTCTGGCAGAACCTCATTTGTAACTCTCTTGTTCTGTCTTTTGTATCTCCACTTGGTTTTATTTTCATTTAATATATTTTTTTTTTTGGAATGAAACCTGCCTGCATCATTGGGTCCATAACCAAACAACCAAAAACATTTGTTACACAATCAGGTATAATGGAAAAAGGAAGTGAAAAATAAACATTTGCTTCTCCCTAAATCAAGATGCAAAATTAAGGGTCAAACTTATCACTTGCCTTTTATGCCAGAGTTTTAGACTAACATAATTATGTGTTAAGAAATTAGGATGTTATAGCTGTTTTGGTCGAACCTTGTAAATAATATACAAAATCCCATGCAATACTGTGAGATGTATTAGAGCTTGAAGTGTTGGAGATGTTTTTTAGCTACTTCACTCCAACACTAGCTCAGTAGTTATATAAGTGAACGTGAGTTATAGCAATGTTGGGGTTTGGTAAGTTTGCTCAGCTGAGGCAGCCATGTTGAACTGGGTTGATGCCAAACCTTAATGAGTATATACTGGTACATCCAACGCATGCTTTCTGAGAATTTCACTAAAATCAGTCCAATGGTTCATAACAAAAAAAAAATAATCCTAACGAAGTGTTGACTCCAGCAGTTAAACTTTAATGCAAGGATACAGCTCTGCATATTCGTTCAACCTTTATTTATACAGGTTAATTCCATTGAGTCTCGGGGACTCGTAGCGCTCAGAGTAGATGTTGTGAATGACTCTTAACTACTACCACACAAATTTTTTTGTTTAAAATTGATTATTAAAATTAAGGTCTATAATGAAATTATCAGTCAGAGTCAGAGATTCTTTATTGTCATTCGCACCTCATGTGGTACATGTGGCGGAGCGAAATTATGTACACAGGGTCCCAGTTACATCCAATCCAAAATTATAACCATTTATGTTTCTGTTGTCAGTTGGCTGTGGTGTCCATCCTAAATTGGGTTGACTCCAAAAGTCAATCAGTCGTAGATTTCCACCTAATGGTTCCTTTCTGTTTGGTAACTCTAAATTGTCCCTAGGTGTGAGTGAGAGAGTGAATGGTTGTTTGTCTCGTTTGTCTCTGTGTGTCCCTGTGATGGACTTGCGACCCGTCCAGGGTGTACCCCGCCCCTCGCACAGTGATTGCTGGACATGGGCACCAGCGACCCCCGTGACCCAAAAATGGAATAAGCGGGTAAAGAAAATGGATGGATGGATGGGTTCCTTTCTGTAAGTTTCATTAGAAATTGCCCAGTGGTTCACGAGATATTTTGCTAACAGACAGAGTGTTGACTCTAATAGTTAAGTGGGAAAACTTTAAAACAGATTTTATGTAATATATTTTTGGTATTAGCCCCGGCTACTTCCACACCAAATTTGAGCAGAATAGCTCTAAAACTGACTGAGTTGTCATTTTTGTGGCAGCCATCTTGAATTTGGCAGACTTCAGACGTCAACCGGGGCGTGGCACCACAGAGGTTAGAGAAGGTAGGCCTGTGATCGGAAGGTTGCTGGTTTAACACCCGACCGACAACATCAAAATGTGGATGACACCCTCATTTGCCCCACCCTGGGCCCCTGAGCAAGGCCCTTAACCCCCACCATCTGCTCCCCTGGGTGCCCTGGATGGCAGCTCTGTACTCCACACAGAGGGCTGTGGTAGCTCGGTGGTCTGGTTGCGTCAGGAAGGGCATCCGGGTAAAAACAATTAGCAAGTCTTTGTGTGAGTTAGTTCGCTGTGGTGACCCCTGAAGAAGGGAGCAGCCGAAAGAAGAAGAGCAAGACGAACAAGTAGAAGAGTCAACCAGTTGCAGATGTGTATCCAAAGATGGCCTTCAGAGTCTTCTTAAAATCCGTCCACTGGCTCATGAGATATTTTGTCAACAGGCAAAAACACAAATCATCCCGCCTTCACCTTTCAGCGGCGGGCGATAACGAACCCAGCTGTCCTGGCGGCGGCGGGCCGTGGATGTTGTTGTGCACGCGGCTCTGGGAGCCATGAATAATGCCTGTTGATGTGAGCGCAGGAAGGTGATGTCTCTTTAAGAGGCTCAGCCCTCTGCAGAATCAAACGTACAACCCCCCTACAAGTCATCGGACCTGTCAATCAAGCGGTCGGCGCCCTTTGAAGTCGGGACTCCTCGCCTTGTCTTGGGCTCAAATGAGCTGTTTGCTGTTGTAGTGAAACATTAGTCTTCGAGCAGCCGGGGGGGGAGCACGCCACATCTCAACTTTTCTCTGTGTGGTGGGGCTTTCTCTACTTTGGAGGCGCTTCAAACTGACGGTATTTATCCGGGAAGTCACTTTTTTTTTTTTTCTTGTCAACACTTTTTTTTTTTTTTGGGGTTAAATTTCTTTTGAACTTTGTTTTTTTATTTTTTATTATCGTATATAAAAGTAGAAGGTGCAGAGGGGTGGGGGAAGTGGTAGACATGCCTCAGCTCAGCAGCGGCGGAGGAGACGACCTGGGAGCGAATGATGAGATGATATCGTTCAAAGACGAAGGGGAGCAGGAGGAGAAAATCCAGGAGAACGCGTTCACGGAGAGGGACCTGGCCGACCTCAAGTCCTCCCTGGTGAACGAGTCGGAAATAAACCAGAGGGAGGTAGGTGGGAGCAAACGCGTCTGAAGTTCCCGATGGGGCAGAGACGTCCCAAGAGAAACCCGCTCGGAAAGCGTTTAAAGTGTCTGCGTGCTGCTGGCACGCGGGTTTCTGTTGGTCTCACCTCTGTCCGTGTCTCTGTCCCTCCCCAGGCGCTCAGGCGGGGACAGCAGGGCGAGCAGAGGGTCTTCCCGGACAAACACCGACAGCATCTCGACGGAGGTACGACCAAAAAACACAAAAACATCTCTCCAACTTGCTCCCATCTGATTTCAGAGACCAAAAGGGGTAAAAACAAAACACCCGCCGTGTGAAAGTAAAAAAAACAAAAAGGAGGTATTTTGGTCACGAGGGCACGTGCTGAAGCTTTAACTTCAAAGACTTGAAATACATGTGTCAAACTGAAGGCCCCCGAGCCAAATCTGGTCCTTTTTAAACATCTTATCTGGCCCTCCCAACACTACTGTATGTTAAATGCATTTGTTTTTTTAATCTTTTTCTCATTTTGCTTAAAACATTGATAGGTTTAGTTCAAGCTTATTCTCATTATTATATAGCATGTAGAAACAACAAAAAGCAGACCAAAGTGCTTTACAGTTTAATCAAATTAAAGTGAAAACAAGGTTGAAAGGTTGAGTTTTTCAGTCATCTTTGATTTCGGATGTGGAAAGAGCAACAGTGAATGTAAAATGAGACCGATGGAACTGCAACCACGAAACGACGTCGGGTATTGACTGAAACTGGACAGTGGCTTTGGCCCCTTTTGTAACTATTTGACACCCTTGAGATGTCCAAATTCCCACCTCCACTAAAAATAAAAAAAAATTTAATAGCAATGATTCTGCTCAGTAAAAGTACACTATTTTAAAGTTTATTCAAAGTTTCAATAAAAAGGTAAAAGTATTTCATTAAGAATGGTGCAAACATTCCAGTTTTATTTGTATTCTAGAGACTTTTTAATAGTTTTCCACGAAGCTTTAAGACTTTTATCTTAGTTTTTTTTTTTTCCTTTACCACCCAAAAAGAACAGAGTGACTTCCCTTCCTCCATGTAGGCACGTTTTGAAAGTGTATACTTCACTTGGCAGCGTTAATTATAGGTTGTAGTCGGTCGTGGAACTCATTTCAGGCTTCGGTAAAAGGGGAAAAAAAAGTTACATTATTATCCTTCGAGTGAAATCTTCCACCTCGTCCAGATTTGTGGTTCATTTAGGTTTTATTTGCAAATTGAATTTGACATTTACCCCCTCCCAAGTTCGTGTTGATTGTATTATTTCTGAGTCTGTCCGCGATAAAAGTTTTAATGACGACTGATGCTGGCGTTTTGTCTCGTAGTTTCATTTGTTGCAGGTCGTCCTATCTGAAAGGCCTCAGGCTCTATAGTCGGGTGGTGGTGAAAATAAACACTCAGGCTCCTGAAGTTCACGCCTCTCGAGGCTATAGGTGACAACTGTCACCCCCAACACCCCCCTCCTCCCCCCCATAAAGTATTATATCACGTCTGTGCTCAAATGAGGATATAAACATGATGCAACGGCTCAGTAATCGTTCACCTGCTTTGCACGCACGTTTATTTTGGATGTCTGCTTTTTCTTTTTGTTAAACCTCTTAGCCGTGTTGCGCGAGTAAGTGTCACACGCTTTATTTACATCCTCGCATCTAATTTTTTCCATCCACAGCCCTAATAGTTACTTTTGCAACTTTTTATTTTACCTTAAAGTTCATTTTTAAGCAATACCGTTCTCGTGTTTAGATTAAAACCTTAATTTAACCTTCTATTTTATAACTATTGTTTACTTTTTTCTTTTTTTTTTTTTTCAGTGTCGAAGCAGCAAGATGGAGGCATGTACAAGTCGCCGGCGTATCCAGGCTACCCATTCCTGATGCTGCCAGACCCTTATCTCCCCAACAGCTCAGTTTCTCCATCTGTAAGTCCAGTTTTGGTCTGTTTTCACTTCTGGATGCTCTGCAATGCTCACTGCTGTCACTCACTGAGGGAGATCATGTCTGCCCTTCTTATTTGCTCCTACAGGCCTCCTCTTTTCTGTTATTTTAACTTTCAACTCGCATGTTGTGGTTTTGAATTTTGACAACATGGGGTTTTGGTGATCCTGCTAAAGGAGCTCATAATAACAGAGGAAATAAGAAAAAGAAAAACACTCGAATGAAATGGAAATATTTTACATTAAAGCCTATACATTTAGTTATTTCAGTAAGTCCAAACATGGACTTAAACATTAAGTGTGTTATTTTCTGCTATTTTTATAAAGTAAAGACATTTTATGTTTAGATTTTGAATACATTTAACGTATGCTGTGCAGAAAATGTCCTAAAATCAGTGAGTTTTTCGTCCCTATAAGATCCGATCACTGCACTGTTGCTGCAACCAAGAAGCATAACATTATACAGAATTTTAAACGCCTCTCCTTTCATGCAGTGTTATATTCAATTATTTAACATCAGCTGTATGAAGGTTATAATGATGTCCACTGACCAATAATTAAAAATACTTGTAAATACCTTCTTATTTTATTTTTTTTTTTTTCAAATCTCAATGCAGAACTGGTCATCTTCTTGTACACAAACTGGTTAATTTTGGTTTAATTAAGGCTGATCTGAGATCAGAGGGGGCAACAGATTTGACTCCGTCACACAGATGCGACAGTCGCCTCTCTGCAAGTCGATCGCAAACCTTCACGTGCTCTGACTTGTGCTGAAATAAAACTGCATCAAAAACGGAGTGAAATCTGTTCAAAGTGCTGCAGCTGGAATAAGCTTGCATTTGTTTATGAATTGCTAAAGCTAAGCAACTTTTAGAATTGTTGCACGTGATGTTTTTCCGTCTCTTCACGCCGAGCATGAAGAGCGTTGTCTCAGCCTTGGTAATACCGTAGATCAGTTCAACCACTGAAGCAAGCACCAAAAACACTTGGGGGTCGGTTTTAAGAAGCCACTATGGGTCATCTGATCTCATATCTATAAAGAAAACTGACAATGTTCCTTTAAGTCATCTGTAAACGACTGCATGCTGACAAGCTGCACTAAAGAGAAGCAGTTTTAACTAATTTATAGTTTGCCTTCTGCGTAATCCTGTTGTTTGATTGAACTTACAGCTTAAACACAAAATACTTTTCTGAACAGCTTTAATTTAAGACACAAGAAATTAAAGCCCTGCTGTAGCCCATATTCCAAGTTCTTGTTATCTTGAAGATACTGAGCAGCTGAAAAGTTTATTTAACTTCTGTTTAAACAAAGAAGTTGAGTAGTGACACATTATGTTTGTGTTTAAATATGTTTATTAGTTTCTGTGGAGAGCAACACGAGTTCAGCGCTTTTGTCCTAGCTTTTTCTCTTACCGCCCTTCGTGTTGGTTCATTTTGAAAACGTATAAGGATCTAAAAAAAATCTTAAGTCGTTGCAGACTCTTCTAGGAAAAAATCATTTCAAAGCTCAAGTTTTCAAGTTCCAGCTTGTAGATTGAGTGTTTTCTTATTGTTGCTGTAAAAGTTAAATCTTGTCATCTTGTTGCTTTTACATGTCGGTCAAGGTTTTGTTCACTTCACAGTAGTTGGAGTTGCTCTCAGAGAAAATAAAAAGTTCAGGTTGTGTTTAATGTTTTTTTTTTTTTTTTCTTGGAAAGATAATCCTTAAATTAGAATTCTTGTTTACATGTTTTCCTGTCGAAGTTGTTTGTTTTGAGACAAGTGCAAGTTTGCACACCAGCATCTCGTGTTTTCTCTGAATCAGTTATTCAGACTCTAACTCCATGATTGAGGGGATGTGACTGATTAAAATATGAGTGTGTGTCTATTTCTCCCTGAATGTACTTGTCGATGCATAAAGCTTCACATCTGGCGTCATGTTTGACAAACGCCGTGAGCAAGCGTGATGGTGTTCGTAGACTACACGAGTATTTGCTCTCCTCTTTTTCTTCTTCCCCGTTCAACCCTGGAGTGCCGACCGCAGAAGCCTCGCAAAAATCGCTCGTATTTGGAGGGAGCGACGTGGAGGTGGGGGGGAGGTTGTTATTGCTGCTGCCAAGATAAAGAGCACTTTCTTTCCCTGTGTGTCTTCGAGACTCCACACAATGCTCACTTGTTGCTGCTTCCCTTGTAATTAGCCCGCTAGTTGTGAGGCAGAAGCTGCGTTTCGGGCCCCAGCTACCTGCCACTTGAAAGGGGTGAGAACAGTTGTGGAACGGGTGGTGTGGTGGGGGGTCTGCGATGATTATGGATGGAAGAGATGAATCAGAAACTATAGGTCTCGGAGACTGACAGGGAAAATGACTGCTTTTTTCTTGTGTTGTGGTGTTAGCATGACACATGTTGCGTTTCTGTGCGTGTCCACGTCTGATGCTGAGCTCTCCCGACTCCCCTCTGGTTCTTTCTCATTTTCAGAGGATGTTAGATGATCCTTAGACAAATATGTTTTTGTGTCAAACCTCAGCAATATTTAATTTAATTGCAAGAGTGAAACGTAGGTTTCACTGAACTTTTCATCCCTTTTCTTAACAGTTACTTTGATTTGGTCACCTTGTCTGCCTAGTGATACGACTAGGACTCCAAGCTGTGTTTATCAAACCAGGATATATCTTAAAAATTTTCATTTGATGGCTTAGATCCAGGGTCTGCAATCTTTACATTTTAAAATGGATCAATTTGACCAACTTTCCCCACTAAATAAAGCTTTTATAGAGCCACAAAATACTTGACCTTAAGTAAACCACGCCTGGTTTAGATGATAGAGATGAACGAAGATGGGGTGAGGAAAACATGGGTTTATTGTAAATGACATCATTTTTAATTTTAAACAACAGCATGCACATTGCACATTATTTCCATATCATTCACTTATTTGATTCCATATTTATTTACTCCAGAGTCCTGACCTAGATATTGATAGATTCAGTCCACATCAGACTAGATTACAATTGATCTCATTTGGCTCAGCAGCATTTCAAGTGCTGAAGTAGAGCTGGACGATGTATCGACATTTTAAAAACATCAATATAATTTTTTTGCGATATAAGTTGAGACTATCTCGATATGTAACAATATAGTTTTACACTTGGAAATCCTCCTGCCGTCTTCTTTCTCCCACTCGCCTCCCTCCTCCCTCCTTGAACACAAACACACAGCCCTCAGCCACGCTCCCCCTCCCCTTCCTTCTTCTCCAAGAGGTGGGCAGGCAGCAGAGGAGACGTTTAGCGACAGTAAACATGAGCAGCTAATGTGAATTTATCTATATAACCTGTAAATTGGTTTGTATATTTAGACTTTTTTACCTTGTGTACCATTGTATAATTATATTGTTCTTTTCTACACTTGTATACAATTTACTTTTGTACCTGTTAATGTACCCCTGGCAGACACTTGTTGGTAAAGTTGATAAAGTTTTGTAATAATTTTTTTTTTTTTTTTTTTTTTTTAAAGCTGGGCGTGTGTGGAGCTACAGGTCCAACAGACTTGTCTCATTCCTTGAAATAAACCATGGTTCAGAACTCATTTAGCCGTAGTGTGCCTTTTAGAGGAACAGAGAGAGGTAGTAACGCGACATTAATAAATCAGCAGTTTATCATCACCAAAGATACGGTCCTTAGTGGCTACCAAGACGGCTAACGCTTTAGCCGTCTTGTTCCACAACTGAGACGGGACCGTGTCTTAGCTATATGATAAAGCTGCTGATTTATTAATGTCGCGCTACCTCTCTCTGTTCCTCTAAAAGGCACACTACGGCTAAATGAGTTCTGAACCGTGGTTTATTTCAAGGAAGGAGTTGGGTCTGTCTGAGCTGCAGCTTCAAGGTTCCAAGTGGAGGCTCATTACCGCAGTTCACACACGCTTACTCACGTGAAGGCGGTACAGCTGAATGGACTGCACTTGCATAGAGCCTTTCTATCTTATCAAGACACTCAAAGCTCTTTACAACACAATCTGTGCATTAATTTACCCATTCATGCCCTCTACTAGATCTCTACAAAGAATAATCAGTGCTTTATCACATTCATACACCGATGGGACACACATTAGAGGCAGTGAGGAGTTCAGTGTTTCACTCAGGAACACTTCAGCATGTAACTGCTGGTGGAATCGAACCCCCAACCCTCCCATTAGACGACGACTGCTCTAGCCTCTCAGCCACAGCTGCTCCCAGCTGAAGAGGATTATTATTTAATATATGTCAATAGTTTATTTTTAGGCATTTATTTTGTACAGTTACAGCTGTTGTTAATAAATGTGGCTGTGTGACAACTGGGACAAAATTGACTCGGAAATATATTTTTGCTAATTTATGGAAAGAAAAAATATCAAGATGTATATCGCGATTTATCTGAAAAATATCAAGATATAAGTTTTGGCCCAAATCGCCCAGGTTTATGCTGAAGGGAACTTGGTAAAAGTGGAAAATCAAATCAGTAAATACATTTGATAAAAAAAAAAATTGATCACAATTTCTAAAGGAAAGACATGTTCTGTTTTCATCACCTGTTAGACAGCTATGATGCTTCAATATTTTGTCCTATTTTGACTCAGAACCACTTCATTTACAGCCAGGGAGGGACTAAGCAAATAACAATTTCTCTGAATTTTTGTTTGTTACTGTAAACAGTTTGAAACTGCTGAACTCATTGTGAGAGCATCAGCTGAGAGACTGAAAGTCTTACAAAAAGTTCAACAGTTTTCTTTGGGTTTTCCTCCCCTGGGTGAAACGTGTTGGTTTATGTCCACTGCAAAAGTCAGGTCTAGAGTTTATAAGTGGGTTTTGTTGCTTTGTTTTTTACTTTGTGTAGCTTCAGTTTGGCCACAAAAACAAGTTTCCCAGAAATAAACTGTCTGAGAAACCCAAATGCAGCTGAACGACAGCTGTTATTGGTCTAAAATATTGTGCTGTTTTTACGTTAAACTAAAACTAAAACAGTGTCTGAAATCAACATTACAAAGCATTTGAACTCTGGAGAGGCAGCTGCAAAATGTCTTCCCTTCTTATTCCATTCAGCGGTAATACTCGTATTACATCACATCATGGGACATGTAGCTGTTGTCACGGTATTAGCGATATCAGCCATCCTTTCAAGGGAAGTGGTCAGAGAAAGAGATTTGTGGGATTTAGAGATGCGACTAAACTCCCTCGGCTTGTTGTCTTTGGATAAAGCTTTATCTGGAGAGTTGAAACAGTGTATAATATGCTTGTGTGTTTATGTTTGTTACAATAAGCATGTGTCTAAGAGACTTTTGGCACGTTGTTTGTATCTTCATCTGCATGCTTTCTCCACAAGATTGTTACTAATGCTTGGGTTTGTATCCAGAGTTCATTAGTGTGCTAATGTTTACTGTGTGCGTTTGGACTGTACAGATGCAGCATGTATGTCAAAACTCTGCTAGTTGTGTGTATAATGCTGAGCATTACAGTTTTCCAGGGACTTAAATGTTTGGGTTTATATACAGAGTTTTCTTTAATCAAATATCAACGTATCTGTTCTCTTCTGCCCTGCCCCAACATCTGAGCTGGTTTTGTAGCATCTGTCCACTTCAATTAAATTTTTTTTTGTCATTCTCCTGATTTTTGAGAGAGCGTTTTGATTTTGGAATGAGGATTAAGGAAATGACAAAGCTAGAGTGTTGGCAATATGTACAGCTCGATCTGTAAGAAAAACAGTCTATTTGAAACTTATTTTAGACCAAAATCTAAGTGAACATTTCTCCTGTGAGTCAAATTCTTCAGTGTTGTTCTATATTGTATTGCCTTATTACTAATAGCTGATGTTTCTCTGTGCTTTAGAAGTTTTTTGTTTTGTTTTGTTTTTACTGAAGTTTAGGAAATAGAATAAATAGAAACTAATAAAAAAGACAAATAACAGTCAAGGTTTAAAAACTATCCATTGATTTACATCGTTATAAAGTGCTAATGCTGCGCTGTAAGTAATACGAGCTTACAGATCATTTTAAATAAAGATTTCTGTGCTTCCACTGATGACAGAGTGCAGTTTCTCCAATAAAATGTACTAGTGGGCAGCAGTGTTGCTATCAGAAAAGGAGGAGGTATTAAAGATATGCATTCTTTGTAGGGATGCGCGATATTATCGGCACAGTATTGTATCGGCCGATATTAGCGATAAAGTTAAATATCGGCCATACCATCAAAATAACTTACCGATATAAAAGGCACTGGTTTTTTTTTATATACATCATATATTTATATAGTGTCACATCATTTTCAATCCCCTTTTTGGCATCTGCATTTAGTAGCAAGCCAAATTGACAAAGATCATGCAGAATAATGTAGTATTTTAATTCCACAGCAGAGAAAGCTATGTAGACTCTGTAAGTAGGTCTAGGGGGAAAAACAATCCAAGTATGAAACAGTTAGTTTCAAGTTAATTTTATAAAAGAAGCTACTCTTCCTGCTTTCACCTCAAAATAAGTCTACAAATCAGTTGGGTTTTTTATTTTTTTTTCGCAGCAAATGTGAAATTGGTGAACAGCCAGACTTCTTTATGTAATGACAGCGGAAATTACGTACAAGGTGTTTAAAACAAAATGGTTGCCTCACAGCTAAAACAAAAATAATTGGTGGTTAGTGGTAATATTTTTTGAAACCCAAGTGTTAAACCTTTACTGATACGTTTAAAAACACCTTATTGTACTTATAATGACAGACAAAACCAACTAATGTCTTTAAAGCAGCAAAGCTTTCAGAGGATTAAATAGATGGTCAGCACGTGCCTGATTTACCATTATCTGCACATCGAACTTAATATCTGATTTTTGGTCTTATATAGATTTATTCAGTGTCAACGAGGCTGTGAAACTCCCTGTGATGTGGAAGCTGTGGTCACACAAAGATGTAAACGAACTCCGAAGACAACCCTTTACACTGAAGGCTTTATTTTTCTCCACACCTGGATGCTACCTGTAAATGACCTTCTGAGCTCGCCAATTTCTTCAGGATAACGCCAAACGTTTGGTTAAATGACTGTTTGGCAGCATGTAGCCAGTCAGTGGAGTTTACAAGCTCATATTTAACTGCTGCTGACGTCTCATTTGAGGGAATTTCCTTCTCATTTGACAACTTCGTTTCGCAAACCAAATTTGAAAATTGACGGGAAGAGTGCTGAGAGGCAGTGTTTGGGGGGAAAAAACGAAAACGGTTCAACTTTATCATCTTTTTTTTATGACTTTTAATAGTCAGCTGAGAGGTTTTATTGTGCAAAGCTTTAGTATTTTTACACTGAAGACTCCCCGTCATGGCTTTCTTGTAACCAAAACAGATTTTCCAAACTTTTCGCATCAGTTTGATGGTTTAAATTTTTGTTTTGTGCTTTCAGACAACAATTAATTTTCTCCTTGCCCTTGTGTCCATCCAGAAATCCTCTGGTACTGACAGGCTTCCCTCCCCCTTTTTTTTTCCTTACTCGTTGTAACTTCCAAAAATTACGAGGTTGATCCTCCAAGATCAAGGGGATGGCGTGTGTGTGTATGTGCATATAAAACTCTAGGATCTTGCCACTTCCTTTTTTCCCATTGTGCTGCCGTGTTGACAGGGGGGTTGCTCAGCCTTCCTCTAGTCTCTCGGTAAACAATGGCAGCAACACAGGCTGAGGCCTCCCTAATCCTGCCTTTACAGACCCAGGGGCTGGGATGAGCTGCGCCGGGGCCTCCCTGCCCCTGACTGCCAATGATAAGGACCCCAAGCACTTGGATTTAAAAGGACCGAAAGAAAATCAGCTTTCACTACAAGTCAAAGATAGCTGGGACCTTTTTTTTTATTTTTCTACATGAACACTCCCTATTTCTAAAAGTAATTTTCACATTTCCTCCCGTTCAGATTATCGCTGTAGAAGTTCCTTAAAGAGACTGATATAGTTTGCAGTATACGCAGGCACTTCTGGGTGTAAGATCTGGCAGAATTTCAGTTTGTCTTTGTTGTAATGTATGTAAGTGTGAGATTATGGTTTTATAAAGTCTTTAGAGTATGTAATGACATGTGGCTGATGCCAAACAGGAGTAAATGTTTCCTTCTGTAAGAGTTTAAGCACTTGCAGAAAGAAGAAAATAAGGCATTGTAAAGAGAACAACTGTGTAATTCCCTCTCTGTGTGTGCGTGCGTTTGTCATTTAGCAAAATATCTAATGAACCAGTGTACAGATCGACAACAAAAAACTAATGGAGTCGACCCCATTCAGGATGGCCACAAAACCTCTTGGCTACAACTCAGTCATTTTTACAGATATTGAGCTAATATTTAGTGTGGTAGTAGCTGAGAATCATGTTCATCACATATTTATATTCTGAATGAAATTCTGAGTGCTAACAGATCACTTAAACATAAAGCGGTGGGGGGTTATAAGTTTAGTTGGGGATTTCTTGTCTAACCTATTTTCTTCAATGTTAAATGTTAAGAGCATTTTTTTAACCAATTCACTCAAGCAAGATCAAAAAATGTTTCACTGATGCATAAAAATATCAGATCTATCATAACACAGAAAACAATCTAGAAGATCATATTTCTTGATTTAAAAAAAAAAAAACTTTAGATGACCACTTTTTTGACAAAATATATAAATAAAAATGATGCAAATGTTCAGCTGATCTCAGGTAGATTTTAGTCGTGCTTCAAAGAGCGAGAATGTGAGCAGAAGATCAAAATAAACGTGCGTGAAGGCTGATAAATACATTTTAAAGGGGGGGGGGGGGGCTAAAGAAGTAAATAGAGTTATTGAGGGAGGGGAAAAGGAGGGAGGAAGATTAAAATACAAATGACCATGTGAGCCTCTTCATCGCCCTGCTGGCTTTGATGTAGCAAGCTATGAAGGCACCTAAAGAGAAATCGTTCAGAAGACTCTTTCAAGAGGCGGAAATGTTTAGAGGAATATCACGAGAGGAAAAAACCCTTTGGATGGCCCCGAGGTGTTTATACCTGTAATTATTCATCCACTTATTTCTTTCCGGCACAGAGCGAAGGTGGGGCGGGGGAAACTGTAGAGCATTAAGACAGCTGTTTTGCAAAGGAAGTGTGGGTTTATTTGATTATTATTCAATTCGTTTTTTCTCTTTGCTGTATAGTGAGACCTGTTAATAAGGACAAATTTAAGCACATGTATTTGTTCAGTTCTTCACACAAAGAACCTCTGAAGAGTATCAAATTAACCGTGATATTGTGCTGCAGCAAGTTTTTAAAAATAACAAGCAGGCTTGATAGCTGGTTACTTCAAGTGGCATTTATTGTAACCAAGACCACATTTTCATAATTCCTCCCACATTTCCTGTCAATAAGAAGATGCTAGAGGTCAAAATTTTTTTATTTTTTTCAATCGATAAACTGTGAAAAAAACCCAAATTGCTTTTGTTCTCGTCTTTGTTTTTAACCGTGAACCATTCCTCCAATGGTCTGTAAGTCAGCATTTTGGGTGCACACTTTTTTTTAAATGTTAAATTACATGCAAATCTGGTTAAATTCAGAGAACGAGTGCAGGATATTTCACATATCAACTTTTACTGCAGAGACAAAAATAAGCCAAATATCCTCATGTAAAACCTGAGAGCTCCACTGATTTTTGTTTCACGTTGCTTTTTTACTCTTTAAGGTGTGTTTTGACTTTGGTTTTTGGGATGGGAAATGTTCTGACGAGAGACAAGTGACGTGTTGAAAGTTGAGCCGGGGACACCTTTTGTTTCGGAAGTCTCTTTATGTTTTGAGAGTGCGAAATTGACAATAAATGCGAGTGAAAGTGGGACCGTTAATCACGGCGCTCCTTCTGGCACTCGACTCTTCTAGCACTTGTTAAATAAAGAGACATCGGAGAGAAACCAAAAGAAAAGAAACCCAACGAGAGGTCAGAGGTTTGAAACAGCAGCTCCTCGCCTGGGTCTCACTGACTTCAGAAGTCTTCGTGAGGTTTATGTGTGTGGGTTTGCGTTTCAGGATGTTGCACCCAGGTGAGTCATTGGACTGCTGAGTGAAATCTTGCAAAGTTTCTCTTGCGTTGTTGACAGAGCGAGCTGTCCCGACCTCCCAGATGTGTGTTCTCAGCTTGCAGTTAACCAGTGACAGCGAGTTCTGTCTCTGTCAAACACCAGCAGTTTTAAAAACTGTCAAATCTATCCCATTTACACTGCAGGATCAATTAGATGCACTAACACAATATTGTTGTTTTTAAAATAACCGAAACCCCTTCTGTTTTGCGAAGACTGTTGATTTTTGGCAAGTCCTAAAATCAACATTTAGATTTTCTGTGTACGGTGTCCAAAAGTCTTTAATTATTGGCATAGAAAAGTTAAACATCCGGTAGCCGGCTCACTTTAAAAGACTTCAAATATTAAACTATACTATGCAGTAGGCCATTCATCTGCATCTAAAAACTGCCTTCTAGAGGAATGTTAAGTGGCATTTCATTTTAGACCAGTAAAATTTTGCTTTGCTTCACTGGCATTGTTTTTTTTACCTATTAGCTCACCAGAACGGCATGCTTTGTCAAGCCGACCATTTGAAAAGGTTTGTGTACACACAGACCCACATCACAAAGTTTGTAGGTTAGTAGGCCGCGTGAATCCCTCCTCCCTCCTGTGTCCTTGGTTGGTGACGAGGACTAAAGTCAAGCAAACGTCCAAAATATGCTTGGAAACATAAAAGATTTATTCACATAATAAAGCTTGTTCATGCATTTATTTTCTTGGAAAACAACTGTTCTAAAGTTTTGGAACAAACATTTAAAATACAAGACTTATTGCAACAAAAGAACAAAAAATCTGTAGACCCAAATAAAAAAATCTCAAAAAGTTAACTTTTTTGATTATAACAAAATCTTCAGATTTAAATCTGAGAATTTTCAATTCATAGTTTCCAAAACAAATGAAGATCATATTACAGGCGTCCGTTTCCTCCTGTTTTAAGCTGCAGCGTCAGCCCCACATGGTGTGTTCTGTGTTTGTGTGTCTACTGTTTGCAGACAGTGTGACGGCCATATGTGAACATAAATGACAATTTGCCTTATGTTCCTCCCCTTTGATCTCTCTCCTGTAAGAAAATTTACGACCCGCACTTGGAGCTGAATGCGTCTTGTTTCCAGATCCAGAATCACACCATCCTTCCAACTTGCATCTAAAACCTTTTGATTGCAAAGCTAGTTAGTTGGTTAGCTAGTTAGCCAGTGTCAAATGTGATTTTTCCTGTCTCAGTGATCATTTAGCTTATAGCTAAAGGTTTACTTTTTTATTTCTCTTGAGATCATGAATGTAAAATTAAACTTTCTTGCAGCTGAAATGAGATTCCTCCGAAGGCTCAGCCTTAGAAATTGGGTGCAGAACTCCATCATCCAGAGTAGGAGCTTGGAGTTGAGATACTGCTCCTCCACATCGACTCCTATAGCTGAGGCTGTTCAGGCTTCTAATTAGGATGTGTCATAGGGGTTTTCTGGTTAGTCCCACAGAGACGAGACCCCCAAGGAGAAATGACGGTACATATCCTGTCTGACATGGGGTTGCCATGGGTCTGGAGAGTCTTGTTTGGGTTTTGCATTTAAGTTTTTTAAATAATGGTGTTTAGCCAGCCAGACGTTTCAGGAGCCATTTTTAATTGGTCAGCTTGTAGTAACAACAAATATTTTTTGGCTTAATTAGATTTTAACAGGCTTAGTGTCTATTCTGGAACCTGATCACTGACTCGCAAACGGTTACGTCAATAATTTGTCTAATAAACTGTCATCAAGTTTTTTTTCACTATGAATAATCCTCTGTTTACTGTATGTACATTAGATGTGTGTGACTGATATTAACGTTCCCTCCTCCGGACATCAGCCGCTGACCTTTATTAACTTAACGTGCACGTTATTAAAATAGTGTTTGTAAAAATAGTCGACCAAAAGAAACGCAAATCCCATTTTCCTCCGCCCCTCTTCACTCTGTGCCCATGGGTCTGCCCAGACCAGCTGGAGCCTCTGGAGCCGCACGAAGCAAGCCCAGCACACATGGCTGTGATCTACAACACACACACACACACACACACACACACACACACACACACACA
Organism: Nematolebias whitei; assembly: GCF_014905685.2. Taxonomy (NCBI): domain Eukaryota; kingdom Metazoa; phylum Chordata; class Actinopteri; order Cyprinodontiformes; family Rivulidae; genus Nematolebias; species Nematolebias whitei. The sequence goes on along the minus strand of NC_056511.1, from coordinate 11,112,463 downwards.
CACA
>NC_056511.1:11108251-11112449 GCF_014905685.2 Nematolebias whitei | reverse complement strand
ACACACACACACACACACACACACACACACACACACACACACACACAGAATCACACTTCCAGTCCTGCCTCGTATGATATTCAGCTGCTGTGGAAAGACAGCAGCAGATACTTTCAGTTGCATGCACAAAACATACGTATTTACAAATATCTACCACAACACTTTTATTAAAGTGATTTGCTCTGTTAAATATTGCCATAAATATGTACTTGAGCACATGTTTTCACTTCCTTTTTCCTCTCGGTTTGAACTGACACTAAACTTCATGTTGTCCACACATGATGCAGCAACAAATAACAGACGAAGTCTCTGCATAAGTTAAGTTATGGGTAAATAAACCTACCAGACGGGGTGGAAATTAGTCAAAGTAGTCTGAAATTTGCCACATCAGCTTGTGCACACACTTAATGGTCTAAACATATTTTCAATCTGTATTTTGTTTTTGTTTTTGAGGTTGTCAACGGGTTCATTGTCCATTTTTACTACCAGAGTGTGAAGTATTATGTAATTTAATGCTGAAAGAAAACGCCAAGTGCAAATCCTTGTAGAGATTTTGAAGTAGGATATTAGAGAGGACTAACAACCACCACCGTCCAGATGCCAAATGAAGCATTATTTTTAGACGTGTGGTGCTCGTCGCTCCAGTAGAGTTCAAGTTTGTGGTGAAACAAAACCAAAAGCTGATAATCAAATAAACATACATGGTTTTTAACTTAATGTAACATTTCTTTCTACTACTTCATTATAGTTTTTTTCAAAGTTGTTACAAAACTTCTATAAAGTTTTTGGCAACTGCACGTCTTTTCCACTCTGAAACATATTTTTGTTTCTAAGCGGAGGCATTTTCTTTTCCGCTAAATGGTGCATGTACAAACAGAAAATGAGATGTTACACATCTGACAGCCACAACTTTAAAACCACCTGTCCTTCTATGTTTTCAAGTTGCCACTTCTGACCCGCTAAGACACAAGACCATTGCCTTTATCCTTTGTGGGTTGCAGCAGGATTTTAGTGGAGAGAATTAATCCTGGTGCATCCATGGATACTCTTCTTCAAATCCTAGCTTGTCTCCGATTTCTTGTTGCTGCAACCCAGAGCTCAAGAAACCAGCTTTGTTCACCACAAAACAAACATCTGTCGTTAGTTGTTCAGAATTTGAGTTGATTTAGCTTTTTTTTTTTTAAATGACCATTGTTTCAATTTGCCTGTTCAAATGATCTTATTTGACCACTGATCGCAAGCTTTAATGCCATGACTGGAGTGAAGTCCCTTTCACTAATTCAGACCAAAATATTACCTAACCAGCTGTATAATTTACATCATTTTAGGAACAGTTTTTAACAATACTAGGGTTCACTTTTTTTGACTAGATGTCAAGTAGGGAAAGACGGAAATGTAACCTACATGGCAACGGAAGATAAAATTGAAGCATATATGGGGAAGGGAAGTCTGAGATTGTCATCATTGTATGTTCCCATACAATGGTGAAATTAGTTCTCTGCATTTAACCCATCACACCTGAGATATACCCAGGTGGAGCAGTGGGGAGTAAACGCCTGGGGAGCAATTAGGGATTGTGTGTCTTGCTCAGAGACGTGTGGAAATGGCAGGGAGTCGAGCTACGACTTTTCAGTCCCGAGTCAGCTGCCCTACCTCTATCCCATCTCGGCCTCCTGAGATGTACATCATTGATTAGTAAGCATTTATATAGTAAATATAACATTTTACACTTTTGGCTTCATAAACTCAAATGTTTGATTGCTGTGTTCCTCCGTTAATGTCTTTCATTAAAACAGAATGGAAAGGAATTCCCACTTCAACAGGTTTCCACACCAGGAGATCATTCATGCGTCAAATTGATTTCCTACCTTTGTTTCAGACTGTTTTGTTGGGTGTTCAGAGAATCCCATCACTGTGTTTTGTGCTCATTGGCTTTTTCCGTTGGCTTACGAAGAAAAGAGCCACGAGGCTTTAAAGTCAGGCAACACTGACGAAGATACGCAGATGAACACGTGACAAGGGCGTATTTTTTTTTTACCGTCGACCTTTTATTGACGGAGTTAGAAGAGATGACACAAATCCTAAGTGACTGGATCGTGATTTTAGAGTTGGTGGAAAAGAGTAGGAAAGACTTGAGAAGGCAGCTCAATGGGAGTTCCTAAAGGAGTGAAAACAAAACAAAAAAACAAGAAGCTGTAGTAATAAAGTTGATGTCATCAACAGCTTAGTGTGTAACAGGAAGTAGAACAGCTCGTAAAGCTTCAATATTCAGTGTATTCAGACGGTGTTGTGGTAAATCAGCTTGTTTGAACGTTTATCAGGACCAAACATAAACTAGAGCAACTGCGATATGCACTCTACTGTGGCTGGCGTGAGTGAGCGTGTGTGTTGCTTGACAGTGTGTGGGCGTGTGTGACGGCGTAGGTGTTGCACACAGTACAGGACGTGTATGTGGGAAACACTGTATGCACACAAAGGACAGATGAAAGGGGGGAAACGTGGGTGGGCAGGAAGTGAACAACAAAAGAATCAACATCTGATTTATCAGATGGGTACAGATTTGTCTGATCAGATGGAAGAGGAAGATGATACAGAAGGAGGAAAAAGTGGCTGCAGAAGAAACTGAGAAATTGAAAAAGAGAGAGAGAGAGAGAGAGAGAGAGCAATGACGGAAAAAGATAACTTATAGCGGAAGGGAGTTAGCAGTAAACAATGAGAAGGCGGTAACCGCGCTGTGCACCTGGTACAACAAAACCACAGCCCCAGTTGAAACAGACGCTGATACCTTAAGAACACCTTTAACCGTTTCACCACCGCACTCAAGGAAAAGGAACACCAATCCAGAGATAATTTGACTTTCGAAAGTCACTTTCTACTTTGAACACTAGAAAGAATCGACTGTTTGAAGTAAGCACAGAAAGCAGCGGGGCTGCCATGACAAAATATCTGAAAATCATGTTTGCTGCTTCATTTATCCCCAATGTGAGACGGTGGTGTCGCGGTTTACACCGATATGAAATTTGGTTAAAATTCTTGAAAGGTTTTTCTTCATGAGAATTGATATTTTCTATTTTTGTTGTCTCGTTTTTGAGTCGTATGTTTCCTTTAAATAATGTCAAATCTTCCACTATCTTTTTGTTTGCCTTTGTATTTGTTTAAAACAAACCCTGTATTATAACAACACCTGAACCATACAGACATATAGCACTCAGTCATTGTGCATGAGATAACTTTATCCCCATACCTGACAAAAAAATAACTTTTTATTATAAAATAACATGAAAAGTGTTAAACAGTGTGAGTTTTAATTCAGCTGACAGCACATAATAGCATGGCTTTAACAGTGATGTAATGGCATTATTTGTGTAGAAAACACAATCTCCCTCTTTGTGTGTGTGTGTGTATTGATTTGAGCTTGTGTGTTGTGGCAGATCAGTGACAGTTACAAGTGCATGAACCCCCCCCCCCCCCCCCCAATCCCCAGACCCATCCTCCATCCATAAAGAAAACATGAGACCAGAGCCAACTTGGTTCTGTTTCACCTGAGATACAGATCTATGATTTTACACATAAAGTTTGACTTCCAGTTTTGGCGTCTGCTGCTCTTGGGTGACACACAGTGGTTTTCTAAGGTCATACAAGTGCTCCATGCAGTTTTAAGCAAGGAGAGCAGGTTATTTCTGCAGCTGGTCTGATTTTCATTTTATTTTATTATTACTTGATATGATAAATGTTAGTATTAAATCTTTAAAATAGTGCTTACAACACAAAAATTCCACCAGGTAGAATTATAGAGTGACGTCTTCACGACATGAAGCAAAAGGATTAGAGATGTGCTGCTCTGATGTGATATTACAGAATGATATCCGTCCAATAACAAAATATTTCATGTCAATGACATAGAAACAGTTTCTTGACCACATCTATTTTATAAGAACAAAATGAAGACTTATAAATACTGTAATGAAAAGAAATCTGTTGTTTTAAGTTAAAGTAAAAAAATGCCTTCTAGAGGCAGAAATCACTGCATGTGAAGTTTTAGAATTAAACTTCAAGAGAACTAAGATGTTTTCACTCTGAAATACAACAAGTTTAGAAAGTTATTGCAAACATTGGTGTGCTTTTTTGTTGTTCTTAACCTCGAGATATAAAAAAAACTTAAATGTGCTTCACGGTGACTGCATCGACTTTCAGTTTC
>NC_056511.1:11083030-11098251 GCF_014905685.2 Nematolebias whitei | reverse complement strand
TAAAAAAAAAAAAAAAGTGGAATTGGCTGAAAAAAGCTAAATTTAGCACAAAAACAGCTGAAAAGGCTGAAAGGAGCATAACAAGCTGAAATAAGCAGAAGATAATTGGACTGAAATTATCACAAAAAAACTTTAATTTATCTGAAAACAGCTGAAATTAGAAAAAAAAAAGCTGAACGAAGTATCTAAAAGGGTAAAACGTTCTTAAATTATCTGAAGAAAGCAGAAAGAATAGGTTTGCTGAAAGAAGCAGAAATGAGCACTAGAATGTGGAAATTATTTGGAAAAAAGCTGAAATAAGCAAAAAGCTGAAAAGTAGCTAAAAAAAACAGAAAGAAACTGAAATTACCAGAAGGAAGTGGAGAGAGCATATATTTCCTGAATTAGTCTGGAAAGAGTTGAAATGAGTGTAAAAAATGTGGAATTAGCCCAAAAAGCTGAAATTAACATAAAAACAGCTAAATATAGTGGAAATAGCAGAAAAAAGCTGAAACTTCCAGAAAAAGCTGAAACTTGCAGAAATAAGCTGAAGTTAGAAGAAGCACAAACATGTTGTAGTTGGCAAAAAGAATGTGAAAGGAGCACAAAATAGCTGGAAAAAAACAGCTGAAATTAGCTGAAAGTAGCTGAAAAAGGTTCAAGTTTGCATAAGCGTCGTTGAGTATTTAGAAAAGCGCTATACAAATACAATTTATTCTTAAGGAAGCCGAAAGAAGCTGAACCAGAACAAAATGTGAAAGGAGCAGTAAAAGGTTGTAAACAGATCTAAAAGATTTGAAGGAATTCATTTTCTGTGAGGGAGAAAAAAATGGCAAAAAAAGGCTAAATATCTCAAAAAGCTAAAGTTGCATCAATACCAAAAGTCATAGCAGGATTGTCCTGAACGAGCTGAAAGTTTTGACGTTTGATCTGTTGAAATGGCACGAAAAGTGTGGAACGAGAAAGATGCAGAAAAACATATGGAAGAAAAATGGATCACAATAGTGTGAATGCTTCATAAACATTCACACAATGAAGGACTTCAAAGGAAGACATTGAGATAAAATCTAATTGAATCACTAAAAGAGCAAATTTAATAGATAAGACCATTTTAAAGAGACTCTGGCGTAGGGACACTGATGCAGCTGTTTAACAGTAACTGACTGCAGGCGTTATCCATCAAAAGCAGCATGTAACCCCCTGAGACTGAGCCAAACCACTTGTGGTGGCAACAACTTATACTGATAAATGAGCCGAGAGGAAAACATAAGCAGTTTTTTCCTCCAGGTGTTTAGACTTTAAAAAGTGGTCTTATATTATTTGTCTATAACTGTTTGATTTAATTTTCCAGCTAGAAATATAAAAAGTTTGATATAGGCTTAAAAAAATGACTTGAAAAATCAAATCTCGAAAATAATGTTGCAGGTAGGAAGAAGAGTTTCTAAGGTTCATTTCACGCAAAAAGCAGTAGATACTCCTTAGATTGACAAATGAAACTTTTCCTTATTTGATGGAAATGGAAAGTCATAGTTAAATAAATGTATTGTTTTTAATTGACCTTTGTAGGTCTGAACTTTGCATCCATATTGTTTTTCAAGACTTTATTTTCTTCTGTTTTTGCAAACTGAATAAATGGAGCGACAGATCTTGACAGTCCCGATCCGAGTCTCGAAGATCGGGACTATTTGCGGCCTGCAGCCGTAGCGGTGTTGGTGTTGCCGTGGTTACAGCATGCTTCCTCTGCTTCCTTGTTTTACAGCATGTAAAGGGGGGCAGGGGAGTACCAGCCCAGCAGGTGGGCCAGAGAGGGGAGCACAGGTACAGTAGATAGCAGGGGAAGAGGGCGCTGGGAGGTGGGGCTGAACTGCACATCTTGAGAAAACACTGCAGCCGCCGGGGTTAAAGGAGTTAATCAGACAGAATAAATTAGAACATGAAAGCAGAGAAGATGAAATGGTATCCAGCTCTATCTCTTCATCCATTCTTCCCTTTTGTCTTACTGTCTTAAAGGGGAACTTGGTAATGATCAACGAAAAATGATTAAAAACACCTTTTATACAAACTATTATTGTACGGTCACTAAATGCAAACCAGCTTTAGTCATTTTAACCAGTGATCATTCTGGTGATCTTTTGAAATTCAAAGATAAGATGAGATGAGATAGAACTTTTTATTGATCCCGCAGGAAATTGTTGTGCCAGAGTTTCAGTACACAAGGAATCACACGTTATATAAAAAAAACAGAAAATATACGAAATAACAGAAAATAAAAATGCCAGCAGTTAAGGTCTAAATTAAGGCCTTCTTATATTCTTTATGATGTAACAAAATCCTTAAATATTCAAATAAAAATGGCACATAACATGCAATTGCTTAGGCTCCAACTAAAAACCATGGATTTAATGGACAGTAAAGTTTGGCTTGTTATTTAGCTCGGTGTTTGGGAGTTATGGTGCAGAGGTTAGAGAAGGTGGGCCTGTGATCAGAAGGTTGTAGGTTCAACTCCCCGGACTGACGACATCAAATGTGGGTGGAAAAGGTGAAGCACCCACACCTGCCTCCACCCTTATTTCCCCACTCTGAGCCCTTGAGCAAAGCCCTTAACCCCTACCATATGCTCGGCACCATAGAAAGCAGCTCTCTGCTCAACACAGACGGCTGTGGTAGCTCGGTGGTCTGTGGTTGTGTCAGGAAGGGCATCTGGCATAAAAACAATTGTCAAGTCTTCGTGCGGGATAGTTCGCTGTGGCGACCCCTGAAGAAGGGAGCAGCTGAACGAAGAAAAAATTAAATAAACAAAAATTAGCTTAGCATTTTAGAGAGAAATAATAGATGATTACTGTAACATAACAGTTCCACAGTCAGGGTATGAATGTGTGATTTTATCTTATCGAAAATGTGAATAGATCTTCTGTTTCTGTTTGCAATGTGAGGATGTAATTCATTCGTTCATTCAACCTTATTTTATACAGGCTAGTCTCATTGAGCCTCGAGGACTCCTTTACAAGAGAGACCTGTTTTTAACAAAGAATGATGATAACAGTAGACAATCATAAAAAATCATACAAATTGAAAAAATCAATGGAAGATATTATTAAAACGAAACAACAACTGCTAATAATACCCTCCTGTGTGCTGTAAGAGTTCTGTAATGTGCACTTTACCATTAGGTTTAAACTGTTTCAGTAATCCTTAGCAATCGATCCCCTTGACATTTTTCTAGATACAGTGAGTTACAGGAAAAAAAAATAGATTTGCAGTTTCATTGAAAGTGAAAATAATCTCTAATTTTAGTATTCAAATTTAAATCATTTTCACTTCTTTTGTTTTAATTTGCTAACCTCAGTCACTTTATCATAAAAGATGGGACTATAGTGTTGTTGGACCCAAGCTGCAACTTTATGATGTTGATTTAAAAGTAGTGAAACCAAGAATTCAATTAATTCTACCTGGAGTTATATTGTATATGGTGGTATATTGTTTTTTAGCAACTAAGATTCAAATATCCAACTTTAGAGCAGCAATAAAAGGTGCTGGTACTTTCACCTAATTGTACAAGAAGATGACGTTTTAAACCTGTTTATTAAAACTTTATTACATTACAACTGATGCCATAAATTGAGTCTTTTTGGTCAAGCTCCTTCTCTTGTCAGACAACAAACACAAACATCTGCAACTTCAGTATTATGGTGTTTGTTTATATGTTGCCATTTTAATGGATATACTATATAAATATATGTTGAACGTAAACCACCAAAATGCATGCTGCAGTTGCAAGGGTTTTAAAAATGGTGGGACTGATTCTTGTGATGGAGATGCTCTTGTAATTGATGTCACTCTTTGGCCAATCGGTGGCCTGAAGTCTGTTGACGTCAAGTCTTCAGCTCGACTCAGCTAGCTCAGAACCTCAGCTGAGGAGGTCCAAGCTGGAAGCAGGTGGGATTACCCAGTGGAAAGCCTCCGAACCTGTTCCAGTCTGACCCGGGTAGAGCCGAGTCAAGCCTATGGGGAAAGGCCATACGCAGTGACGGAAAAAAAAAAATTCTACTGATCTATTAATCTTCTAATTTTGTTTCTTTGGAGACATTTTCCGTTGTTTTGGTTGTTGTTTTTCTTTAAAAAAAAAAAAAAAGTAAAAACTCACAAATTAAATGTTCTTTTATCTAGAAAGCCACATATCTTTAATATTTTCTAAGCAACACATGGTGCATGTGTGTATGCAAATAAAAATTACACACAGAATATATCTGTTTGGGGATTTAAAAGCCTTTCACCCATTCTGCCTGCCGTTTACTTCTTTTCCACGGCCTTCGATAGTTCACGAGCGCCTTGGGATGAGATTATTTTGATACAAACATCAAAGCGGCAGATCAGGAAGAAAGCAGCAACCTCGTGAAGTCAATGGTTCACCCACAGGGCAGAAAGCGTGCAAACTGATTGACTTCCCTGAAACTTGGCCTGCAAGAAGAGTCAGCCATGCACAACTACCTCGTCAACGCCCTGATCGCCACCGACAAAACAAGAGCCCAAGGTGATGGAAACAAAACAGTTGCTTCCTTTATTTTGTAAAGCACATTTAAATTAGATTTTTAAAAATAAAGGTATAAATAAGTTTCCAGTTTAGTTGTTGATTTAATATATTGTCTTTCAGCTGTTTTTGTCTCTTTACAGCAAAGAGGCTGTTAAAATGACTTAACTGCAATAAAGCCTAAAACTAACTATAAATGAATATTTCCATCTGCTTTTTTTCTCATAGATTTTAGGTCTGCAAGTAACTTTACTGGTTGGTCAGTTATTTTTACAACTAAAATATCAACTGATTACATGTTTCAAAAGTCCACACAGTGCTGAAAATTGTTTTTGAAGGCCGAGGTTTTTTTCTTATAGAACAAAATCCAGTGTCTTGGAGCTTGGAAGGCAATGTAAACTAGAGTTAATGAAACATAACAAACAAACAGTAAAGCCCTCATTTCTTAAAGCTGCTTGCAGCGTCTGATTGTACTCTGATTTTGCTTAAATTTGGAGTTGTTTCTGCAGTTTATCAGGCAAGTTAGAAAGAAGGGACAAACTGTTAATCACCCCAAAGATATATTCAAATACAAATTGGGAGCTAGATAACATATTTAAATCTCTTTAATTTGTTATTATAAAGAAAGGATGGACAGATAAGCTTGGTGTCACCAAAAGGCCTAAAGGTTTATGGTGATAAATCATCTCAAGAATGTTAAAATTCAACCAGGAAAACAAAAACCTTTTGCAATTTTGTAACTATTTCACAAGAGCAAATACAAGCAACTCACCACAAAACTGCTTGTACAATTCAAGAACTAGAAGTAAGGTTAGACTTTCCTAGAAAACAAAAAGGCTAAAAACCTAATTCAGTCTTCAGAAATCGTCTTTGGACGTATGAAACTCCAAAGAAGGTGAATGGATGAATCCCAGAAGCTGGGAGTTCTTGCAAAAGCTCACGATCTGAAGCACAAAGCAAGATCTTGGTGATGTCGCTCACTTTTTGGTTCTTACCGATAATGAAAGACCGGTTGTATTTTAGCAGATCTGATTAAACGCTGGTAAAATGACTTTGACTAGGAGTTTGTGAAGGTGTAAGCAGCTGTAGCTCAGGAGATGATCCACAACCAACCAGAGGGTCAATGGGAAACTTCCTGTTTTCTCAGTCTATATGGTGGAGTTTTGCTAAAGAGTTGCTGATGTACATACATTCTCTATTCAGGACATCCCAATAAATTTAATCAAACACAACTGGACTTCTTTTTTTAATTCATGAAAATACTTCATTTCTTGTTCAACAAGTTTTCTTGATTCCAAATTGAAAAGTAAAAACCTCAAAAATGGACCTCGTTTTTCTCCGACATTCTTGGATTTCAGACTTCAGCTGCTTATTGTCTACAAAACACTACAAAGCATTAGCAATGGGCATTTTATTTATGGATATACGTTTCTGCCAAAATACTTTTGAGACACTAGACAAACTTAAAGCCCCCAAAACGATTCATTACTAAATTTGATTAAATTGTGAGAAATTCTGCTAAAATTCCAGTGTCTCTAACTGAATTTAGCAGTTTGATTTTTCTTGACCAATTCAATCATCCGAGCAGAATATTTTAGGCTAACTTCCAAATGTACTTTTTATAAAATGTATTTATATTTTCATACATTTGAACTTGTGATCATTGTTTCAGTTAGTGTTTTTTTTTTCCTTGTAAATTACTTTAAAATGTTTTTTTTTTTTTTTTATATAGATTTGGTAGCATCTATAAACCTACACATTCATCTTAAGAGACAAAAAGTACTTTCACTATGACCTATGATGCTTTTATTGTGGTATTTGGTGGTGGTATTTGTGTAATAAATACATACTGGCACGCAGGAAACGCGTCATTACAGGCGGGGGTTTTCATGTGCGGCGGCATTTCCCATTTTGGCATATAGTCTGGTATTTTCGGCTGAGCTGGTTAGTGAAAGTGGTGTTCAGCAGCCGAAGACAAAAGGTTTCACAATGAGTGAGCGATAGACGTGTGCTCAGTCGTCTCAGCAGGGGACGGGGACGCATAACCTCCGGACGGGATTGGAATCAAACTGGGGATTTGCCTTTGTTTTCTCCCCCTGTAAAGTGCAGTAGATAGGACGTTCACCAGAAAGGTCACTGTTTGTTTTTTTTTAACATCTTGATGATTGGATAAAAATGTCATCCCTAACCACAACCTCCAGATTAATCAGCTCAGATAAACACAGTCTTTGAAGTTTGACACTTTTCACTTAAAAAAAAACAACATCCTGCAAACACTGACGCCTTTTCCTCCGTGTCTTTTTAACAATGCTCTTATCAAGCCACTACATTTTTTTTAACTTCTGCTGACTTTTTCCCACAAGGCAGACAAATATGGCTGTGGCCTCAACAAACTGTACTATCTATTGTTCGAGTAAACCAAACCCTGGAGGAAACGCGCCTCAAGAGAGGATTTATGTCCTGTGTGGTCGCTTTGTTTCCTGTCGACTCAATGTGTCAATATTTTTGTAGCAAACGATTACTGAACTGTCACAAACAAGTTGTTAATTGTGGAGCGATCTGGTGGAAATAAACAAGTACGCCATTAATTAGCTCTGTCTTCAGGGCCGATCATTAAAGGTCCTCGCTATGAAGTGAAACCGTCACCACAGTCTAGGGGAGAAAGTTGCCTGCTAGTCTGTCTCCGTTCACTCATTAAGAAAGTGATAACTCATCTCTAAATGCCACGCCACTGGTTGGATTTGATTTTGCACCCTGTCATATCCACGACTTGAAGCCAGCTTTGGCAGAGTGTGACGTCGTTTCTAAAAGCGCCAAAGCTTTTTCCTCGAAGCTTTTCTCTCCACGTCGAGTGCGTCTCATTAACTTTTAAGGTGGATTTCGTGCAACTTTTGTCCCGATATTTTCATTCGCTGCAGCTGGATGGTTTTAAATCAGCTGTTTTTCACAAATACTCATCGTAAAATGCTCTGCAGCAAGAAGCTGAAAACTTCAAAGGAATTACTTGACTCTTAAATCAAAAGGTTTTAAAGCATAAAAGCGTTAAACAAGTGTTTGCAGCGTTCGTCCTTTAAAACATAAATCTAACAGAAACATAAGTAGAAGACCCAAAAGAATCTCCCACTGGTAAATTTAAAGGAAAAGTTAAGGCTCCTATTTGCAGAAGCTTATGATTTTTTTAAAAATTGTATTTGCTCAAACAATCTGCGGACGTTACTCTTTGAGAATTCATAGTAACAAATGCGCGGAGCATTTTGTTCTTCTTTTGTTGGTGATTTCGAGCCGCGGTCACTGATTCATCGTGGCCTCGGCCCAGATGTTCCAGTGGTGTTTGGCAGCAGTGTGTTCTTGCATGGGCGTGTCTTTCAATACAGGCGTTTCTGAATGTGCACGAGCAGTTGTGTGCGTGCGTGTGTGTGTGTATATGTAATTGGGGGAGTGGGCGGACTTGTTGGGGGGTGGGCGGTGGGGTGTTTGGTCCCTTTTTAAACATAGCTGCGTTGTTATGGCTGCGTTTGCTTTGATGTTATCCAAACCTCCAACTTGGAGGCTCTTATTTTCGGCTCCTGACTCAAGAGAAGGCAATGACTTCCAGATTGGGTGGGGGGGGGGGGGGGGGGGGGGGGGGGTCTAGTCTCCACTTTAAAACTGACTGCTGGGGTGGGACGGGGCTGTGGGGGGTCCCGTGGTGCAGAGCAGGTCCAGGGCAATAATGCTGGAAATACATGCCTTTTTATATAAATGAAAATCTACATAAAACATGAATAATGAGTTTGCATGTGAAGTTTGATGCTTCTCAACACATTTTACAACTTTTATCTTTGTGGAATTAAAAGACAATACAACCAAATAATTTTATTTACTTATTTGTTTTTTTAAGATTTGTTGAACAATAAATGTTTACAGGGTCTGGATCATCGAATATAGTTTGTAGTCAATAAAGGCTTAAAAGAGCAAAAACAAAAGTTAAATATCTCGTTTACAGAAGATTAAAACCACATATTTAGATATAAATTTTCTATAAACATCAGTTTAGATTTTTTTTTTTAATTCAGGCACATTTTACACCAGCCCTTCTTCTCATCAACCTCCCCTCCAAAAATAAAAAAGCCAAATCAATCATACATATTGTTTTTTGCTATAAAGGAAAGTTTCAGAATGATTCTGCTCAGTTTCAAGCAGGTTTTTCAGACAGCTGTGTGCTTTCACTTTAGATGCAGCCCCTGACGGGAGTTTGTGGACAAGCTAATCTAACATTGATGTGATCTCTGACAGGATTTTCCCTTGGATCAAACAAACGCTAACTGTTAGATCTCTAATAAGTAGTTTCCACATCATATTCCTCCTCTGCTCAATAATTTTCTCTTTCTTTACGTCTTGGATCATTTGCTTTTCTTTGGCACTTTTACTCTGTATGCAGGTGTGGGGAATTTTACAACAGACACATGGGCTGGGTTTTTTTTCCACTTCTGTTCACTCATAAATCAAAAAAGTGTGTGTGGGGGGTCCGAACATTAAAGATGCTCTCAGACGATGCAATGTCTTCAAAACACTAAGGAAAATGTTTCCTATGTTTCTGTAAATCAGTGAAATTAACCTGAGATATTTTAATAATTTATTGGTAACTTAATAATAAATGGTGGAGCAGTTTTGTTTTCGTTCCCGCTGCAAACGTTTCTCCATGTTCTCTCGTTTTCTGGTTTGCCAAACTTCACTAACGGAACAACTCCAGTTTTTGTTTAAATAAATATGTCCTTCCTTTTCAAGATGTTTTTACACAACTGTATAAACTTGTAAGAATCAGCACAAATTAGATTTCAGTTCATAGTTTTATACTTGTACAGTAGTCCCTCGATTACCGCAGTGGTTACGTTCCATACGCCCCTGCGATAGATGAAAAACAGTGAAGTAGGAACGCTTTATGTATTTTAATATTTATATACACTGCCTGGTCAAAAAAAAAAAAAAGTTGCCACCTGGATTTAACTAAGCAAATAAGTACGAGCCTCCTGTTAGATAATTATCTTTCAGCTGCAACAAGTTAATTAATCCCAACTGGTGCCATGAGTTGCTTCTCACTTCTTAAACAACCATGTCGAAAGACTCATCGTGTGGTCGTGGAAAAGATGTCAGTCTGTTTGAGAAGGGTCAAATCATTGGCATCAAGCAGAGAAAACATCTGAGGAGATTGCAGAAACTACTAAAACTGGGTTTAAAACTGTTCAACGCATTATTAAAAACTGGAAGGATAGTGGGGACCCATCGTCTTCGAGGAAGAAATGTGGCCTGAAAAAAAATCCTGAATGATCGTGATCGGCGATCACTTAAATGTTTGGTGAAATCAAATCAAAGAAAAACAACAGTAGCACTCAGGGCTATGTTTAATAGTGAAAGTAAGAGCATTTCCACACGCACTATGTGAAGGGAACTCAAGGAATTGGGATTGAACACCTGTGTAGTCTTAAGAAAACCACTAATCAGTGAGGCTAACTGGAAAAAAAGGCTTTAATTTGCTAGGGAGCATAAAGATTGGGCTCTAGAGCAATGGAAGAAGGTCATGTGGTCTGAGTCCAGATTTACCCTGTTCCAGAGTGATGGGCGCATCAGGGTAAGAAGAGAGGCAGGTCAAGTGATGCACCCATCATGCCTTGTGCCTAGTCATCAACGTAAGATCTTGGTGAAAAATTAATTCAACACTGGATGGAAATGGATCTTGTGACATTGCAGAAGCTTATGACACAATGCCACAGTGAATGCATGATGTAATCAAAGCTAAAAGCGGTCCAACGAAATATTAGTGTGTGACCTTTTTTTTTGGCCAGGCAGTGTATATTTTAAGTCTTTATAAACCCATCCCACACTCTTGCAATGTTCTAAACTCCTAAACCTACGTCATTTTAACAACATACGTATGTACTGTGTGTACTGTACAGTACTGCAAAATTTTATATGGGTACTCGCCAACCTTGTTCCGGTTCTGGTTTGGTTCTGATCGGCTCTCTGCAGCCGTTGAGCACCAGATGATTTTGGAGAGAGCCGGGCCTTCGGAGAGCCAGCACAAAATCACACAATGGTCCCGATCGAGTCCAGATAATCCAGAGAAATCTGGATGAAAAAAGTTGAGGTGAGTTCTTGAGAAAACATCGGACCTCCAAGCAACACCTCCCCGCTCGAGAGGTTTCATGGGCTGGCAAGCAGCTCTCAGATTGACCGATGACGCTGGAAGTAGTCCTGATCCAATTCCGGTCAGTTTCTTACGGTTCTCTGCCTCCACTGAGCGCCAAAGTCACTATGAATAAGGACCAAACTTTTTAATCCGGTTCAGATCGGATCAAAACTTTCCATCCATTCAGCAGAAAGCAACAGTCAAAAGCACTGTTGCCTTCTGGGTCGTGTAGTTCTTTTGACTTGCTTTACAATGTAAGCTTTTTGAAAGAAAACTCCAAAATGGCAGCACATGTTTGCAGTTTTTTTTTTCCTTACAACTTTTTATCCCGTACCGTTCCAATCTTGTGAGTAATGTTAAAGCTGACAATTGTTGAAAAACCGCGAAAGAGCAAGTCTGCGAAAGTCGAACTACAAAGTAGCGAGTGACTACTTCTGTACATTATTTCAAAACTGAAAGAACAAGAGCTTTTATAGGTGGCTGACCCATTACGGATGGTAAACAATTTTAACTTTTATTAAAGGAGCAATCTCACCTCCTTTATTCTTAAATTTATCTTTAAACAGCTGATTTAATTTGTCTTTGACAGTTTATTAAGTGCAACCTTGATTCATTTCATGACAAAACATACAACAGTCTCTTTGTGAGGAAGCTTTTTCTTCTTAAACAGTTTGATTGCAGCCACTTTAAACAACTAGAGAGCCAACGTGAATCGACCGCCTAATTCCCGGCGACTGTTCGTATCTTTTGTCTGCAGTTTGTGTCACACGGTGGTGAGGATGACTGAAAGAAACGATGAATGAGTGTTTTTTAAATGTGCCATCATCGTGAAATGTGAGATTAAAGACGTTAGAAGAGAGGACGCTTTAATTTCCTCTTCAAATATTAAAAGAGACGGATCTACCGAGTGTCATCTGGAAACTAAAGAATACATTAACGGTGTTTTTCAGCGTAAGGTCTTGAATTGAGGTGCGTTCGTGCACACGCTCATGATCAGGCAATCGCGTTATGTGAAATGCGTATGGCCGTGTGCGCGCAAGGGTCAAGGTGGAGGAGCGTTACAACAAACAAGTGATGTCTGAAATCCCATTAACTCTTGTATTGAGCCACAGATTTCTGTTCAAATGGAGCGAAGATAAAAGGCATAAACAATATGCTGATAAATCAAAGGCCTTTCAAGTAAAATGAGTCTACAGAGACGTGGAGAGCTACATTTATGATTTCCTGACGCACTTTAAAAGGTGTTGATGTCTAATTGTAATTTTTAAAGTAATTGCTTCTTTGAAGTAATTAAATCTTTGATGTAATCAACAAATAGGAGCCTTGTTATTCAGAGCTGTTGCTGTTGGCGTCTGATGGGGGCTGTTTTTTGTGTGCACGGTTGCTTGATGTTGGCAGAAATTAGAAAACATCATCCAGATCGCCCCACCAGCTGTGCAAACCCAGTGAACGTTTTTGGGTTAAAAAGACATCTAAACAATGTCTAAGCTGTCTGTAAATTTGAATGCTAAAATTGAGATGAATCTGACGTCTACAATTTGCACTAAGAGCCAAATTTTTCAATAAACAAGCATGCGTTTTGTGAGGTACAAGATATATATCTCATTAGGCCGACTTTTGCAGACTAGTAGGGGATACGAAATCTGATTGTTTGCAACCAAGTGATCTTATAAGACGCATGGATGCATTTTGCATGACCAGTTATTGAAAATCATGGCATTTTTGTGTGTGCACAGCTTGAAATCCATTATTTTGTTGGCCACCTTCAGCCACATTATACTCCACTTGCTTTGTACCCTTCTTGGCAACTGCCCCCACTTTTACAATTTAATCTACTGGAATACACTTTCGAAATGAAGCTCGAGAGATTTAGAGCAGTTTTTTCTTTTTTTATAATTATGTGTCATGGTCACGTTTTCTGTCAGAGGAGAGGTGCATGTGTCAAAATGCAGCGCTTGAAATGGGTTGGACCCGCCTGCGACACAATGAGAAGGGTTTGAGTCACCTGCGAAGAATATCTGAATATTTTGAGTTTACTGCACGTTTTGTTGCAAAACTACAATTCCAAAAGGACTAAACCCCAAAGAATAAACCCTGTCTATAAAGTTAGATGGATACTTTTGGAACTGAGAGTTTTGACTAGATTCAATGATTATAAGATTTTTTTCTTCTTTCTGCTGCCTTTCATTTTTATTTTTGATTGTATTTCTTATTGTTTATGGAGTTTTTTTTTTAATGAATAAATTTTATAAATACATTTAAAAAAAATTAAATTGCATCCATTACTTTCCAGGAAAGCACCACCACTGAAGTTTGAAATAAACCACACTAAAGAAAGAGACAAGAAACACCAGGATGGTCTGCAAGACCTCAAACTGCAACAGTCTGTACAGACGACAGCAGAATCAGGAATATGAAGGAATGTAAAAGCAATTAGTCTATTTTCAGGTAAAATCAGAACGAATGGAGCCGATTCTATCATGACAGAACACTTTGAGGTTTTTTTTTCTTCTTTTAAACAAGTCAAGTTTCTGTCGCCCACAGTTAAAACCCCTCTATTTACTATTGATTTGTGCCATGAATTTTTACCCCCATGATTTATGTCGGCTTTCAAAGGGTGGGTAATTCATCTGCTGGAAATTAAAGGGTGAACGAAGCGTTCCTTCATCTTGCTCAGTGTGTGTGTAGTTGTGTTTGTGTGTGTACCTGAACATGTGTAAAGTTTTACTTCTTTATCTAAAAACTTGAAGGTGTATGATTAATAGATTCTGTAAGTCTTACTCAATCTTTTGCATGTGTGACCCACACGTGCTTGCAGCAACTCGTCTGCTGCAATAAAAGTAATTCTGTGTATGTTGTGTGTGTGTGTGAGTGTATGTGGGGGGTTAAAGGAGGGGATTTTTTTCTTAAACACAGAGGGGTTGATAATTATGGGTTAAATGAGTGCTCTCAGTCAGCCTCTCTTAGTGTTGGTTTAAAAAAAAAAGCAAAGCATGGTTATAGCCACTTCAAGGACGACTAATTACCCCCGAGGAAGAGAGGAAACATAAATGGACGATTTTGTGGCTATAATGTTACAGCAAAACGGCTACACTGACCTCAGCACGTGAATTGGAGCCACAGCAGATGTGTGTATTTGTATCCATTTGTGAAGAATGTGCCAAGAAGCTGAAAGTGTGTACATGTCTGTACGTGCAAAAAGAGAAAAAAAAATTAACAATTAAACTCATTCATGGTCTGTGTGTGGCACCGACTACTCATGATGTATTAAGATTCCTCTTCTACTTTAGCATCGATCTTCAAATTTGAGCATTATTTTTCTTTTCTTGTGGTTTTGACGACCGTTTTATCCTCGACCTTTACATTCATGCTTTCTGCTGATGCTATTTTGGGATTTTCCCTGCAAAATGTCAGTGATGTTGCAGAAAATGTAAGGATTTTTGTGTGCTTCTTTTCCCTGAGTAGAGCAGTGTGAATTTTAACTTGGCAAAACCTGCCGCACCTCGTCTCTGCTCAGCACCAAAGTGCACCAAGGTCGTGGTCATCAGGAAAATAATTTGTTTCAAGGAATCGACCTGCAGGTTCTGACTTTCAAAAATATTGCATTCTGTGACCAAAAGGGCATGATGTTAATAAAGCTGCCTGCACAGCTGCACACATCTGACATATTTTGTTGCCAAATGT
Organism: Nematolebias whitei; assembly: GCF_014905685.2. NCBI lineage: Eukaryota > Metazoa > Chordata > Actinopteri > Cyprinodontiformes > Rivulidae > Nematolebias > Nematolebias whitei. Next base: position 11,083,894 of record NC_056511.1, on the reverse strand, counting down.
TTCGAGTTAAGCCCTGATTTAGACAATTTTTTAATGAAGTAATCCTAAAGTGACTTTATTTTAATTATGAACACAAAAAAACATCTACAGCTGTATGGAGAATGGGGTTGTCCAGTTCGCGTCTATTAAATTTTAAGGACAACTTTGTGAACATATCACATAAACTGTTGGACTCACGGTGGCCAATCAAATTTTTTCACCTATTACTCAAACTAATGCAATCTGCTTCAACGAGTGAGACATTCTGCCTCCTAGGACATCACTTTTAACCTCACCTAGCATTCAGTTAGGTGTTACCATGACAACAACCAACTTCATAACTTTACTTACACCTCATAAGCTAAAGAACTAACCATTCTGTCAGAATCCTTTAACTTTTTTTTTTAATCTTTAAACCATAAGACTTTTTTTGATCCTCTGAGCAGATTATTAGGAATGCAGACCAGCTTGTCAAACCCTCACAACTTCCTCCACCCTTCTCCCACTCTACCTCCTTCCATGCACCTCACACCTCCCTCACTCCAGCTCCCCGGCACAAGAGGCAGCGAGTTTTGTTTTCATGCGTCTCAACATTAAAAGCGGTCGAGTGTTTTGATCTCGGCTCCAACGTTAGTCGTGTGGCATACGCATGAGGGTCCATTTCTGCGATTGTGTGTTTGGTCAGAGTAAGACTTTAAGATGCTGATGGATACGAATAGAGCTGTTGAATGTGTGTGTGTGTGTGTGCCGCGTCCGTTAATATGGAGTGCAGTGTGTGGAAGCTCTGCCTTTAAGTGATAAGGTATTCACTTTGTAACTCAGCAGGGGGCCCAGCAGGTTGCACCAGATCTGCCCCCTCTGTAGTTCTGATGTTACACACACACA
>NC_056511.1:11059431-11083020 GCF_014905685.2 Nematolebias whitei | reverse complement strand
GCACCAGATCTGCCCCCTCTGTAGTTCTGATGTTACACACACACATTAATGCAAATGGACCTACACGCTCTCACACATCTGCCCATCTCACATAAAAAAAATAAGCTTTCCTGAGAAACGTTCATATATATTTAAAAATCAACATCTTTTCCAATCTTTCAGGGAGAAAACACTGCTCAAACTTCCAATCCTGCACAAAACGGACAGAAACATCCATGTTTATCGTTCTTCAGAAACGATGGCAAGCCCGGTCCACGTATGCACACACTCTCACCGCCAAGTTTAAACTTCGTTAAGCCCGAACGGTTGGCTAGGTCCAACTCTGCAAACCGCTGTGACATATCGTGTGTCGGCCACCATGCCGAGAGCATTAGCAATAACTGGATTTCACATAAGTTATTGAAAACCATTTGTAAACAGAAACATGAAAGCAAACAAGCTCGCACACAGCCTCACTTGATCATCAAAGACTTATCGATCAAATAGTCCTCCTCCTTCTCCCTGCTCTGCTTAAAAGCAACACGAGCAAAGTACAAATCATCCGTTTTGTTCCAAAACAAGTTTAAAACGTCCAGCTTTTAGTCTTCTGCGTGTGTGTCCGTTCATTCTCTGGCAGGTTTTTGTATCTGCATGCAAATGCACATGTCCACACAGGCATGGGTACTGCAGAAGATAATTTAAATTTTAGAGTCCTGAATTTCCCTCTGGGACTAAATTATGTTTTCTAGTAATCCATCTGTCTTGGATTTTGTTCATCTAAGTGGTTTTTAGGGGTGCACCGATAAATCGGCCGGCCGATCGATCGGCCCCGATTTCCTTAATTTGGGGAGATCGGCGATCGGCCGATCTTTAAATGAGAAGCCGATTTTATCCACCGATCTTATCTGCCTCCGGAAAGGTCTGAAAATCAGCTGCTGTCCCCTTTTGCTCCACTGTGAGAGCTCACACACAGGTCACTCGGAGCAGCCATGTCGTCGGTTTGGAAGTTCTACGCTGTAAAAGAAAATGAGCCAAAGATCGCAATTTGCAATTCGTGTAAAGCCGAAGTAAGTCGTGGTGGAGCCACCACCAAAACCTTTAATACAACAAACCTCGTTCGCCATTTAAGAAATCACCACGCCGCCAAGTATGCAATGTTTGAAGAGAGCAACCAAGCTAAGGCTAATGCTAAAGCTAGCGCTAACAAAGAGGCAGTCGGTGGGTCGCTGTTAGCTTTTATGAGCAACGAAAAGAGCAAAGCTACCACGAGGAAAGTGATGGAGTTCATGGCATTAGACAACCAGCCATTTTCAGTCGTTGAGGACAAAGGTTTTAGAAGCTTGATGCAGCACGTGTGCCCACGATATAATATGCCGAGTCGGAAATATTTTTCTGATGTTGCATTACCGGAGTTGTTCAGCCAAGTTTCGAGAGACACCCGCAGCCTGCTAAAAGCTAATACAAATACACTCAGCTTTACAACAGACATCTGGACTTCTGATGTAAGTTTAATGTCCATGTTAAGTTTTACTGCACAGTGGATTGACGAACAGTTCGAACGTCATCAATTACTCTTAAACTGTAAAGAAATGGCAGGGTCTCACACTGCGGCCAATTTATCAGCAGAGTTTAAGGCGATGCTGAATCACTGGGAAATCGATCATGGAAGAGTTCACGTTGTTTTACGGGATAATGCTCGTAATATGGCCAAAGCGCTGGATGATATCAACCTGAAAAGTTTACCCTGCCTGGCACACACACTGCAACTGGTTGTAAATGAGGGACAGCTGGCGCAGCGCAGCATCACAGACATGGTGGCAACAGGAAGGAGAATTGTTGGACATTTTAAGCATTCATCACTTGCCTATTCCTGACTTTATGACATACAGACACAGTTAGGTCAACCCAGGAAACGATTACAGCAAGACGTTTCAACGAGGTGGAACAGCACAGTCTACATGCTGCAGTCGCTGTTGGAGCAGAGACGTGCTATTGGCGTGTATGCTGCTGAGCACGAGTTACCAGCCACACTCACAGCACACCAGTGGGAGCTACTGGACAATGTGCTCACCATTCTTGCACCTTTTGAGGAACTCACAAAGGAGATTAGCTCATCAACAGCTACAGCAGCAGATGTCATCCCAGCCATCACTGCACTCAAGCGGATTTTGGAGAGGCAAGCGAGCACAGACCGTGGCGTGGGTACAGCCAAAGCTACGCTGCTGGAGGCTGTTGTGAGAAGATTCAGCAACATTGAGCATGAGCCCCTGTACAGCTTGGCCACTGTTCTGGATCCAAGGCAAGTAACTATTAACATTCTATTTTAGCCATAATGACTTTTAGCCTACTGCTATATTTCAACAAACATTTAAATTAAATTAAAAATAAAAATTTATTGATTGAAATGCATTTCTTTATTTACATGCAAGTCATAAAAACTGTTAATGTATACAAAACACAATGATTGACCCATCTTTCTTTGTTTATGCAAAACAAGGTACAAGAATCGCTACTTCTCAGCAGAGGTGAAAGATGACGTGAAACTGCTCCTTTTGACCAAACTTGCAGAGGGGGAGACCAGATGCACACCTGCTGCAGGAACATCCTCTGAAGTGGGACCTCCTGCTATAGATGAACCTGCAGCCAAAAGGCGTAGTCTACTGTTTGCAGCTCACGACGAAATCTTAAAGGAGAACATTGAACAGGAGCAACAGCTGGCCAGCCCTTCAGCTATGCAGGTACAGAACTACCTATCTGAGGTTCCTGTTGAAAGGAGCCAGGACCCATTGGTCTACTGGAAGATCAATGAAAATCGTTTCCCTCATCTTGCTCTACTTGCCCGAACCTATCTCTCTGCCCCATGCACAAGCGTTGAAAGCGAGCGCCTGTTTAGCTTGGCTGGACATGTAGTAGATGAGAAAAGAAGTCGCCTGTCTGGTGACAAAGCAGAAATGCTTTTGTTCATCAAGAAAAACCTGCCACTAATGAAAGTGACTGGAATAAGTCTGTGAGAACTAACTTACCAGTGTTAGTTCTTATTACCCACTGACTTGAAAATGTTACACTTGTTGCATTATCTTTTTTTTTTTTTAAATGTAACAAGTGAAAGAGTTGAAGGAACTGAACATTTTTTTTTTAGTTAATTTTATAGTTTTAACAAAAATTGTGTAAACTTCATTTATATTTCAGAATACTACCTCATGACAAGTTAAAACAACAAGTTTGTATTGTTTCTAGGGTATTTTTCAAGGGTATGTTTTACAATAAAATAAGATTGGTAAATTGAAGGTGCATTGTGATCTTGTAACACCTGACACTGTTGCTTATAAAAAAAAATCGGTATCGGCCAAAATCGGAATCGGCAGTTCAGACTTTCAAAAAATCGGTGATCGGTGATCGGCCTGAAAATTGAAATCGGTGCACCCCTAGTGGTTTTCCATCTAAGACTTTTTTCACGTCTGTCTTCTTTCATCATGCAGCATCATTTTTAAAGCAAACTTACGCATGAGTGCAATATTCTTTATCTATTTAAATCAATTTAATAAGCATTGTCAGTAATTACTATTTTTAGTTAACTTTGGGTTTATTTAGAAGTAGAGTCTGACAATCGGAGTGGTCTATTTCAACTTCCAGAGACCTTAGGGCTTGTCAACATGCATTTTGTTGATTTGCAGTTTCAGTTCTGTTCATTTCCAATATTTGGGACGTGAGCCCCTCAAATGTGAAAAACAAAACTTTTGACCCTGCTGTTTGTCAAATGTTGACAAGTATCTTTTAAATCAAATTCTTCAATTTGTTTGTAGTTTTTCTGCATGATTGTATGGAAATAAGATGCTGCAATTAGAGTTTTAAACGTCTATTTTCACATAATATGAAAAATGTTAAAGCCACCCAGTATCATACATTAACTTCATTAAAATGGAAAATGTGTACAAAACAATGTTTTCATTCCTGTTTGTGTTGTGTCTCCTCAACAGTCCAACAAAGTGTCAGTGGTGCAGCAGTCTCACGGGATGCACCCGCTGACCTCCCTGCTGCCCTACAGCAACGATCACTTCAGCCCGAGCCCTCCACACCTGCCCACAGACATGAGCCAGAAGACAGGTGAGAACGTGCACATGCGCATAAACAAACTCCAAACACAGCAGTTCATACACACACTGACAATCTGTACACATTTAAAAAACCATTAAAAAGGCAGCTGACAATATGGGTGTTAAAGTTAAAGACTGGTGCTGATATCCTCATTCACATATACACACAGTCTGTGTTTGCCTTTTTTTTTTTTTTACAAATTATTCACCACATCTGCAAAGATAGAAATGAAACACGCACATATAGAGCCATTTTATAAGACATGTACACAAGGAATGCATTATAGCAGAAGTATTATATTCATATTCTTGTCCAGCATCTCATAAATGGACACACACACGCACACTTGGCTGTGTGTGTGAAATGCCAGCGTCGGCTCCGTCTGCCTGTGGCGGTCCCACGGCAGCTCTGAAGTGGCCTGCTCCTCTGAAGGGACCCCTAACCGCACACTCTCTCTCACACACACACACAAAGATGGAAACAATTAGGGTGACAATCGCACAAGCCATCACAGCAGCTCACACAAGGTTCTCCTTAGCAAACTTTTCATCCAAACACACACTGCACTCTGTTTGGGAGTCACAAACAAACACACCCTGACACTACTAGAGTTTTACTTCGATGGGGGCGGAGCTTAAAGGGTGGCAGAGTTTCTGCCTCACAGTTTCCGTAACTGTGAGATATATCAAACTCTGGATTTTTACTTTTGATTCACCTTGTGCTTTATTCTGTAATATCTTTTAGATAAAAAGCAGCATGTCAATGTACTTGATTATCTTATTCCTCCTACATTGTATGACGAAGTTCATATCTAGCTTTGGATCATCTGAAGTTTCTGCCTCTGAATAAGGTTGTTTGAATATTTGGACAGTGTCGATAACAAAGGGAGTACTTTTTTCAGAGAAAGAGGTTAAGAGAAAAACAATAGTAATGAGCAATAGACGAGAGATGAATATCTACTGCTGTGAGTAGATAGTAAACTAAGAGACTTTTGCAATTTTCTGGAAATCCCCATTTTCATAAACACATGCTCCTTGTCTGGTGTAGACTGTGTTCATGTGTGTGTGCGTGTGCATGGCTGACTCAAAGTCTGTGACTCAGCTCTTAATGACAGACTAAACCACCTGCTTCTACCTCACACAAACACACTTCCAACACCTGGCGGCTGCTCCCAACTTTTCTTCAGACGACTTACCTGAATTATGATTACGTTCTCCACTGAAGAACATCAGGAAGCAATCACAAACGCACACCTTACATCATACCTGTCTTCCGCCAGCTGATCACAGTATGAGTCACCGCATCAGTGAGGTCATTTTTTTTCCCCAATACACTTTTGATGTGTCACTGAGCTCAACATGGAATAATATATTTTTCACAATAGCTCAGAGGGTTACAGTTGATGTGAGGAATTTCTTCACCTTTAACTAATTCAATTAGGAGAACTAAAAGTGCATTATTAAACACAGTACTATGTGATTTAAAGATGTGCGTTGCTTGCATTGAAAAGCAATGTACTTCAAGTTTTAAGTCCCTGCTTTTTCTTTCTTTTCACTCATTGCAATTAAAGCAATTAGCTTGTTTGGATCTTTTCACTCAGTTTGATTGTTAGAAGCAATAACTCGTTCAACAAGGATCTGATTTTATTTTTTTTTTTAATTTAAGAACAAATACATTTAAAAAGCTTTTAATTGTATAATTATATTTATATGTAACCAGAAGAAATCCAGGCACTGACATTCCTTGTTGAATATGTTTTGCACCACTGGTGTAAAAATAAATTTAATTTTTACCCTCTGTAAATTCCACTTTTTATTCATTCTCCTTTTGGTTAAACCAATCAATTCAGTTAATCTTTACAGACCCAGTTCACCTTAATTGTAACCTTAAGGCAGTCCATCCGTCCATCCATCCATTATCTTTACCTGCTTCTTCCTTTCTGGGTCATGGGGGTCACTGGTGCCCATGTCCAGCCATCACTGTGTGAGAGGTGGGGGACACCCTGGACAGGTCTCCAGTCAATCACAGGGACACATAGAGACAAACTAGACAGACAACCATTCACTCTCTCACTCACACCTAGGGACAATTTTGTTATCAGTCAGGCTAACGTGCATGTTTTTTGGACTGTGGGAGGAAACTGGAGCACCTGGAGAAAACCCACGCATGCACAGAGAACATGCAAACTCCACCCAGAAAGGCCCCGGTCGGGATTTGATCCAGCGACCTTCTCGCTGAGAGACAAAAGCTCTACAAATTAAGCCACTATGCCACCAATCTTAAGGCATTATACATGTATATAAAATAATAAGTTCAAATCATTATTCCAGAAAGTCTTGTTCAGATGCTTTGTATAAAAACATCACATCTCACAAAGTTTCAGATTAAATTTTGTCTTCAAATCCATTCTGATAAAAGCGATCAACTAAAAAACATAATTACAAGTTCAGGTTTTTGTTCCCATTATTGGTGTTCAAATGAAACAGTGACGCACTCATTTATTTAGCTTAGGCCGTAAACATTTCTTCTCACATTTGTTGATCAAACATTTGCTAAGCAGTCTGACACTGACCTACTTATTGCATTTTTTTGTTTTTATACAAACTTTGAAATTGACTTTTGTCTGCCAGTGTGGTTTTCCTCATTATATAAGCTTTTGAGTGAAAACACCCCAAAATGATTTTGTTCTCATATTGAGTCACTCAACAGAGCTTTTCAATTCATTTGGCAATAACTAATAGAAACAAATATTTAAAATTAATTTTGCCATTTGCCTTTGTGAGGCAGTTGAGCATCATTGGGCATTTCAGCATCTTATAAAGAACATTTCAAGAAAAGTGATGAATTTTTTTATTTATTTTATATGATGATTTTTTTTAATTGTTTTTGGTACGGTGGCTCAGTTGGTAAAGATGTTGCCACTCAGCGAGGAGGTTGCTGTTCAAATCTTGGCCCGGGACCTTTCTGGGTGGGGTTTGCATGTTCAAGGTTCTTTATTGTCATTCACATCACACGTGGTACATGAGGTGGAATGAAATTGTGTACTCAAGGTCCCAGTTACAGTGAAAAATAGCAACAAAAGAATGTAAAGTATAAAAAGAAACGGTATACGAGGAAAAGTTCTCTCCGTTCTCTGTTCTCTCCGTGCACGCGTGGATTTTCTCCGGGTTCTCCGGTTTCCTCCCACAGACCAAAAACATGCATGTTAGGCTGATTGGTAGCTCTAAATTGTCCCTAGGTGTGAGTGAGAGTGTGAGTTGTTTGTCTCGTTTGTGTCCCCTGTGATGGACTGGAGACCTGTCCAGGATGTCCCCAGCCTCTCTTATAGTGATGGATGGACATGGGCACCAGTTATCCCTGTGACCCGAAAAGAAAAACCCAACAGAAAAATGTGACGAGCCTAATTGAGTGGGGAGAACCTCAAGTTTTTAAATCACACATGGTGTTTTTTATGACTGCAGACTCAACTGAAATGACTGAACTGACCGGCTGGGTGACGGAGCAGCAAACACAGTACGGCAGCAGGGTCATCATGACCTCAGATAATCAATCTCCTATCTGCTATCTGTAAACTGTGATCAGCAGGAGACCAAAAACTGGAACTGTACTTTTCTTGACTGAAAACATAAATTTAAATCCTTAAATTGGGATTTTCTTAAAAGCAACCTAAAAATGTTTGACAAGAAATGCTTTCAATTAAGATGTTTTCAAAGATAAAATGGCAACAAATAAAACCTATTTTGAACAGTTTTATAAAATATATATGAAAATCTGTTTTCTTTTTATCATAAGTCAATGTGTTAAATAATTACAATACGCATAAAAAGTCCATGATTTGTTATCTGCTATGGCTACACAAGAACAAAACAATCAACAGTTAAGTTCTTTGATACAAAAACCTAGTGTGTGTATATATATATATATATATATATATATATATATACATATATAGTTGTGGGTTTTTTTTGTATTTTTAACATTCACACTAACTTTTGAAGGTTTTTTTTTGTTAAATTGGAGGGAGCTGCTGATGTAAAGTCAGACGTGACAGTTTTGGCATCTCTGTTGCAATATGTTGAAATGCACTGCAGTTCAATTTAAACCTGACATTAATCAAGTTTGCTTCGTATCATCTAAATTCCTGCAAATACTTACAAAATAACCTACAAGAATAGTCAATAAATCGATTACTGGCAATAACGCAGGTGATATGCAGGGGTGAGTTAAAGGGGAAACTCAGGGGTGTGGGCTGGGTTTGTTTATTTAAAATATTACTAAAATGTAGTCACATTTTTATGCAGCACTGAAACGCACAGTGGGTGGTGATGGAAATAGCGCAGGAAGTAAGCCGTGCAGTGAGATTAAAGCGAGGGCTGGAGCTAACATACAATAAAGGATGTTAAACAGAGGAAAAAAAGTCAACTGAAGGAGAAATCTAATGAAAATCTAAAGAGTCTGAAGGAACCCAAAGATCCTTTTACAGGAACGTTCTTTTGGCTGCACCACACAAGCTACGAAGATAGAAAACTGGAACTCACGGCTCTTAGCTTCCTTTAAAGGATTTACTAAACGATGTGCGACTAATAAAATCACAAGCCTGCACAGAGAGAGAACTGTTCAAGCACTTTATTAAAACAATTCAAATACAGGACATCGCCCGCTGACGTTCATGCCAGAGTTTTAAACAGAATGGACAGTTCTAACCATTTGCCTGGTAAATGTCTTTATGTGCAAACTCATGATATCTTGTGCAATGTGAGTATTTACTGCCTCATTATCTGTAAAACTGGCTGATGTGTAGCCACTTTTGTGTCTTGCTAGGCTCGCTTAACTGTGGCGGCCATCTTGAATCAGTTTGACTCCAAACATTAATTGATTATAGATATTCATTCACTGATTGCTTTCTGGAAGTTTCATAAAAATTGTCCATTTGTTAGTGCAAATGCGTTGGTTTTTTTTTTAGTTTATCAGTAAATTTGGGTAATCTTTAGTGATTTCTTCTTCTTAATCTATATTGTCTTGAGTGTTTAAAACCAGTTATCCAGTTAGTCTTAATGCTAATTGTATTGTATGATTGTCTATAAAAACCTCTAAACAGGGCTCTCTGATCAGCTATTTTTGCTTCTGTTTTCTTTTGTGTGCAGATGTGAATTAAAAGCACGAGGGTGATTCACTTCTCTTAAAAACAAATCACAAGAAGTGAAACTGTGTGTTAGAAATGAATGGCAAGGAATAAAAAAAGATTAAATAGACAGTCATAGTCATCACAGACGTAACTTTTCACCTGATAGATTTACATGATAAAACATTGACTTTTAATATTACTGTGACTTTTGATCTTTGGTCATGGAAAAATTTACTAGTTTTTTTTTTTTTTTTTTTGGCATCTGAGTAAAAGTCGTTCCGGTCTTTACTGTACAAAGTTTCTTCTGGTCTTGGACTCTTTTGTGCACACCACATGGACCGATTGTCAAGTCATTTAAAGGATCAGAAGATGCAGCACTTTCACTTTCAGTGGTTATAACCACTGCAGCGCATTTTCGGCACGGGAATATTATTTTCAGCTGCTCGACTCTTGGTTTTAACGAGCACACGTTCTAATACCGAACCTTACGCCGAGTCAGGTTGACTCAGACGATTCTTCTTTGATCCGTTTCCCGAGATGCTGACTTGGAGACTGTGAGATAGTTGTAGTCGTTGTTGTTAAATAGCTGCTTTAAAAGGGGCATTCCAAAGAAAACTACCCCGTTGCTGCTGCTAATTTCCCCCCCTTCGTGTTTCCTAACAGCAGAGAGGAATGGGACTTACAGAAACCTTGGGTCGTGTTTTCGCCACAAGAAAGCTTAACTTGTTTCAATGCTTCCTGGACAATAAATATAATGATGGTGCTATAAGTGAATTCGAAAAAGGAAGTCAAGTTCATCACCTTGGTATCACTAGAAGTGCTAGCTTTTGATGTTTTGTCAAACTGATGCACCTGTTAAATTTTTCAGTCGGGTCATCTGGACAGTTTCTTTTTTTGCACTGAAACGTTTCGCCTTCGATCCGGAAGGCTTCATCAGTCAAGGAAACACCCAACAAAACTGATTCTTCCCCCAACAGCTTACTCCAAAGTGGAACAAACCAGTTCTGCTTGTGATAAGATGGTCTCTTTGGTACGCCCCTCCTCCATTGCCGGCCCTCTTCCTTGTTGACAGTCTTGTCAAACTGGTTGAAAACAACAAAGTCCATGCTCAATAATCCATGTATAAAATCCAACATTTTTCAGTCAGGTCAACAAGGAAGAGGGCCGGCAATGGAGGAGGAGCGTACCAAAGAGACCATCTAATCACAAGCAGAACTGGTTTGTTCCACTGTGGAGTAAGCTGTTGGAGGAAGAATCAGTTTTGTTGTGTGTTTCCTTGACTGATGAAGCCTTCCGGATTGAAGGCGAAACGTTTCAGCACAAAAAAAGAAACTGTCCAGATGACCTGACTGAAAAATGTTGGATTTTATACCTGGATTATTGAGCATGGACTTTGTTGTTTAGGTTCATGTATGTTTGTCACCAACAAATGGTAAATGAATGTGTGTTATAGAGTTGTTTTTGTCTGCTCAAAGAGGAGCCTGCAGGCGCGTGGATGCACACAGGCCTTCTCCTCGTCTATAGGCTGGAAAGCCGAGGTCGACTTGACCTCACCTCTGTCTGATACGAGAGACTTCCTGCCTCACTGTCCAGCGCAGATTCTCACTGACGAGGCTCTAAGCATGTAACGTTGTACATCTGTGAAAAGCCTGTTTTTGTGACCGATCTGCCCTTGCCGGTTAAAAATCTTCTCGTGTCCTCAGAGTGTCTTATTTGAGTAAACATAAGATGATGAAAGGATATTTATTCATCTAACATGTTTGGTCCTTCGAGACGGAGTCGAACCAGCGACCTAAGAATCACTTAAGTCTCTTTCCTTAAAGTTTTCATAATCCCAGATGGTCAATTTTGGCTGAAAAGAAAAGCCCTCCTGACGAGAAGCAGGAAACTCTTACATTTAATTTTTATCGCCTGCTGCTATGAAAGGCGGGTGATAATGTAATTGTCTATGTTGCACAATTTCATGTTTCATCTGTCAGTAAAATATCTCATAACCACTAAATTAATTTTGTTAAAATTTTCAAAACACTGTGAACAGTGGCTGTACATCCACAACAATTAACTTTTAGACTCCAACTGAACCCAATTTAAGGTGGCCCTCACAGCTAATTAACATTAGAAAACACAAAAATGGCTACAGCTCAGTCAGTTTTACAGATATTTTGCTAAAAATTTGTATAGTGGTAGCAGAGAGTCATCCAGAGCACATACTCTGATTACCAACAGATTGCTCGAAATCTTAGTTTGAAACTTTAATAATCAGTGTCTGGGGCAGTAAAGTTCATCCAGGATGCTACTTTTATTGTAGCATAATAGTTTTTATAATGGTAATATTTTCTGTTTTGCTTTTAGTCTAAATAAAATGCTGAAAGTTGTTTGGAAAATCATTCAAACCCACAAATCAATAACTGGCTTGTTTCTGAGAGTTTTATTTGTATCTTCTGTCTCTTATAGAGAGGACACGGATCAATGGAAATCAGAATATTTGCTGCTGCGTTTTAAAATCAACGAAGGACAAATGTTTGAGTTTGTCGAGATGTTTTCTCTTCAGCATAATCCTCGTGTTTTATTTGAGTTTTGCTTCATTTTTGTGAGTGTTTTTAAATGTGTTAAATTAATTTGTCCTGAAATATACAGAAACATACTTTTCTGTTTTCTCAAAATATGTATTATCTTGTAGATTTAGTTTTTTACATTTTTGGCTTTTGACTAATATGGAGAGGTTTTTTTTTTTTCCTTGCAAACCTCTTGTTTGCTTTTTTATAATCACATAGAATTGCACTTTTAACTTTGTAATCAAAAGTCCTTTTGTTTTTCTGCCCTCTCTGTGTGTCGTGTTGTACTTAAGTCTCCACACTGTGTGTTTTCAATAAATGGAGTTTACCCTGATTAATTTGTCTATATGAACTGTGTGAACTTGATTCATGCTGTTTAAAAGAAACCTGCGTTTTAACAGTGACACATTTAGATCTCTGATTACAAAGTGCAAAAAAATATCAAAGGTAAGAGCAATATAAAATAACTCTGTGTTGCATCCCTCAGGTAGCTCTTACTTCGATCACATCTGTAAGTAGAATAAAACAGATGTTTGACCATTGTTTGCCATCTAAAATCTGTGATATTTGGTCACACTACTTTGTATCGATCTTAACAAGAATTGTTCGTTTGCCGATTGTGTAATACTTGGAAATGGCTGCCTATTTCTTTTTATGAATTAAATGAGGCTTGTGGTTTATCAAAGCACACAAAGGTTAAGTGTATCTGACTCTTCAAATAGAAGGTAAACCGTCAATAGATAGCACCTATCCATTAGGAACACCTAACAATGCACAATGTTTGACATAATCAGTGTGAGGCAGAGGAGAGGGTAATGTAAGGGGACGGATAATGAAGAAGATGAGAGAGGAACGAAAACCGCAACGGTCTGTAATGAAGGAGAGGTCAAAGGTAAAAGAAGGGGTGAGAAAAAATGGGGAAACCAGGAGTCTGGAGCGAGAGCAGTGACCAAAGTTGATGGGGCGAAGGGGGATGGGTGTGGTGGGACCAAGTGAGGGATGGGAGGATGGATTGGAGTGGTGAGACAGGTCGGCTGACTCAGTCACATTCCTGTCATCCAGATTTATTGCAGCTCGGGGTCCTGAGACAGGCCCGGAGCCGCGGCCAAATTACAGTCATCGAGAGCATTCCTCTGCTGCAAACACAGGTTAGCGGCCCGGTCGCACTAAGTGCTAGGTGCTGCCTGTTGACAAATGACTTCCTTTGAAGGGCACAAAGAGAGAGACAGTCGGAGAGAGGCTGCGTGTTTACTGTGCGAGGGCACCGAGTCACACAGTCTGTTTCTGTTGTTGGAAAGCTGTTTAGCTATAAGTAGAGATGAAGAATGAATGTTTGTATGCATGTTTTTACAATGTGGCCACTGTTACCACAGCCCCTATTCTGTGTCAAACATGAGCTCCCAGCGGAGGGTCCACCATGGACACACAGTTTGGCGGCATGGTTTCCAAGGCTTTTAATGGTGCCCTATCCTGACAACTGTTTTTAAAGACAGTGAACTTTCCAATATTTATTAAAGTATATAATATCCTAAATCACATTTTGTATTAAATGTTTTCATTTCTATTTTCCCTCCAGGTGTTCATAGGCAGTCCCAGGACCTCTCAGGGTATTACTCCCTCCCGCCGGGTGGTGTCGGCCAAATCCCTCCCTCCATGAGTTGGTGAGTTGCACAAATTTATTGTTTAATAACTTGAACCACGTTGCTGTCAAAATGCAAGAAAAGTCTAAATATTTAGATTTTTTTTTATTTATTTTAATTTCTGGTTTTCAAAGGTTTCTGCGACCAAAAGGCAATAAGATGTTGATCAGACCAAAAAGCCTATTTGAAGGAGTAAATATGAATATTTTCAAGTTCTTATATTATATCAATCAAATAAAAAGCCGCTTCAAAGAAAAAAAATTGCTGATAAACCAAAAATATAGTTATTGCTAGGGATGCACAATATTTGATTTTTGGCCGATATGTTAAAACTTATTTGGCCAATAATCGATACCAATACCGATATTTTTTCCCCTAGACCTACTTACAGAGACTTCATAGATTTCTCTGCTGTGGAATTAAACAACTACATTATTCTGCATGGTCTTTGTCATTCTGGTCTGCTACCAAATGCAGATGCCAAAAAGGGGACTGAAAATGAAGTAACACTATATATATAAATATATAATATTTAAAAAAAGGGGAGGGGGGAGCACCTTTTATATCGATGAGTTATTTTAATGGAATGTCCGATATTTAACTTTATCGCTAATATCGGCCGATACCATGCCGATAATGTCGTGCATCCCTAGTTATTGCAATAAAATGTAATTTCTGTAATAATTTGTTAAGACTGTGTTTGATGTTGTTGCAAAAGCTATAAAAGAAAAACCTTGGTAGTAAAAACTCCAGGCCTTGTTGATTATTATTATTATTATTATTGGGTGGGGTTTGGAGGTTTTGGCTCGGTTCTAACAAATAACATAATCAACATCGTCAGATCAGAAAAGATAAATATTAGGCGACGGGATTTCTTCTGCCTTGAGCCAGAAAAATGACTTTTCCTCTTCTAAACTATAGGGTCCTGACTAAACCGTCTCAGGCACAGAAAACTTTTGTTTTTATAAAAAGAAAATGTTTGAAGCTTAACGATTTTACCAAAAGGGAAACGGCAGATTAACAGAAAGAGAGAGCAGTTGGGCTTTTTCAACATTTTACCAACACGCAGCTGAAGAAGAACGGTGAAGTTGATGCGAATTCTGCAAATTGTTGACTTTGATTTTCAGCTCCACTCTTTAATAAATTCACAAACGGCTTGAAAACTTTAAATCCAAATGTGTCTTGGGCTTTTTGCCGTGACATTTTTACTTATGGAGTTGCAGAAGGAGAACTTCTGCAGAAAAAGAACAAAAAACAGTCCCATCTGTTTTACGTTTTTTTAATTTATTTATTTTTTTAGTTCTTATCAGGCTCCAGAGTTGATTGTGAAATTGCAGTGTCACACTGTCTGATTGTTAGTTTATTGTGGCAGACTTCCACTGATTTATGGATTAATACAGATCTAATTATACAGCCGAGAAAATCCGTGCCTGGACAAATCCTCACAAGAATAGTTAAGAGCTTTCATCAAATGTCATGGAGATTTAAGAAAAGCTTTTTTTTTCTTTTTTTTTAAGTTGTTTATTTATGCGTTTATGCCTGTTTTTTGTGTTCCCGCATAGTCCTCAAGTGTGTGATGTTCAGGCGTTTTATCATCTTCAGACAAGAACACTTCACTGTGGATTTTCACAAGTATTATTAGCAGATAATCTCCTTTAACCCAGATTATCTGCTTGTTTTGAGCTCTTGCGGTGAGCTCCTTTGTTGAAGGAGGAGGCGGGGGGATCGTGGAGGAGGAGTGGTTAAATGTCAGACTGTTGTTATTTTCTTGTTTTAACTTTTCGTCTGGGACCCCTGTCCCTCCACGACCACCTCCACAATCCCCTCTCGCCTGTTGGCTTTATTGGTTAGTCGCCTCATATCATGAAGAGATTGTTTCATATGTGTTTTGTGATGATCCAGCTTTTAAAACCGTGACTAAAGACAAAACGCATAGATTTGTGTGAACAAGACGGTTTAAGTTGACAGTTTGACACTTTGGTAATTAGATTATAGTAACATTTATCATTAAGAGAACGTTTAAAGAATGTCTGAAATTGAGTGCTCGTGTAGAATCTGAACACTGGGAGTACTATGAATCAGTTTTGTTAAAAAAAGAAAAGAAAATACAGTTCTTAATTTTAAACTAAAATACTGAGTACTTCTTTACAATAAGGGTAAATAAAGTTATTCAGTTACAAAACGTAAGCTGAGCGGCTCAAAAAATCTTCATTTACACAAACAAATAAAAGTGCAGAACTTGATTTTGCTAAATAATAGGTCTTCAGTGTATGAACTATTTTTAATCATGGTTTATTAATGCTTCATAAAGTGTTTACACACTCATGAATACAAAGCATGAATACTTTTATTATAAATTATTAGTATTATAGTATACCTTTTCTGCAAAGTGGTACTTGAAACTATACTTTATGATCATTAAACATAACCCTTGTAGAACCAGAGAGGTGCAACTGACAGGACATTTTAGTTTTATTTCTTCCTCTAAGTTGTGTTTTCTTTGTTACTTTATTGCAAGTGATGTGGTGCAAAGCAGCACAGCAGAGCAGGTCGTTTAGCTTTTCATTTGATTCCCAGCATGCCTCTGCTTGGTCATGCCTTTCACAAACAGTCAGAGGGGTTTTTCTTTGTCAGCGTGCCGTCACTCAGGAGCTATTTGCAATAATCCGGATCTTGAAAATTAGTTTAATTTTAGATTCTTTTTGGACTAACACTGAGTGATATGTTGCTTATTAGATTCAGAGATGTGTAGGAGTGAGATAAAAGTTTGAAGTTTGGCCTGCGTTTATCTGAACGACACTTGACCTGTTGTGTGGTGTGACCCGAGTTTGTACAGAGTCAAATGGTCCTCCACAAGCAGAGGTCGGTAATCTTTGGATCTCCTCCCAGCTGGGAGCTGCCGCTGGGCCCTGGTGTAGCGCTGCCTCCTGGTGCTCAAATGCAGATACAGCTGAGAAAGGAGGATGTGTGATGATGATTGCAAAGGGGCTTCAGAACAGTAGGTGAGGACTGGAGTGTGTGTGTGCATACATTTCAACTCAAGGATGAGTCAGCTGAAGAGGGGGATGGTTTACGTCCCAGGAGATGTAGTTTCTACATATCAAAGACTCAGACTTGCACTCTGTCCACACCCTCGACCCCCCGGTGTGTTCGTTCTTGTGCTCCGACTACATAAAGTTCTCTATTGACACACATCTGTCATCAGCTCTGATCCCAACGTTTCACGGGAATCACCTCGGGATCAAGAGATCAAATGCATTCTTTGTAAACTATGAAATCAAACCACGCAAAAGGTTATCCTGAACTATTTCAAATGGTCTAGTAGTTTTCCAGATATACTGAATGCATTTCTGAAATGTGGGTCTGCGCTCAATGTAAACAAAGCACTTTTATCTATGTAAGTACGTTGGAATTGGATCCCAAATGACTCTTCAATGGATGTTGCCATTTAAAAAAAATCTTTTTCACTCACTCCCGTTGTTTATGCAGGTAAACAACTGCACATGGAAGTTAATGTCCAGTCACAGATTTTGTTTGTATTTTTTATTTTTATTTTTCATTTAAGGGCACATTAACCATCAATATGAGGGAAAAATCTGTGTTTTTCATTTCATACCTTCTGAACTATTTATTTTACCAGTCTTCATGACAGACAGCTTTATGATATTGCAATGCGTATCTTTAGTATGTAATTAGAACACAAACACTTCCAGACAAAAGCATCCCAGAAATGGTTTTTCTGTGATCTTTCATGAAAACAGTAAACGATAACAAAGCACTGAGGGAGGTGCAAGCAAGAAAACCATTATGTGATAAATGAAGCAGTCATTTTATTTTAATTTGAAAAAAATAATAATAAATGAAATTAGAGTTGTATGCCTCTTTTATGACTGTTTGTTGTTGTCATTGTTGTCCACTGTTGTCATCACTCTTTGTTAAAGAAATCAGGTCTCTCTTGTAAATGAGTCCCTGAGGCTCAATGGGATTAACCTGTCTAAATAAAGGTTGAATGAATTTTACCAGCTTTTATGCTTCTTTTAAGTCAAGAACAGTATAGATTAAATTGAGTTTAAGCTCTTTTAAAACAACAAACGTTTGCCTCTGAAGCAAAACAAAGCAAAGACATAAATAGCAACTAAAAGCCGCCTCCTGCTGCCATCTCTCCCTTTGCTGTACCGTGGCAGGCAGAGCCAGCCAGTCTACCCTGCCCTGTCCCCCTGTGGATTCAGGCAGCCCTACTCCTCCAGTCTCTCCAGCGCCTCGTCTTACTCCAGGTACCGAGCCAGGAAAGAGCCAAGAATAAAATAAAGACAAAAATCTATGCTTTGTGTATCATCTGCTCCTGTTTATAGCACATTTAAAACGCCTGAGCAGGAGTTTTCCATGCACTGTGGCAAACTCGTGTTTGGAGGCTGTGTCAGATTTTATTGGGCAGCTGCTGTAAAAGTCCTATTTGAGCCTGTGTGCTGTAGACAGGATGAGTTGTGCTTTTGCCAAAAGAAGCTGAAAAACGGAGCTTAGCCAAGCTAATCGCTGCTGTACACGATACCATTAGGACAACTGCTGCTCTGCTGCTTTTTGGTTCTGTTTTTCAGAATTTTTGTGTTCTTGATTGCAAAAAATTTAAAAAATAACGTTCTGTTAGATGCTACCTGCTTTCTGTGATTTTTGGGACGTGAATATACATTAGAAAAATACAAAGTTTGGATGCATTTTCTTTAGCCTGCATAGCTCAAATTTAACTAATTTGAAGCTGATCCATTGTTCACTTCTGCTCACACAAATGTGCAAAGAAGCACTGTAAATAAGAAAATGGTTAGTACACTGTTTCCATTATGTAATTTACATGTCTAAATTGTTTTTACTGGCAGTAACTAAACTGTGAAAGTGCAATAAATCCCATTTATTGTCTGCAGAAGACACATACAAGCTAAAATAATATGTTGAAAGTGTTTTGGATGCTCACGCTGCCACAGTTTACCAGCAGCTGATGCTTTATGCTGCTTTCTTTGTTAGTCGTTGCGTTGCTGTTTCTTTGTCCCCGTCCTGTAAAGGTTCTGTGCTTCTGTTGCCTTTTCTAACCTGAATATAAATGGACAAAAGAAACATGATCTTGAAATGGCTTTAAAATGAATGATTTGACTGAGATGTGGAACTTTAATCTCTCTATAATCAATAAAACTTGGACGCTCTCTAGTGGTGACAAACGTTAACATCACTGCAGCATACGCATTTTTTCTTTTTAATTTGTTTTACGGTAAACATCAGCCGCCAGGCTCATTATTATTTTTCATTTTAAGTATTTCTCTCAGTCACACATTCTATTTGTCTGCTATAAAACAGTTCTGGTTTAAACTACTGTTGAAACGCAAGTAAAGGCAATTTCTTCACAGGTTGACTTTACCAGATGATGTAAAATCATGTTTGGACTTTAGATGATCGTGCTTTTTATGCTTTCAGGCTTATTGCTTTTTCCAGAACGTCTGCTCTGCTTTGATTCTCGTCCCTTTCTGCCTGCTTTTCTGTTTTGCTGAGTCGTTCAGGACTCACTTTCTTGACTCTTGTTTCTATTTGTGTACTCATTTGTTTGACTTCCTACCAGGTTTCCTCACTCTCTGATGCTCGGACCATCTGGAGTGCATCCCACGGGGATCCCCCACCCAGCTATAGTGCCTCCTTCAGGCAAACAGGAGCATGAACAGTACGACAGGAGCATGTACATGTAAGTAGGTGCATTTTCCATGGCAAGCTCACTTTGCTCCATCTGTCTGTCACCGTTCTGCAATCATAGAATCATAGTTTGTTAGCATGTTTTATGACCAACTATATAAATGAATAAGATTATTGATCACACGTAGAGGACAATAACTTATCATCATCCTTTCTACCCTCCTGTTTTTCATCTTAGGAAGCCGCAGGTGGAGGTCAAGCGAGAGAAGGAGCCCAAGAAGCCTGTCATCAAGAAGCCCCTGAACGCCTTCATGCTCTACATGAAGGAAATGAGGGCGAAAGTTATCGCCGAGTGCACGTTAAAGGAAAGCGCCGCCATCAATCAGATTCTGGGACGCCGGGTGAGGGCAGCATATACGATCAAAAACACGCATGAATGTTGAACACAGTTTTCCAGCTTTCAGCTTAGATTTGATTTTCAAACCCAAGGAGCATAGGATGAAAAATGTGCAGCACTGACTTGTAGGAGTGAGGTCCAAAACCCGATCTATGTCTCTATTTCTGTACCTCTTTAAGACCATACAAAACATCTGAATTGGATTTTAAATATTTTAGACAATTGCTTTTAATTATAAGATACAAAAACAATTTATTTTTTATTTTTGTTGTAACAAGTTGTGTTTTCCCCACATTCATTCAGCTTTTATTTATACAAGTTGGTCTCATTGAGTCACCTCATTTTCAAGAGAGACCTGTTGTAAACAAAAACCACAGATGAATTACAGACAACTAAAAACAATCATATAAAAGCATATAAAATGAAATAAAAACAAGCTACATTATAAAACTGTGTAAAATACTAAAAACAGCAACATGTCTGCGTTGATTTTTGCAAAGTCAAAGTCGAGCTTCAGATCTTTTTGCAAGTTGTTCCAGGAAACAGGAGCAGAGTAGGAGAAGTTCAGTTTGCACTGAGGGGACGCTGCAGGTAATGATGTCTTGAGAGCGCACGCTGTAGCTGCACTGACGAAGTGACATGTAGGAGGAGATGTATGGAGGCAGCAGACCAAGAAGTGATTTAAAGATAAAATTGGACCAGTGTGAGAGTCTGCGTGAAGTTAATGACCAGTTGACCAGTGAATACAGGTTGCAGTGATGGGTACGGTAGTTACAACCAGTTATGAATCTTAGCGCACCAGGATAGACAGCGTCCAACATCTGCGAGGTGCTTGCAGGAGCATTCATGTAAATGTCACCATAGTTAATGAAGGGAAGGAAAGTAGCAGTTACAAGATCTGTTTTTGAAAAAGAAACCTAATTTTACTTTCAATTTTTTTATCAAGTTTTCGACATGAGGCTTAAAAGAGAGATGTGCATCGACCAAGATTCCCAAGTATTTGTAAGAATCCACAAACTCAATAGGGCCACCATTTGTAGATAAGATAGAAAGAAGGACTGCTGGTACAGACTTCCTGTTTGAAAACAACATCCCTTTGGTTTTATCAGCATTTAACACCAGTTTGAGAATGAACAAATCTGACTGGATGATGTCAAAAGCAGACTGTAAAAGCTGATAAACCTTAGCAACTGTTCTAGCTTGACAATAAACAACTGTGTCCTTAGAAGTGTAAGGATGCATCAGGAATGATCTGAACTACATTACTTATGTAGATTGTGAAGAGGGTGAGTCCTAAGACTGAGCCTTGTGGTACACCATTGTTGACTAGTTAAATAGCTGGAAGAAATACATTAAGTAAGTACATTGATCGCAGTGAAGCTTTCAGTATGTTAAAAACTAACAAAAATATATTCTTAAGTGTTGATATTGTAATATGTCCAGGGGTTTTTATATTTTTTTAACATTTCTATATTTTTTGTGTTTCTAGTGGCACGCCCTGACCCGAGAAGAACAGGCCAAGTACTACGAGTTGGCTAGAAAAGAAAGACAGCTGCACATGCAGCTCTACCCAACCTGGTCTGCTAGGGACAACTACGTAAGCACTTCCACTTTATTTCCACTTTGTCCTCACTCCACTCTGGTTCTTTATGAATATATTCAAAATGAGGAGCCGATTAACAAACATGCACAGGAAAAGGGTTCTGTTTTTCCACTTTGTTGTGCAGAATTGTAAACTAAAGTCATGAATTTTATATCTGGGTTGTGGTCGGAACAATCTGTTCATCTGTAGACTAAAGACGTCATTTGGTTGCTATGGTAAACGTGAGCTTGTAACTAAATAATAGATTTTTTTCATTGTTTTAACCGCATTATGTCAGCAATCACAACTTGGTAAAAAGTGGGTTTAAATGTGTTCATCTAGTATATTCAACCATTTCTTGTTGGTGGTGTTTTATTAAAACAGAATGTCATTTATTTGTGCTCAGCTCCAAAAACACAACAAATAGAAAAAGAAACACCTTTAAAGTGATATAAGAACACTATAATATGCAACTTCAGTGCTTATACTGCATATAGTTTTGTTTTTTAATCAGGAGTTTGCTTTTTTCATTTGGTTTTTATTAAATTTTTATTTAGTATGCAGTAATAATATAAACACTCACTGGTTTCACCAAAATAATAAAAAAAAGTCAATGAAAGCAAGGGTTACTTTAATAAATTATCAAATGAATTCATTAGATGAGTTTGCATTCAAGCACTTCCCATAAACCAAATCTACATTTGAATAAAAAGCCGTAAAGAACTGAAATATCAATAAAAAAGTACAAATCTTTTGATGAAATAAAGACTTTTAGTTCCCTGTAATTAAAACCAAGATGAAAACGCACCTTTTTTCAATTCAGTATTCTTGAGTATTTGTGAAGGTGAAGAAAGTGCTTACTTGATAACTGTTTTGTCAATTATTGCCGCTCATGGCTGCTAATCAAAAGACAAACATTACAAGGCACACACTTGTGTGGTGCATGCATTTTAGTTCAATGTTTTGGGGAATGTGCTGAATCTAGGCTGCTGTGTGCCTCTGACTTGTCAGTTTGCTGTTGAACTCTTGCAGGAGGCGGGCCTTAGCGGGGTCGCAGGGGAAAAGAATAAAGCTGATTGGGTAGGGACACGTCTCATGGTGGATTTATACCTCTGTGATGGAAAAAATGAGTGTGTGAGGAGCTGCATGAGAGGGGTTGTGGGTATTTCTGTGCAAAGTCTGCATGCACCTTCCAAAAATCTCAATGACTCACGCTTCGAGCCTCACGAACAGCACGTAAAAATGGCAGCCACACAAACAGATCTGATTTGTTAGTTGTGGATGCATTGTGCAAACTCTTGCCTCATTTAGTCGGTCTGTAAAACACAGAGGTATAAATCAGCCCGTATTGCTCGACTAACAGAGTGCAGGGCTGCATGGCTGGCCTCGCTGTATTATTTTATCTACTTGGCATCTTCCTAAACTACCTTTATTTTTGTGATCTTTTGTTTAAAACATATAAAAAGCCTTAGTGATCATTTACGTTTGATTTTAATAGAAGCTTCTGTTTAAATCATGCTAAAACATATTTGAGTCGTTATGCTTTTCTCTGCAGTTGTTTCTGTAAAAGTGACCGAACCAAACTGTTGATGCTGGCAGGAGTGAACCGTTTACTCCTGATGCTACCCAACAAGCAAATCCCTTCAACTCACTGTTAACAAAACAAAACATGCTCACGTTGAACTGAATTTATTATAACAAGAAGCATCTAATTCACCATAATATGAAGTGTAGCAGTTATTACTGTGTGGAACATTTTAAATCAGACGGTCAAATGGAAGAACTGAACAAATCTCAGTTTTCTACACTGATTCAGAGTTCCAGTTTTTGCAAATCTTTGAAATTCAAAGAATCATATAGTAAGAATCAGATTCAAAGAATTATATAGGAAAAATCAGATTCTGAGAATCAGATTCAAAGAATCATATAATAAGAATCAGATTCTGAGAATCATATGGTAAGAATCAGATTCAAAGAATTATATAGGAAAAATCAAATTCTGAGAATCAGGTTCAAAGAATCATATATTAAGAATCAGATTCTGAGAATCATATGGTAAGAATCAGATTCAAAGAATTATATAGGAAAAATCAGATTCTGAGAATCAGATTCAAAGAATCGTATAATAAGAATCAGATTCTGAAAATCATATAGTAAGAATCAGATTCAAAGAATTATATAGGAAAAATCTGATTCTGAGAATCTGATTCAAAGAATCATATATTAAGAATCAGATTCTGAGAATCATATGGTAAGAATCAGATTCAAAGAATTATATAGGAAAAATCAGATTCTGAGAATCTGATTCAAAGAATCATATATTAAGAATCAGATTCTGAGAATCGTATAGTAAGAATCAGATTCAAAGAATTGTATAGGAAAAATCAGATTCTGAGAATCAGATTCAAAGAATCATATATTAAGAATCAGATTCTGAGAATCATATAGTAAGAATCAGATTCAAAGAATTATATAGGAAAAATCAGATTCTGAGAATCTGATTCAAAGAATCATATATTAAGAATCAGATTCTGAGAATCGTATAG
>NC_056511.1:11022622-11059421 GCF_014905685.2 Nematolebias whitei | reverse complement strand
TATAGTAAGAATCAGATTCAAAGAATCATATAGTAAGAATCAGATTCAAAGAATCAGATTCTGAGAATCAAATTGTAATTTCCATCTATCCATTATCTTTACCCGCTTCTTCTTTTGCCCTTTAAAACCTTGATGGTCTCCTTAAAGAATAAACAAATTTAGTTTGACCTAAAGATTTGACTGTGTTCTTAGAAAAACAGTTGCACTAAAACTAAAAATTTTAAGGATTTAACATCGCCCTTCAATGGTTTTGAATAAAGATTTCGTGTAATCTGTTAGCACTCGGAGTATGTGCTATGTGATGACTCTCAGCTACTACCCTACCAAAATTTAGCTCATTATCGGTACAAAATAAATAAATAAATAAATGACTGCGTTAAAGCTATTTATGGTTTAACTAAGGCTGGATTGCTGTTGGTTTTTTTTTTTTATTCTGTTTGTTTAATACTCGTCTAGATTTTTTTAAATTTAAATTGTGTAAAGAAAGAAAGATCCATTCACAATAAAACACTTTGCATAACGCATAATATTAGTAATATAAGCTGACAATATCATTGTGCTGTCACATTTTATTTCAATTGCAACATTAAGTCATTTCAGCCACTTGTTTTTTTCTGTTGCTAACAGATGACCTAAACTTGTTAGAACACATAAGAGTTTTAGTTTTTTAAATCCAGATTTTGGGTTTATGGAGTTTAGAGCATGCAAAGGGGCGGGCAGTCAACTTGCATCTAAAAACCTTCACAACTGACTGAGAAAACTGGAAAATGTTTGAGTAGTTTGGAATTTAAAAAGGGAACCCAGCATAAATGTATTTTTTTACACAATTAAAACTGTTACCAAAGCTTCTAACCCACAACAAGACTGGCATTGCTCAGTGCCGCTGATGAACGATGCCTAAAGCTAACATTACTGTTTAGGACACTTCTATTTTGTGTCTTTTTTGATAAAATAGACCATCAGAAACCATTTTTAAAACCCAGTTGGTGTCTCACAACCAAAGTGGGGGCTCTACACCCCATTTCGGGAGCCACAGATGTACCGGTCTGTTTAATAACATGTACGCACTGCACATGACTGACCTTGAAACATCATCAGTGTGTTTGGAGAAAGCCCTTCTCCCCTCATAACATCTGACAAGTAAAAAAAACAAAAACATCTATGGACCTACGAGCACAACAGGAAGAGAAGTTCCACGTCTCGCCCACACACATGTAGAGGGTTTCTCCTGCAAGTCACCAAATACAATAAAACCTGCATATAGACGAGTGCGTGCACACACACTAATACACACTAATGCACATGAACACACACGTACGCCCCGCAGAGTAGAGGAGCTTCATTTGCAAGACGAGTTGTAACCACACAGACGCTGCTGACGGCGAGACGAGGGGGGCAGACATCGACGCGTAGGCGGTAGATTTCTGTTCCCACATCCTTCAGCTCGCCCAAATACGAGGTCCTCGTCACCGGATCTGTGTGAACGGCTCTGATGTTTGCCTCAGCAGGCGCTCATGACTATAGGCACCACAAACCATTGACAGAAATATGAAAACAAACATTTTGGAGATGAGGTGAACTAAAAGTCTTTGAAACAGATGTTTGAAATATCTTGTATCTCTTTTAAAATGCTTGAGGTCTCTTCAGGTTTTGCATGAATTGAGGATAAAGTGACTAAAGCAGTGCAAATGTGTTCTCTCATTTCTCTTTCTTGCTTTTGTCTTGCTTTATTAAGACCATGACTGACCTGGTTGCTGGTTGTAGCTTTTAACTTTTCCACGGTTGAATCTTTTATTTCAATTTGAAATTGGATAAACATGTCAGAAACCTCAATGTTTATTTATAAACAGTGCAAATTTTGTTCATTTTGCTCATGCTAATCAGAGCTACACTCCAATGATTTTACAAATACTCTTAATTTATTTTTGCAAATGAGGACTCCTCTGATAATGTTATCCAGCTCAAAACAAAGCACAGTAACTGGATTTATCAGACAAAAATCTGATCATTTCCAGCTCAGTTGATGTTTTCTCATTATTGCTGTGTAGCTGATCCAGACTCTTTATTCAGAGCAACTCTTTGTTTTTGTTTGTTTCTCCCACAGGGCAAGAAGAAAAGGAGAAAAAGGGAGAAGCAGCAGGACTCCAACACAGGTAAACGTTTCTATATTTGCACAGATGAGTGTCGAGAGCGTTTCAAAGAATTCAGCTGAGTTTTAGCTCACCTTGTAGGCAGGATGTGTCTTAACGTCAAACTGCCCTCCCACTCTCCTTTGTGTGCCCATCTCAACTAATCCTACTCTCATATACCAACCAGAGCAGACGACACAGACCAAAGTAAAAAATATAATTTTGTGGCTGCAGTTTTCTTATTATAATTTAGGTTTTTCTCCCTTCTCGGCTATATGATCATTTACAACACTAAACTGGTTGGGTAGAGCAAAGCGGATCTTTCAGAAACAGATGCGTTGCTTCACACACCCTGACCATGCCAGTATTTTCTCACATCACAACACAATCAGGTATTTTACTGGGATTTCTAGCATGGAAATTAATATTACAGTAGTCCCTCGATTATCGCGGGGGTTACGATCCACACACCACTGCGATAGGTGAAAAACCACGAAGTAGGAACACTGTATTTATTCTAGTTATATATATTTTTAAGGCTTTATAAACCCTTCCCACACTCTTGCAATGTTCTAAACTCTTAAACCTAAGTAATTTTAACAACATACGTATATGTGCTGCACAGTACTGCAAAAATTTACTCACCAGCTCTGCAGAGCAGCAGCTTGGTTCTGGTCGGGCTTGGTTCTGGTTCTGCAGACCTACCCTGCAGCAACGAAGCCCACCGCCCCGTCCAGGTTGATGTGCACGTGGATAATTGAGCTTCAGGATTATTTGCAACTTTTCTGCCAGTCCTGAGAGATAATAGATAGATCGTTATTTCTGACTTTGCGTTGCAAAACTTTCCCTCCATTTCGGCAGAAAGCAGTGGCCGGAAGCACTGTTGGCTTCTGGGTAGTGTAGTTTTTTTTCTTTCTTTTTTTTTTCCATTTTCATTTAACCTTTATTTATACAGGTAGTCTCACTGAGCCACGGGAACTCATTTTCAAGGGAGACCTGTTTAGGGAGCAGATGGTGGGGGGTTAAGGGCCTTGCTCAGGGGCCCAGCGTGGGGCGACTGAGGGTGGAGGGAGGTGTGGGAGTTTCAGTGTATGTTTCAGTGTAGTGTGGGTGGTACACTGTAACCTGCATTACAGTTTAGACTTATTGAAAGAAAACTACAAAATGTCAGCGCCTGTCCAAAGTTTTTTTTTTTTTCCCCCCGTTAACTTTTTATCCCGCACCGTCCCAATCACATGAGTAATATTAAAGTTGACAGTCGTGTGTCGTGTACAATCTTGCATTGAAAAACCGCGAAACGGCAAGTTTACCAAAGTTGAATCGCGAAGTAGCGAGGGACTACTGTATTCATAACTGCAACAGAAAAGTCTAGTTTTAGAAGCTTTTTTTTAATTCATTCAACCTTTATTTATACAGGCTAGTCTCAGTGAGCCACGAGGACTCGTTTACAAGAGAGACCTGTTCCAGACTGAACATATAAAGTACAGTGCTGTGCTTTTTGGTCAAATTTTTACAAAAATGGTATAAAACGTTTGTGACAAAACATTAATTATAATACTAGGAGGAAAATATACTGATCAGTCCACAATAGTAATCTGTTAACGTGTAGCCGCTTCATTCATTTCAATTCCCAGCTGCAGTAAGATTTTATCATCTATGCCACATTCGATGCAAGTTACTAACGAAGAAGGAAGTCTGGAAGGGCAGTTTTGCACACATTTCTATTACTACTTCAATATATATTTAAACTATCATTGAAATTCAGTGTTTTATGTTTAGTTTTCCTTCAAAAACTGTGGTAAGTGTTGAAGAGAACAGTTAAAAAGAAACCGTTGCCTTTGGAAAAAACAAAAGTGAACGAAGGTTTCTCTATCACAAGAAATTCAGCAAGTTGCAATTAATGTCCCAACAAAATGTCCTCACCACCCTAACAGGTTGTTAGACTGCAGATACATGTTCTAATATGTCTAAGTTGGATACTTATTTTATTCATTTTCCACGAACATAAACGCAAGAGCTTGCGTAATTCAGCGTTTCACTTTTAAGAACAGAACTCTGGTCTAACGCGTGAAACTGCCAGTAAATGGCAACGACTTAATACAGATTGTTAATTCCGTAATGTAATAACCAAATGATTTTAGATGTAGTATTTTCAAAACACTTCGTGTGTGGCATTATCTTTATTTAAAGTATGTTATGGGTGTGTTTTATGCAGCACCCCTCACTAAAATCCAGAGCAGCTAATTTCCTTCAGAAGCCACCAAATTGGTTAATAGACTGTAATGTATTCTACATAAATATGATGATGATCTCTAAGGTCTGCTACAGAATATTAGTGATCAAACAGCATCATGAAGACCAAGGAGCATGCCAGACAGGTCAATGATAAAGCTCTTGAGAAGTCTAAAGCAGGGTTGGGTTATTATACAACATTCCAAGTCTTGAACATGTCATGGAGTGTCGGTCAATCCATCAACAGTTGGTGGTTGTAACCAGACAAAATGTGGAAAAGTTCTTGTGTGTGTGTTGGGGGAGGGGGGGAGAGAATACTTTCAGAAGACAGCCTAAAATAATTTTCTACCAGAAGGTAACTCATTGATGAACTATATCAGACTAATAAAGTATTTGTTGAACATAAGAACATGATTTTTCATACCTATAGTGCGTTTATGAATTGAAAAGTGATTTATTTTCAGAGTCATTGTTCTGTAAAGAACATTAAGACCTTTTTAAAACATTGTACTAACAGAGTGTCCCAGCATGGCTGCTTTCCTCTCTCTGCGTGATTTTAACTCGGCTGTGTTTGCTGATGCTGTGTTGTGCTCCAACAGTCTACTAACCGTTTTCCTTCACGGCTCTTTCTAAGCAGACGGCTCCGTTGGTGTTTTATTCTGCCCTGATGAGCCTTCTTTCTATCTGTGCCTCCCTCCCCCCAATCTCTTTTATTCCTCTCTGTGTTTTTCTTTTTCCCCTGTTTTGTGCATGCTGTTCGTTGTGCTCAGACCCGGGCTCCCCTAAGAAATGCCGGGCTCGCTTCGGCCTCAACCAACAAACGGACTGGTGCGGTCCCTGCAGGTGTGTACCAAGCATCTCGCCAACTGTGTAGAAACTGGCTGCTGCTGTCCCACTAACTCCCAGAGTTCTCCCATTCCACCTGCATCACTTTAACTCGTAGCTGCTCGTCATCTCTTAGACACCGAGCTGCCTTAGAGGTAGTTCTGATCTCCGTTACGATGTTTTTTATTTTGTCTTCTTTGTTTTAGTGGTTGAGTTTATCAAGCCTCACCTATGTGCAAGTGTTGAGTCCGTCCTGAGCTGTCCATGCGGTGTGTCACTAACCTGCTGCTTTGCTGTTTGAAGCATTAACATCTTTTTAGAACAAGCAAAAGAGAAAGTAGCTGTAATATGAATTATTAGGATTTCAGCTCCTATATTAGTGGAGAAGCAACCGTTTTCGTCTTCTGTTAATAATAAATGTGACTTGTTGAAATTCAATGTGTCTCACTGGGCTGCGGTTATTGGAGACGAGTTAACGAATGACGATGGCGGCTCGAGGGAGTCCCTAAAGTGTCTTCAGATGTCCACAAGGGTTTACCACTCAGCATCACTGGTTGTGTAGTAAATGGAGGAGAGATGTAAAAAACACCTTCAACTTGTTCTTTGGCTTTCATTTTCATTCAGCTTTTCCCCACGTTTGTGCAGATTTTAAATAAATTCTGCACAAAATATTATCCTGTGCCCCAGGCGACTTTTAGTTCCAGTCAGTTTTCACTCAAGTATTTAAATCCAGTCAACGTGGTTTTTACTTTCCCATCATTAGATTGTGTTTCTAAACTAAATGAGAGTTTCTCCGTTTTCCTTGTCTGCATTTGTATGTGCATCAGTAGTAAGAGGAAAAACATCACTGATGTGGCACAGCAAACATTGTCAATCCAAACGCTTGTTTATTGACGTTTCCTCACAGTTACATGAGTTTTACTAGGCCTGTCACGATAACAAATTTTGCTGGGCAATTAACTGTCTCAGAAATTATTGTGATAAACGATAAGATTGTTTGAAATTTGACAATAATTAGTAATTATTGTCAAATTTAGGAAGAAATGTTTTAATTTGTTTTGCATGTAGTACCTTTTTTTGACCACTGGAGGCAGTATCAGACTGTTTGAACCAAAGAATGGATAGTGAGGGCATGAGCAGCGTGTCTAAGAAAAATGGGAGGGAGGCCCCTTGACGTGACATGGGCTGTCTCTCTTCGGTTCTCAAAATGGCAGACGCTCGGTGTGGTTTGAGCTCTTTAGCATAGCATTTTTCACACAAAACTTTTAATAAAAAATCAGTAAACAAGTTCTCAGCTTCTTTTTGCAGAGAAAAACAACTTTTTACACAAAGGCACAGGTTTCAACCGTGAATTTCGGAGCTTCGACAAGACGGAGGTTTTTGCCCGAGGTCGGCCTATTAGCTTAGCTTCTCAGCTTAGCTGCTTTTATCGATCCAAAAACACAATTTTGGATTGTTTAAATGGAGGAGAAAGAGAAAGGGAGGGCTCAGTGAAGAGCACCAGAGTTGACTTTTTGTCATCCAGTGTCTTCAGAAAGAGAGAGACATGATGAAACGATAAAATGAGGTTGATAATTTTCATTTGTCATGTGATTAATTGATTTATTGTTTATCACGACAGGCCTAAGTTTTACGGTACCGGCAGCCTGTAAACAGGGCAGCAGGTCCGTCGCCGCCTCGCTCCGCTCGGTCCGAGTCGCAGCAGGATTTAGTTTGCAGCAGGAGTCTGGATCTGTGCGGTTCTACATGAAGAGCTCCCACCACCACAACACTGTAACAACTCCGTCGTCTTCCCCGCTATCGCGTCATGGAAATCTAAATGTTTCGGTTTGACAAAACTAGGGGGGGCGAATGCGGTTTGAGCAAATCCTTATCACACACACGCTCCCTGCAGCTTTGCGTTTTTTTGTTTTCTTTTTTTTTTTGACGGCGTTCTCAGGCCCATCTGCTTTTAACTTTCTCCATTCATGCAATGTGGTGACGGGCGCCTTTTGATGGTGAACTCTGACATTTAGAAGTCACTTTCTGTTGCAGCCTTCCTCCCTTTCTCTCCCTTTATCGATCTAAATATGGCCTAGTGCCTTTCCTTGTGGTTAAACCTGGTGACTCATCTCATGTTCTGGTAATGATCACAGGATCCTGCTAACTGCTTTGATGCGGCACTCAGTCTGCTGTAAGTGGAACACCTCAGCGCTGTTTCTCTGTTAGTTCCTCTATGTTTAGCTCGGAGCAGGAGAACGCTTAAAAATAGCCTAATTTCTTCGTATGAAGAGTTCAAGCGTGAAAAAAATAAATACAGTAGCCTCTCGTTTATTGCAAGAGTTACATTCCGGACCCCTCCCCCCCTCAATAAGTGAAAATCCACGAAGTAGCAACATTATATTTATTTAAGTGTTTTAAGGCTTTATAAACCCTTCCCACTCTCTTGCCATGTTCTAAACTCTTAAACCTACATCATTTTAACAACATATGTACAGTACTGTATATGTAGCTACTAAATTTTACTCGGCAGAACAGCAGCGGCTCGGTTCCGCTCCGACATGGTTCCGTTCGGCGGACCTCCCCTGCCGGTTCTGGTCGGCTCTGGCGATGGGCTCCAGAGAGAAGCCGGACCTAGAGCGGCGCGTCCCCCATCGGAAATCCTCGTGGACCGGCTGACAGCTCTCTGGTTCGCCGATGAGTCTGAGGGTCCGGTTCTGCTCTGGTTCTATGCAGCCCTTGAGCGCCAAAGTGCATTTTGGGGGCAGACCTTCGAGTGGCCGGCACGGGACCGGTGGTCCGATTGAGCAATCCGATAAAGAGAAGAAAAAAGTCCCGGTGGGCCCCGGAGGGAGGACCAGAACTACAGCAATGTGCGTCCCTTCTCAGAAGTCCTCGTGGGCCGGCTAGCAGCTGTCAGGTTCACTGGTGGGTCTGGGGGTACGGTTCTGGTCCAGTTCCCAGTGGTTCCATGTAGCTTTCTGCATCTGCTGGGCGCCAAAGTCACTTTATGAATAAGGACAAAACTTTTCCCGGTCCAATCAAAACTTTCCCTCTACATGTTCAGAAGAAGGAAACGGGGCTTCAGGGCGAGGCTCTGTTGGCTTCTGGGAAATGTAGTCCTTATGAGTGGCGATACGGTGGAGGCTTAAAGAAAAACTACAAAATTTCAGTGCCTGTCCGAAGTGTATTATTTTTTTGTTAAATGTTTTACTGTACAGTATCCAGTACTATCTCAATCACGTGAGTAATATTAAAGTTCACAATATGTACCGTGCACATTTTTTTTTTCCCCTTGTGTTCAGTCTTATTTTGGAAAAAACGCAAAAGAGCGAGTCTGTGAAAATCAAACCGCGAATTAGCAAGGGATTACTGTTTTAGGATTAATTATGGCACAGTTAGAGCTGCGTCTTTAATAACGAGACAATTCTCATCGCAGCTTGAACACCTCTGTGTCGTTCAGGTCTTGTTTGGAGCCGCGGACTTTTGTTCATTCTTCTAGAGACAAACTGTCGACTCTTCTAAGGTTTTTCCACAGATTTCTGAGTTTTAGATCTGGAAGAACCTTTTGATTCGGTCCAAAATGAATTCTGTGGTGTGTTAAAGATGATTATTTAGTTGTAAAAAGAACTTTTAATTATTTGGTCTTTTTTACTTGAAGGTACGAGTCCAAAAATGATAATAATTGAATCAAACTTTCCCTCTGTTTACAAAATATTCAGTGCCCTTTATAACACAAGCCCATATCATGATCAAACCACTCCTGTGGAGTTATTTCCACAAACTTCAGAGTCCTTATTTATTACATATATATTTATTTATTTATTCTATTGTAGCAAAAAAAACAACTTCTTTGGCATTTTGTCAGCTGTTTTGTTACATATTTTTGATACCGGATTCAGGAAATATTTCCTTTAGATGACCTTCAGTAACATTGTGTCTGTCAAGCAGCTCCATCAAAATATTTTCTGTTTTCCACGTCTCTGTTCGGCACTTTTTCAGCTGAGATTCTGAACTACATCACAAACAGGAAGTAGTTTCTAAAAACATGTTGATTTCTCCCGTTTTTGATTTAAAGGGTTTTAAAGAATAACCCCAGTGGCGCTCGAACCTTTTACATGTTGAGTGGTAATCCTTTCCAAAACATGAAAAAAAAAAAACTTTTAACATTTTGACAGATGAGCTTTAGTGCAGTTTGAGTTTTTGTTTTAAAGAGATCTAAACATTCTGAACAGAGTGGTACAAAGTTTAGCTCATTCTCTTTGTCAGACAAAAACCATGCTGTAGATGGCGAAACTGTGGGTTTGAATCCCAAGACCAGCACAAAACAGTTGGGTGGGAAAGGTGAAGCAACCACATCAGCCTGCACCCTTGTTTGGCCTTCTGTGGGCCCTTGAGCAAGGCTTCTCCTCTGCTGCACATGTGATGGGGAAAATGCAGTGAATTAATTTCCACATTGGGGGTTAACAGAGTATTTGTCACCTTTTCTGTAGCTTTCTGGCAAAGACCCAAAGTTTTATCGTCCGTGTTCAAACAAAACACGACGGCGTCGTAGTTGAACTAACATGAGTAGCAATAATAAGCAGAGCAGACCAAGAAGTAGTGCTTCATACGTTGTTGTTTGTTTGTGTGTCCATGTTGGTTGACCTGGGTGTGAGTCTGAAGCCTGCTGACGTTTCCCATCCACACTTTATTCACAGATAACTCTCTCTGACTGTCCCCAGGAGGAAAAAGAAGTGCATTCGCTACCTTCAAGGAGGAGGCTGCCCCAGCCCAGCTTCTTCAGATCTAAGTGCTATAGACTCTCCCCCCTCCCCATCTCCTGCACGCCACCGCCTCTACCAGCAGCCCCCCTCCCCGGGCCGCTCCCCGCCGCCCACCTCCACGTCGACGCGCCTCCCCTCGTCTCCGCACACACGCTCACACGCACGCTTCGCCCCGGAGCAGTCTGCCGGCAAGCGGGCGGCAGACTTCCGCCAGCCCGCAGCCAAACGCGCCCCCGCACACCTGGAACTGTCCGGCAAGCAGACGCTCTGCTCCACGGCGCTGTCCGCCGCCAAGGTGGCAGGACTGTCTCTCAAAGTGCTGACAGAGACTCACTGATGGCCGGCGTGTCTCACCGCTCGCCTCCTCCCCGAACAGTATTTCTGCTGCATTTCAAGCAATACTCGCTGAACAGAAGCTTTTTATTCAGACTGCCCGTTTGTAAATTATGTATTTGACACATTTGGTTTTAATCGTATTTTTTTTACCAGGTTGGGGTGTTTTATTGTTTTTCGAGGAGTGCACGTGCAGATCTGTAGGCTCACAGAAGAGGAATCAAGCAGCCAGCTCCTCCACACACCAGTTTATGATGTCTGGTTCATTCGGCTGCGCTCCTTCAGGGTCACTGCGAGCAAACATGTAGTAGAAGGCAACTGTTTTACAACAAATGTCTTTCCTGGGCTCGAACCTGCAGCCTCGGGTTTATGAGACCACAGCACTGACCACCGAGCTACCGCAGTCCTCACCAAAGTCTGTATTAAACAGAGGCAAAATAATGTCCAGAACCAAAATGTGTTCTTCAGCTCAAACGCCTGCCGCTAATCTTAAATCAGTCCGCTTCCCCTCCAGGGTTCCTGAGCGTAATAAAAGGAGAAATGCATATTGCCCGCCACTTTTCACAACCGTTTTAGAGATAAGAGTTACAACTTTCAAGATGTCACACCTGGAGTATGTGTTGGGAATGACTCAGCTACCACATTAATTTTAGCCGAACATCTGTAGAACTGACCGAGTTGTGTATTTAAATTTTTTTTTTTTTGCTCAAAATGTTCATGAGATATTTTGCTAACAAACATGAACAGACACAGGAAATGGCTACAGTTTCTGCTGACTTTGTGCTTCAAGACAATCAGCTGTTTTACAAAGAAAAAAGTTCTTAAAAGAAAAAGCAATCTTGCCAAAATGTGCGTTGAGATGAATTTTATTATGGTGGAAATGTTCTTCAAATGTTAAAACAGCTCTGATTTTTAATAATGTGGGAAGCAGCCATCACGTAGACCTGCAGACGCCCCGATTTTAAAAATAAATCATTCAATTTCTTTTAGATGCAGTTTCACAAAAGGTCTGTTTGGAGTGGAAAACAAAGAAAATCACTTGTTTTAGGCACTTTCAGGCTATCCAGCTTCAGCTGTTTCGTTTTGTTTATCGTCTGACTCCTGTAATTTTTAAGGTTTTTCTCAAAGAGGTTTTTTTTTATCTCTACCTTTTATTCCATCGACCTTTCTGCAGTTCTACAAACTAATGAGACCAAATGGGTACTATTTTATTGTGTTGTAAAGTTTTATATTATAAACTTTTGTATGTTTTTATGAAAAAAAGTTGCATTTCTTTAAAAAAAAATTCTAGTTTTGATCTTTTTCTAAAAGCAATGTTTTGTCTGTGCAGATTTTTGTAAAGTGTTCAAACTATACCTGTGCATGTTCCAGTTTTATCGTTGCATTTATATCATTTGTTGTTCAGCGCCATGTCCAAACTCCGCTTCTCATCGTCGTCTTCCTCCAGCAGAGGCTCGTGTGTGAAAAACGGCTCGTTTTAATTGGAGGTCGTCCAGGCAGAACCCCCTCCAAGACGTCTTCGTCTCTCTGAACTCCTGATGGGAGTTTTATTTTGTTTGTTTTGATGTATCGAGTGTTTTTGAATTTCTCTTCCACGGCTGCAAGATGAAGATTTCAGAAAATAAAAGTTTAAATTGATTCAAACTGTCACCGTCAATGCAAAAATAACACACACCGTCCGTTTCTTAGGTTTTATTTACTCCATTGTGTTTAATCATCGCCCCTCCCTCCCCCAAAAAAACTTGTCAAAGCCATACAGGAATTTAAGTAATTCTGCGTAACGGAAGATTAACTTCACTTTTCCTACACAATTTCACAAAACATACATTTACAGAGCAATAACAACATTCACCCTCATTTTTCCCAAAGTCGTTTTATTTAATTCAATGAAACTAAAAGAAAAACATCTCCAGTAAAAAAAGAACCTATTAAACTGGGGACATCCAGGAGGACAATTAGATTTTTCTGGGTGGTACAAAGACATGAAACTGTATAAGATGTTGGTACGCAACATAGTGAGTGTGAAAACAGTAACAAGCTTTAAATTAACGACATCACAGGTAGGTTTAAATGGTCATGCGTTTATTGGTACACGGGAATCGGGGGAACTAGTGGGCGACAGGAAATATATACTAAAAGTAAATATTAACAAGTATGAACAAACGCCAGTGCAACCAGTCAGCGAGGACAACCCTTGTCAGTGTGGTCAGCAGGACCCGCCCCTTTACTTCTCTTCACACCACTGGTTCTCTTTGCGTACCTGTTGGACAAACAGGTGTTTGAAAAGTTCGTCATGATCAGATTTTGTTAGACCTTGAGCTTCACTTTTAAAGGAAGAACATATTTATTTACTCCATTTTTGTCAAAGTGATGGATGGAATAAATACCTGGGCTTCCTCTTCCTCTGTAAAATCATTTTTGATGTTGAAAGTCTTCCTGATCTCCTCCGGGGTTTTGCCTTTAATCATGTTGGCCACTGTCTTGCAGGTGACGTCTAACAGGCCTTTGATGTCCAAATAGTTGGCGGCCTGAACAAACAAACAAATAAACACAAAGTGATAAAGAGATGAAGAGAAGGTTGCAGGGGAGAACACACACTTGTTTGATACCTGAACAAAATTATTCAGCATCTTATTTAAGGAACTGAGAATAAGAAAAATAGCATTTCCTGCCAAAATGCAGTGTGAATGCTTACTGCAGAAGAATTTGCTGAAAAACAGCTGAAATTCGCTTTTAAAAAGCATGCTTAAATGTAGCTGAAATAGAAGAACACGACTACCGGTAAATTAGAAGCAGAAATAACGTTTGCTGAATTAGTTTTAAATAAGCAGAAATGAGCATAAAAATTAAGAAATTTGCTAAATTAAAAAAAAAAGTAGCTGAAAGGCACAGAAGCTTAAACTACCAGACAGAAGCAGAAAGAGCTGAAATGAGCTCCAAAAATGTCAAATTAGCTGTAAAAGATTAGCTCAACAGTAGCTGAAATAGCTGCAGAAATTCTCAAAAAACTTGAATTGATCTGAAATTAGCTAAAAAATGCTAAGTAGCTGAAAAGGTAGAAGTTAAATGAGCATAAGAAAGCAGAAAGGAACACGTTTGCCCAATTAGGTTGAAAGGAGAAATGAAAGGAGAAATGAGCACAAAAAAGTGGAAATTATCTGAAAAAAAGCTGAAAATAGTTTAAAAAAATACAGCGAAGTAGCTAAAAAGCAGAAAGAGGCTTAAATTGCCAGAAGGAAGTGGAGAGCACATTTTTGCTGAATCAGGTTGAGAAAAGTTGGAGTGCAAAAAATGTGGAATTAGCCACAAAAAAGCTAAAATTAGCATAAAACAGCTAAATAGCTGAAATATCAGAAAAAGCTGAAATTAGCAGAAAGTTAGAAGAAGCACAGAAATGTAGTTAGCAGAAATAATCTAAAGGGATCACTAAACAGCTGAAAGTAGCCAAAAAAAAAAAGTTTAAATTTGCACAAGGAAGCTGAAAGAAGCTGAAGCAGGTCTAAATATGAAAAGGAGCAGTAAGAGGTTTTGATGGCTGCTTGTGTCAGACAAATTAAACTGTCAAACGTAACATTTTACAGCAGCTCAGTGAGAGCCTTTAATGAAAATGAAGGGAAGAAGAAAAAAACTTCAAATCTTAATCAAAGTTGCCGTTTTGTTTTTTTTTCCATTTATTTTTGTGACAGGGCCAGTTATCCTGTAGGTTCTGCTGCTTTACTAAACTGTTTAAACTTTAGTGAGAGGAAGCGCTGGGAACAAATACGGAGCTAATTTTAGTCCAACTCCTCTTCCATTTCTCCAGCGAGTCACTCCAGGAACGCTGCAGCTCAGCCCACAAGGTGTCGGCAGGTTTGTGAACGTGGTGAACATGAAGTAAAGGAGCGCCTGCCGAGACCCTCCATGTTTCCACCATCTTCTATCTTGGAGCTTGAAAACACTTCTCGCAGTAGGTAATCATCTCAGGTTACCACTCAGCTGCATAGATTTAACCTTTTTAAACCTCGAGGCTCTTTCATAAAATACTTCTAGACAAGACTTAAATACCTTCTGGCCGCCTCGGTGCGATATCTGAACGGGCCGAGGCGGCCAACCCTGATGCACCTTAGTGCCGCTAAGCGAGGCAGTAACAGAGCTGCAACGGTCGACACGTGAAAAAGGTGATCAATAATGTGATCAGTAATGTATGTGCAACCAAGATCAATGACGACGCTGCAACTTAGCATTTAGTTGCGAAAAAAGTTAACCAGAAAGAAAAGCATAATTGTTACATTTGTAAAATGATCCGACACATTTAACGAGTGTCGCAGCCCAGTTCTGCTCCGCACCTCAATTGATTCCGGATGTGGAAAATAAACATTCCCTTCATAAGAAACTAATACAGCTTTAAGCTAAATGTAAAGTAAAACATATTTACCAGAATGAGCTCAAACAGGGTGCCCTGGTCTACTTTGAGGAACTCCTGGTCCCAAACAGGAATGTCGTCCGTCCTCTTCTCCTTGTTCTCGTCGTCCTCAGGAGGAGGAGGGTCGTCCTTGTGATGAGTGCACCACTGAATCACCTGAAGAAAAACACATGCACAGATTCACTTTGACTTCCAGTTCAAATGTTTAAACAAATAAACTGGTCTTTGTTTCTTATAAAAAGTCACCATTTTAAGTGGTGTGTGTATATAAATATGACAAGAAGAAACGGCTGCATAAAATAAGTTTAACCTGCACAACAGCTGCAGCTTATTCTCATATACAGGTCTGACGTTTTATCCTCAATGCACAGAAAATAAACCCCGCATAATTTATCGTTTCATGTCCAACAAACCTGATCAAATCTTATCTCAACGTTGCAGTGACGTCATTCATCACTCTGCTGGGGATCAGTGATTGATTGGTGTGAGAGGGACAGGTGTGTGTTCTGTACCTTTTTAAGGATAGCAGCATTCACGTTAGGGAGGGGAACTGGGTCATCATCTCCTTCATCATCCATTCCCAAATCTGGCAAATAAATCAGTTAACAGTCAGCATCAGTCTACATGCTACACAGCAAGTATTGAAAACCCAACCCCAGAAAAACGTCCTTACCTTCTAACATGGTCTTGATGGTGACAGACTGTTTAGCTATTTCGACGTCTACCTCGAAGATTTCCCCATCAGAGCTCTGTAGCTTTATCGTGGGCATTTTCTGTAATGAAAGGTACATTTCGTTAAATAAGGCGGCAGGTCAGCGTCAACAAAACGAACACACGGTGACAAAATTAACTTGTTTACTCGCGTTCGTCGGTTAGCAAACATCAAGCTAACGTTTTAGCTAGTCGACAAATTGTGACTTCCAACCATAATAAAACACTTGAAATTACCAATTAGATACTAATGACGAAGCGGAGCAAATGTGAACCTAAATCAGAGCTGACATTGTAAGTTCCCTTGTATTTTTTTTTTTTTAATTAATTTAACAAACGATAGCTAAAGAGCCAAGCTAGCTAACCTAGCACACGGGGCTAACGAGGCTATGCTACAGCTAGCTAGTTTGGCTTACAGTGGATTAAAATAACCCCTATGCTCCTTAAAGCATACAACTCACAACAGGCGGCTTGTTTTCTTTTAAAAAGCAAAATATTTCGATAATGTTCAATGGTTTACATTAACCAGGCAGCTAGAATTACAAGACGTTACTCCAGCGGTTTGCTAAGTCAGCGAGGCCTCTTAGCGACCACGTCGAGTTTCGATCTAATTAGAAAAAATAACTTTCAGCCCGACTTCCGCAGGTAAATTCAACTCACGGCAACTTACTGTGAACGACTCAACAAAAATCCAGGTGTGTTTTTTCTTTGCAGTCCGTAGAAAGGCCTGGCAGCCGTAAGGACACCGACAACCACTGGAAGTCTCACTCTGTATTAACCCGCTCCGAGGCTCCTGCTGCCGCCTGGAGGCTGACCGTCGAAAGGAGGTGCGGGCAGCAATTCTTTTTTATTTAACCTACTTTTAATCATTCACTTTCAAGCTTTAATGCAGTAAGAAAAATGCACACTTCATATATTGTACCGTTCTCCTCCCATAACAAGTCTCCTTTCATATTGGTGGAAATTAACCGAGATAATCGTTTATTTTACAGTCCATAAATGCGCTTATTTAGGTTTATTTCGCTTTTTCCATGAATGTAGAAACTACTGATACAAAACTAGTCATACATTTCATAATATAATAAAAAAAACACAATAACACACCTTTTATTGGCCGTTGTGTAGTACCTAAATAAAACCAGCTGTGATCATATAGTATTTTTTAATTTAGTTTTTATTCTATTTATATTGCTTTGTAACGGAGAAATGTGCAAACTTTTTCAATTCAAATTAGGAGGTGTAGTAATTTAATGACAGAACTGAATGGGTTGAATATTCACCTGTGTAGTACTTAAATACACCACAAGGGGGCGCGCGTTGCCTCTGGTTACTGGTATTTTCGAGCCGAGCCTATGGTGCGTTCAAGTGCTATTTCGTATCACGTCCGTGCCGCGTTTCACCAATAAAATGCTATATTCTTGCTTCGTTTTAAAATATTTACAAGCACAAACCAATGTAAAGGTAAAAGTAGTTAAAATTATGTATAGGTTTACCTAAATCTTTAGTATTGTTTGGCAAATACTTTTATATATACTATTTTAACGGCATTTATTGCAATGTATGAAATCAAACATAAAAGGACTGCTCTACATTAAACGGTGAAGTTTTCCAAATCGCTCAATGTAAACAAAGTTCTCAGCTGAATTAGAGAAAACCACGTGGATGCTGATGGATGGTTGACCTACATTCAGATGGCCGTTGTCTGTGTAACTAAGTTTAATATTTGACCTATTCGCAGTCGCTTTGGCTGTTTCCATAGGTAAACAAACACACGTGGTAGTTGGCATCCACATCACTAACTTTGCTCCAAATACTTTTTAAGGACATTATCATTATGAGAAAATAATTGCGTGAAATTTGTTTCAATTGTGTAAAATTATATGAACCAAGATGATTTATGTTCGATAACCAATTAACATAATTAAAACATTTTAATATAAAATATTACCTCCATTTACCGATTGCTAATTAATTTTTTGTTTATGTAAAAGCCTCGTCACTAGCGATTCAGTTTATCACCATTATTGACTAACAGCTAAAAACACATTTTTGTAACATCTACCGTAACACAAGTTGGTTGTGCATCTTTAAATTTATTTTCATAGTGACACTTGCAGTTACAGCTGGCATCGTTTTTAGCAGCATAAAATAACTACAAACACTTAGTTCAAGAAGTCATCTTTACCTTTATTATTCTAGTTGTTTTTAACATACAGTCAGAAATTCAAAGGAAGTTAATGAGTTGATGAGAATGAACACTTCATCTTTTATTTAAAAACCAAGGCTGTATCACTGCATGAGAACAAGTTTCATTAGAAGGTACACAGGACAAAACATTTATGTAAAGCTTGCCTGATATAGTTTTATTCACAAGCTTTACAAAAAAAAAAAGTGTGAAGTTTTCTTAATCTTTAGACATATTTTACATTTCTTTAATCGTACAAAAGTGCAAACAGATCACGTTCAGATCTTGGTAAAATCCACGGCCTATGGGTGTTGGAGCTGCATTCATTGTAGTAAAATTTGCTTTGAACGTGGGTGCCATCAGCCCAGCTACATATGTACAGATTGGGCAATTTAAGCATCAAAGTTGGTTTATATAGTTGGACAGAAGGATCATAAATACAATTCCTCTGCAATAAATATTATGATTATGGCACACACCTTTTGGTCCATTTATAGACGTTTTTACAAAATGCTTAAATTGATTTTTGTGTGGCTGAGCGATCCTCCCTCTCCTGAACCACGGCAGCATCAGTTTAAAGTCGTATAATGACAATACTTGAATGTACAGAGGTCCAATATGGAGGTTTACAGGAAGTAGTCTGGGGTGCGGCGAGTGACGTGAGGCTCTCCTCTGCGAGGAGCAGGATCAAACTGCAAACTAAAAAAAAAAAACAACAAAAAGAATTAAAAATAAAAACTTTTCACAGTTTATTTTTTATTTTTTACTTATCAGTATTTAAAGCATCCATTCTGCAGTTTGCAAGCTTACAAGGAGTATTTGAGGGTGTCGTCGAGCTCCATGATGGCTGCCTGGTTGCCGCAGCGGTAGCAGTAGTTGGGAGCGCTGAAAATCGTCACAACGTTTCTCTCATGGCACCAGTTGTATCCCTGAGGAAGGCAGATGGTTTATTAACTGGAAATGCATATTTATGGGCAAAAGCGATGCTTTATTGGAAACTAAACATACTTTTGAACTTGCATGAGTGTCAGAGGATGATCTACGCACTAATCTTTTTGTTTTGTGGAGCAGTTTATTGTAGCGCCGTCATTGTGTGAATGTTTGTGAAGCAATTAAACTATTGTGATCCTTTTTTCTTCTGTGCATTTTTTGGCATCTTTATCATTTCACAGTTTTTGTGCCATTTCAACAAATCAAATTAAAACATTCAGCTCTTTCAGGAGAAGGGTGCTATGACTGTTGCTATTATACAACTTTAGCTTTTTGAAATATTTAGCCTTTTCTGCCACTTTCTTTTCCTCATAGAAAATGAATTGAGCTCATTTTACATCCTTCAAATCTTTAGATCTGTTTACAGCCGTTTACTGCTCCTTTCACATTTTGTTCTGGTTCAGCTTCTATCACTTTCCTTGTGCAAATTTAAAAACAATTCAGCTACTTTCAGCTCATTTCAGCTGGTTTTTAAACTATTTTGTGCTGCTTTAAGATTCTTT
This sequence comes from Nematolebias whitei, assembly GCF_014905685.2. NCBI lineage: Eukaryota > Metazoa > Chordata > Actinopteri > Cyprinodontiformes > Rivulidae > Nematolebias > Nematolebias whitei. Next base: position 11,040,366 of record NC_056511.1, on the reverse strand, counting down.
TGGCTGACTACAACATTTTTGAGCTTCTTCTAACTTCTTTCTGTTAATTTCAGCTTGTTATGCTCCTTTCAATTAATTTCTGCAAGTTTCAGCATTTTATGCTATTTCAGCTACTATTTAGCCGTATTATGCTAATTTTAGCATTTTCAGCTAATTCCACATATTTTGCACTCATTTCAACTTTTTTCAGCCCAATTCAGCAAAAATGTGCTCTCTCCACTTCCTTTTGGAAATGTATGCTTCTTTCTGCATTTTTAGCTACTTTTCGTCTGTTTTTTGTGCTAATTTCAGCTTTTTTAAGATAATTTCCACCTTTTTGTGCTCATTTCTGCTTCTTTCAGCCTAATTGGGCAACGTTGTGCTCTTTCCACTTCCTTCTGCTAATTTAAGCTTGTTCTACATTTTCAACTATCTTTTTTTAGCTAATTTCAGCTGTTTTCAGATCAATTCAATTTTTTTGTGGTAATTTTTGCAACTTTCAGCCTAATTAACTTCTTTCTACCAATTTCAGCTTGTTATGCTCCTTTCAGCTTATTTCTGGCAAATATATGTTCTTTGCCTTCTTTTACCAACTTAGGCTTGTTCTTCCATTTCAGCTATATTCCAGCATGTTCTTAGCTAATTTCAGCTGTTTTTCAACAAGTTGTTCAGCAACAAGCATTCACACTGCTTTTTCACAGGGAATGCAGTTTTTTCTAGCTTAAAATTGATGTTTCTCCTGATACATTTAAGATCATATTATCCTTGTCAGGTAAAACGTATAATATAAACATTTATACTCAGTGTTGTTTTTAAAGCATATTTATGCAACTATTTCTCTTATTTTGGTCAAATTAACAAATATTCAAAATAAAAATACAAACCTCCATAACCAGCTGGTGGGCTCGAGACACCAGCGTGAGGCGGTTGGCGTGGTTGAAAGTCTCAGAGATGTCCTGACCGAATGTGTAGCCAGCTCCCCGCGGAGAGATGCCCCAGCCGCCGCGGTCATCGGGGTCCGACCACAGCAGGTCGCACATGGGACCCTACGCAGGACGAGCACCAACAGGTTGGAAAACAGTCTAAACTGTGTTTCATCAGTAAATATACAAAGTTCAGAAAACGGATTTCTTGAAATTTTAATGGCCGTCTTCACCTCGTGTGGTACTTCCTGTAACCGGTCCAGTGCTCTGATGTGATCCAGTGTATCTATAGACGGTGACAAGCCCCCGTGAAGGCAGAAAATCTGAGGGGAAGAAAATATTCCTAACTTAGCATTTGAATTTTATTTAATACATTGCTACAACAGTTTTTTTTAATTATTATTCCTGTGAAAGCAACAACAACAAGAGTGCAAGTCTCACCTGAGAGTCTACCAAGGCAGTGAGGGGGAGGTAATCAAACAGATCTGTGAAGAACTTCCAAACGTTTGCGTTTCCGTATTTCCTCAAGCACTCGTCGTAGAAGCCGTAGACTTGTGTGATCTGCCTGCTCTCGTGGTTCCCTCTGAGGATTGTGATTCGCTCCCGGAAGCGAACCTAAAACACAGATTTGTTTACTTGGTACCTTTTGTTCCACAAACATGCAAGCACAACAGATTTAAATACCGAGTATTTTTGCTTTAGTCACCTTAAGAGATACAAGTAAAGTGACTGTTTCTACAGAGTAGTACCCTCTGTCCACATAATCTCCCATGAACAAGTAGTTTGTATCTGGAGACTTCCCTCCGATCTTGAACAGCTCCATGAGGTCGTGGAACTGGCCGTGCACGTCGCCGCACACGGTCACCGGACATCTCACCTCCTGGACGTTTGACTCTTTTGTCAGGATCTCCTTTGCCTGCAGAAAGAAAACGCATCGGATGTCACGGTTAATAAATTAATAAAACGGGGAAAACCAGAAAGGGCTTAAAGCACATTAAACGTTCAAAGGATCCATTATCAGTTATTTTAAAATGCAGAAAGATTACTGTGACCCATGTGAGACAGCACTGACTGTAATTTTCTGTTGTTTTCCATCTGTATTTCAGGAACTGGCCATTTCCTGACCGCCGTTCAGAACACACTTGCCACAACAGCCCCCATGAAGTCTCATTAAAGTGCGGCACACAGTGCAAGTGTGATTGTGGGGGTGTGAGTGTGTATTTTGAAGCTGTGTCTAGTTTCCTGTGGGTCAGCACTGCAGTGTTTGGACTCGCATTAATATTCACCCCCCAAAAAATCAATAAGATTAACGCTTCAGTTCTCAAACTAGAGTGCAGAATATTTGCTGGCATTTTTAAAAAACAAACTTGGCTTTTTTATTTAGGATGACTCAGCTAACTCATTTAATGTGACTGGACATGCCATGTCAACAACGATTAAAAACTAGACTGAGATGTAGAATTGTTAAAAATATAATATATATTCCTGGACTCCATTTGTCTCTGTAGTTTATCCTACCCATAATTCATCACTAAGCTAAGGTGCAGTTTGCTGCTGCAGTGAATGACTCAGCATGTGGCCTTCTGCCAGTGCTTTTAGAAACCTTCAGTTACCGCTGCCTCAAACAGAAGAAGTCAAACTGGTTGGACACAGAATACACAGAATTTTGAACTATTTGGCTTCATTTATAACTAAAAACTAAATAAATTAAGACCTATTTCTGACGCTTTTATGGGACAGCAGGCTGGCCTCACTGAGGATTTGGAGCAAACAAAACGACCGCCAACACTCGACTGACACACTAACGAATCGTGTTTTGTTTTTAAACACCTAAATCGCACGAGCAGCACTGTAGAAACTACGTGCATGTCTCTCCCCATCAGGTGTTTCGACAAAATTTGAACATCCTTATGGAATCTTTCAAATAACAGAGCATGAGAAGAGGAAACGACATAAAACGGAGCACTTTCCCTGGCTTGTCGCCAGCTGAGGGGTCAGAAACCCAGAGTGGACAGGACACGTTGCACAATGCTGACCTATATTACACATACACAAACCACCACGTGTGGCAGAAGGCATTTCAGTCACTGGACTCTGGATGGCATGTTGAGCAGACACACAAATCTCTAAAGCAACTGCGTCACTAAGCCGGGGAGAATATTCTAGATGTCTGCGTATTAAAGTGGAACAGCAACATACAATACCTTCACCCTTAACTGAGTGAGATGGAAGAAGAAACAGCGTGTCTGTGTTTTAATTCAGCAAAAGGGCCTTCTCCTACTCCGCTCCTGTTTCCTGGAATATCTTACAAAAAGATTTGAAGCTCTCGACCTTGACCTCTCTTAAGTGTCTTTAAGAATCTGTTGGACTCCTGGCAGGGTCCAATGCTGACATGTTCCTGTTTTTAGTTTTCTACATTTGTCTTGGAATCTAGCTGTTTCGTTTGTTTTGTTACCTTTTTCCTTTTAGCCATCCTATTTGTTAAAAAAAAAACAAAAAAAACTGTAGTATGAGTTTTTATAACTGTTTATTGTTGTTGCTGTTGTCCATTGTTGTCATCTTTCTTTGTTGAAATCAGGTCTCTCTTGTAAATGAGTCCTCGAGGCTCAATGGGATTTACCTGTATAATTAAAGGTTGATTGATAATAAAACACTTCTCTGAGTCTGAACCATTGAATGCACCCTGGCCAGAAGTGGAAAACTAATCAATATATGCCAAATCTATCAAGCAGTGAAGGGTTCAAACTGTTGCCTTCCTGTCTTTTGTGTGTTTGTATGTCATCGCTCAGGATGACATTTGCACAGAATGGGTAGTTAGAAACTGATATTTGTTACTGCCTTAGTCACGAAGATGACTCCAAAGCATCAGGTTCCAGATCTGTGCCAAACAAGTCCATTACTCCTTCTAGAAATCCCCTTCTCCAATTTCAATTTATATTTAAACGGGCATCTTCTTTGAAAACAAAATCGGTATCCAATGTTGAATTCACACCATAAAATATAAATATGAGCAATATATGCATCAAATACCAGCCATATATAAAACTGGCTAAACCACTGTCATGACAAATTCAATGTAAATTAATGTGTATCTGCTTAATGTCACATTTTCTTTCACTCGTAGTTTTTTATTAATGCACAATCCATTCCCTCTGGTGTACTTAATAATTTTGATTAAAATAATAATAATAATCCTGATTATTGTCAGCAGTGCCAGGTACAACAGGTCACCCCAGTTGTTCCACAGAACCAGCATCTTTCTTAAAATGAGATTTTAGGATGATGTAACCTGACAATGCAATCATAATTAGGCAGAAAGTGATAAAAGCACCACTCAGGGGATTAAGCTCTAATCAAATATTAAGTCAACCTGGATGAATTGAGCCAGTGGGACATGCTTCTTCAGTGTGAGCTAAAACCATGGCCACAGTGTGTTTGTGTGCGAGGGAACAGTTTATCACAGCCCAGAGCGATGATGCCACCAGGCGTGGATAAAAATGACAGCAGTTGTTACGTAAACACCTCTACCAAAGTTCAGACGTTCAGACCACACCTGCAACAAAAACGCTGCCCAGGTTCCAGGTACAGCCAAGACGTCACCGAGTCGACAGACTGCTCAGCCCAGTGTCGAAGTCAGCACGTTTCCCACTGCTGTACAGTAATCCCGTGTCTCCAACGTGCAAATTACAAATTAAGCTCCAAGGATGATTTCGCACATGATTTTTATGGTGGTTAGAAAACTCCCAGTTAGCGTCACTACTGTAGAGACGACTGTACGCAGACAAACAATGACAAACTGTTTGCTTTGTCAGCATTTCTTACGACGACACAATCAGGTTTTAGGTAAGATGCATTTAAAGTTCATTTTGAGTGCACCAACAAGGAATCATTTCATCTAATGAGACGTTATTGAACTCAGGATGAATTTAAGCAGAATCAGTTCAGACGAGTGAAAACAAGCAATCCTTCAAACTGCTTCCTTAACAGATTTGTTCTGCTGAGTGAAACGATGACCTCAGAAACAAACGAGGCTCGACCGCCTCGATGCTACTGCTGCAGTTTGTGCTAGTAAAGTTACTGTTGTGTTTTCTTTTTTTTTGCTGAACTCTAAAGAATGTCTGTAAATAATAGTTGACGTTATCAGAGCATGACTGTCATCAGTAGTGATTTTGACGTTCGACTCTTAATACATTCCCAAGGATAAACACGATGCTAACGGTGTTAGCTTTTCTATGGCATTTTCAAATTTGTTAGCATCTACGCTAACCACTGGTCAGCAGCTTGGTAATATGTTTTTTGACAGATGTTATTATGTATAATGCATCAGTATTACTGGTAGTTTTATAATCACATCACAGCTCTCTGAATTATAATCAAGTCAAACTGTGAGGTGCTGAAAGAGTCCCCATCTTAGTCATCAAGACACCGAAGATTCCGTTCTATATTCTACAATTAATAAATTTGTAACTAAATATACTTTACCCACTTTTAACCTCACTGCAATTGCAAATAATTTAGTCAACATAAGACTGATCAAAGCCAATCTGGAGGGTTTATATGCAACCCTTATGAGATAAACAAAACTGGGTTATGACAAAAAAAAAGTCATAGTTGCATAAGATGGTTGGTTTACTATTAAGAGGGGAAGCAGGGTTTCAAGAAAGATTAGGCTGTTTGCACAAAACAGTCTTTCTGCACTTTATTTTATTTTTTATAAATGAGCATATGCAATCTAATTACTAGAAAACTGCATCTACTAGAATATAAATCACTTTAAAAATGATTAAAAGACTGACCGGACTGCACTGTTCTGCAAACAAACTACCGTACATTTGCAAAATACAGCTATCAACTATTACCGTAATTACAGAAAAATCATTTTTTAAAGGTTCCTTCCTCTTAACAAGCTAGTCACCGGCTGAAACCAACTCTGGTACATTCAGGCTCTTTTCTGGAGCGAGAACAGATTACACAGCACATCTCATTTCTTCACGCCCACACGCATCCCAAAACAGAGACGACTGCTCTCTGAGTCATAATGAACGGTGTTGTCCTCAGTCACACACCCTGATCCCCTTGGCAACAAAAGGCCTTCAATGGTGTTAGTGATGAAACACACAATCATTTCCTCTGCTATTTTTAAATCAAGGAGGATGTTGTGTGGGTGTGTTGTGCTGAAAATATTAAAAGTGCATAGGAGAATGAATAGATGTTGACATCTGTTGCAGCTGAGCTCATTATGAACGTTGACTCGTTATTCAGATTCAGGACGTTCCTTTTTTATTTACTGTTGGATACTTTGCTCAGCTGCTGAGAAAACAGGAGGCGGGAAATGCTTCTGCATTTGTCGTTTTATCTCAAGTCAAACAGCTGTTGTTAAGGTCAGTCGGTAACATGGCAAAGCTTTTCAACAAACTAAACTCTGTGAAATCAAAAATCATCATCTCCAGCGATGACGTTTCTTAAGAACGATGCGGCTAAACACAATGGAAAGCACTAAACTGAATACAAACGGCACAAAAAGCAGCTGTAGATCACGTCTCATACTAAACTCTTGACCCACAGTGCAACAGCTGAGAATTATGTTTAAAACTAGTTGATCTATAAAATAAAAACATTAAGATTAATGAGCCACCTGAGATTAACTTTAACCTTTAGCTCACAGCAGTAGGAGCTACTTAAAAATTTAAAACAGCATCTGTCCAACTTTTTTCTTCTCTAAAAAACTTATTTAGGGTACATTTGATTTTTTTTTTTTATGGTAGTAAAAAAAACACCGGAAGCTAGCAAGAGGTAACAACATTTTTTGCACTCTGACATTAACTTTCAAGACAAAGATGCAAGGTTTGTTGAAATCATTCCAAACTGCAACTTTAGAGGGTTGGGGGGGGGGTCCTATATTAATGCAAAACAGGACAAACAACCAGCACAATGTGAAACAAGAGCAGCCAGTGTAGTGCGTGCATCTTTACTCAACAGGTTGTGTTGTTTTGTGGAAAAAGTTGTCCTCACAAATTATTACATATGCAACCAAGAAGCTAAATAAAGACAATGAGTTTTTAATAATAAAAAAAAAAAAACAGCAACCCTATTCACTAGCTGTGACAAATGAAGAAAAATTATAGACACAACAACTTATACAATAAATCCTCCATTTATTGTGGATGGAACCTTTAATGGGTCGTTACAGGGATGTTTGATTTTAAAAGCCTGTATTTGTAGAGGCTTATATCCATCCATCCATTATCTTTTACCCGCTTCTTCCATTTTGGGTCACAGGGTCGCCGGTGCACATGTCCAGCAATCACTGTGCGCGGGGCGGGGTACACCCTGGACGAGTCGCAAGTCCATCACAGGGCCACATAGAGACAAACAACCATTCACTCTCTCACTCACAACTACAGACAATTTAGAGTTACCAATCAGCCTAGCATGCATGTTTTTAGTCTGTGCAGGTAACCAGGGTAACCTGGAGGAAAGCCACACCTACAGCACAGACCAGGAAGCAAACCTGCAACCTTCTCACTGAGGGCAACTTGAGTTCCTGAAATGTTTCTAGTCTTTTCAAACCTTTCAAAAGGTCAAAATGACCTAAAATCATAGTTCCCCAGATGACAACAACATGATTGATGCTCTAGGCACAAATTTTCAACTTAACCAGAAATTAATCAGCGTAAATGTGACTACGAGGTAATAAAACAATTTTGCTAACATCCAGTCACCTAAAAATATAGGCAATATTTAAACCAAACATTGCCAGGATTCATATATGTTCCTTTACAAAAGTCCAGACTTTTTCCACATTCAAGTTTCCTTTTTCTCTCTCTCGCTCCCTGGCTCTTTTTTTTTTACATTTAAAATTTATAATAAATTTACTATAAATTTGTGTTCAGTCGTTGGACTGCTCTAAACTAAACAACACAGACAAAAATAGTACACATAACAGGAAAAAAGTAGCAAATGCCATTAATGGGAAACAACCTGTTGTCCTGTGTATGCTTTAGGGCTGGGCAAAGCTTTGGTTGCCAAATAAACAAATGGAAAAATATTTGCTAATTTTCACACATCCTATTTGTCTCACACACACGCTGCAGGTATGCACTGAGCTATTCTTAGTAAGTGGAAACACCAGACACCAACAGTGACTGGCTAATGTTAAACTTGAAGCTGGATGTGGAAGATGAGCCAAAAGCTGGCAACATCATGGCGACCATGTCCATCTTTTATACAGAGAAGCTCTCTGATTGGCTGAGTAAATTATGTGTTAAAAATCACGTCTGACGTTTTAGAAAAATGAGCAGGGACTAAAGACCAAAATAAAAAAATTGTATTTTTTCCAGTACTGTGATTTATTAATTAAATTTATTCAGACCTAAAAATAAATGCAAGAGGAAATGCCACAGTTCGTTACACTGTACTGCGTAGGGACCCTGCATGTCTCCCTGGAGATGCCACTTGCATAACAGCTAACTAAAGACTCAGTTATTAAAATAACAAAGTGTTTTTTATAGTGAATGAGATGCTGCCAGTCTTAATAAAGATGGAAGTGTAGTACGCGAGTTGAATTACCAAGCTACTAAACCTTTTATTAACCATAACTACAGCATGCCATTATTTTTATTAAGCAGCTGCTAATACAAGCTAACCGCTTCTATGACTGTTAAAAAAACATCTCGGTGAAATCTACACTATAGGCGCCATTTTAAAAACGTCTAGAAGGCGGCGGGGACACAACGTTAGCGGCAACTTGGGAAATAATTGTAATAATTATAAATTTTTTATATCTTACCTTTTCACATAGCGTCTTTACTTGTCCCTCTGACAGCTGCTTACATTCGTTGAGCTGTTCAATCCACTGATCGAGCTCTTTCGTAAACGCCTTTTCGTCCATTGTTTTTTTTTCTTCTTCTTCTTCTTTCTGGTAACTGTAGCTCCTTTTGCCGAATCGGTACTAGTTTGTACAAAAGAAATTCGTTTCCGTGTTTCTCGGAACTTACACCTTGGTTACACCAGATGCCAATTACCTCTTCTAAACCGACGCATGGGTCGCTAAGATTCAACTGGATTGAAACCGAGGAAGGGGCGTCAGTCGGCGACCATTTGTCTTGTCGTCCGCCGCCACTACATAAAGTGGTTCCGGTTAGTATCTGTCAAAATAAAAGACTCGTCTCAACTGAATCAAATTGATTTGTAACGTCAAGAATGCACTTTAAATGAGTACATGGGCTCACTCTTTTTTATGGCTTTTTATTCAAATAATATTCATATGTATAATATAACGTGAAAAAAACATATTTGCAAAAAAATAATGGTTTAAAGTAATGATTTAAAAATAGTCTTGATAAGTCAAAAGTTAAGAAGATACTTTATGGCAAATAAGGTTAACAAATTGACAGATTTTTTGATACAGATATTAGGATTGCTAATTAAAGATAAAACTTTTTGGTATCCATCCATTCATTCATTATCTTTCGTTTGTTCTAAAGTCGGGTCGCGGGGGCAGCAGCTTGAGCAGGATGGCCCAGACTTCTCTTTCCACACCCCAAGGCGTTCCCAGGCCACCTGAGAGACGTAGTTTCTACAGCGTGTCCTGGGTCTTCCCCGGGGTCTCCTTCCAGTCGAGCATGCCTGAAGCACCTCCCTAAGGATGTGCCCAGGGGGGCATTCTTACCAGATGCCTGAACCACTTCAACTGGCTCCTCTCGATGTGGAGGAGCTCTAGTCTTTCACGGATAACTGAACTTCTCACCCTGTCTCTAAGAGAATCCAGCTAGACTGTGGAGGAAATTCATTTCAAACGCATGTATCTACAGTCTCTTTCTTTTGGTCACTACCCAGAGTTTGTGACCATAGGTCAGGGTAGGAACGTAGACCGACCAGTAAAAAGAGAGCTTTGCCTTACAGCTCAGCTCCCTCTTCACCACAACGGACCAGCACAGAGTTCGCAATACTGCAGATGCTGCACCACTCATGTCATTCTCAATCTCCATTCTTCCCTCACTCGTGAACAAAACCCCGAGATACTTGAACTGCTCCACGTGAGGCAGAACCTCACCCTCGACCTGAAGAGAGCAATCCACCCTTTTCCGAGGACCATGGCCTCATATTTGGAGGTGCTGATTCTCATCCCAGCCTCTTCACACTCGGCTGCAAACTGCTCCAGTGAGAGCTGAAGATCCTGACACAATGATGCCAGCTGGACCACATCATCTGCAAACAACAGAGAAGGAATCCTGAGATTCCCCCTGCTGTGCCGAGAAATTCTGTCCATAAAAATTATGAACAGAATCAGTGACAACGGGCAGCCCTGGTAGAGTCCAACTCCCATCCTGAAGTGGTCCGACTTACTACCGGCCATGTGAACCAAACGCATTTTTTTTTTTTTTACAGCTTTTTATTTAAATAATATTCCCTATGTATAATATAATGTAAAAAAAAAAACCACACACACACATTAAAATAGTTTTAAAGTAACGATTTTAAAATATAGTCCTGACAAGTCAAACATTAAGAATATATGGCAAATAAGGTTATCAAATTTGCATATTTTATGATACATATATTGGAGTTGCTAATTAAAGATTAAACTTTTTGGTAGCAAAGTAGTCCCTCATTTTTCATTTTGTAGTATTTTTTTTATATGTAGTCGGTCACAAGTAAAATTTTTTATAAACTATTTTCAATTAAAGCGATTTTAAAATGCATTATCAGTGACACATTATCACAAGTGTTAAATTCATTGATTTAATTAAATTTGTTTATGAGTTATATCTTTAAAAGTACCATATGTCAGTATTCATTATGCTTTTTTTCACATTAAATGTATTGACGCATAGGCGTTTAAATCATGCTTTTGTATGAAGCTTTTATTTTCTGAACAAACAATTTAACTTCCGGTTTTATTTTTGTCGCTCATGTCCGGTTGGACTCAGCAGCAGCAGCGGATTGGAGATGGATGGGAGCTCCCCTGTGATTGGTTCGCTGCCTGCTTACTCTGCAATTTGATTGGCTCCCCATTTGATGGTCTACGCGTCAAAAAATTAACAACAATTAATTAAACAAAATAAAAAGACATCTTGAAACACACATTGAGTTGACTTTTTCAGGTAAAAACAAAGGTTTATACAAGTATTGTTCATTTTATTTTCTTTCTAGAATATTCTCGAAATTTCTGGACACAGTCCACATTAAAGGGCCGGATTGTGCTGTTGTAAATAAAAGGCAGAGTTTGAATCATGTTAATCTCTTTTTGTGAGTTTCACTCGTTTATGTTTTTAGAGGCATTAGCCCCAAAATAACAGGCAAAGTCTTGCGACCTCAGATAGCCTTAGTTGAATTTTACAAATATTGATTAAAAAATTTTAAATAAATGAAGGCAACAACACAAATAGCTTAAAGTAATACTACTTTTGTTTAAATTTATGACCATTATTTTTGTATTTTGTAACAGCTATAGTAAAAAAAAAAAAAAAGCCAGTAGAAATTATTTTTAAATTTAGTTTAATTTCTGGAAATCATCTCCTGACCACTAAATTGATGTTTTGTGAGCCACAGCAGGAGCCCATCCCTAATTTTGAGAACTATTACAATACCATGTTTCAAGCTCATTCCACACACGACAGAACTAGAAATTGTATGACAATGTCTATAGAAACTGATTAATTAGCCTGACACTTTAACAAATAAAAGGCAATAATTTGTTCAGCACCAAGGATGAGATATATAAAACAAGTTTCCAGCAAAATATGGACACTCACTTCTAAGATTGTGACTTTCTATCCACCAGCATTCATTTTCTAATAATCATTTTTGAGAGAAACATAGATAACCAGGAATGTGTTGCCTCACTTTCACAAAACCTCCATGTTGTGAGGTACTGAGGTTGTGCCGTACTGCGAGAACAAAATATTATTTGGTACATCTCGTATCTTAAATTGTGCCTGACAAATACACCTTTTCCACAACAACAAACCATGTTATGCAACCAATCTTGGAAAAAATATAACAATATTATTAATAATAATGATATTAGAGTATTTATAAAGAAAGTCAAAGGTTATTTTCTGCTTTTCAAACATCTAAATGGATCAGCTGCACCCTGTAAATAATTATTTTAAAATACGCTTCATCATTTGTGGTGCTTTGAGTTACTTACAGACCTAAATTTCACATAATTGCTTATTATTTGACAGTGTTTGTGTATAAAAAAAAGTTAAACACTCTCAACTTTTCATGTAATTGAACAGCAGGGTTTATATCAATTACAGTACTTTCAATCAATGTTCTCCATATGATAGAAACTAACTGTGACAAACATGGAAAGGGGATTAGGACAAAACTAGGTCAAATAAGCTGCTTTTCTACTCTTTAATTTTCTTTTCTTTTTTTTCTCCAGAAGTTACAAAATCTACTTTAGGAAGTGAAAACGTGTCGGTGTTTTAAATGAAATGGACATTCAACCCATAGAATGAAGGTTTTGAAAGCTATTTTACCTCCTTTTGGTTTTTGCTTTGGTCAGCAAAAGAGGCTTTTAATGAACATAATACCTAATCAAGATTTATTTCAGTGGTTGAGAGTAACATTTGTCTGTTATTTGGTGTTTGGCAGCTTTTGTGCTTTATGCTCATATGTCACCTTCTCCCTTTGTTCATTTGAGTATCCCATAATGCACCATGACACAATACAATGTTCTTGTGAAATTGTAAATAAACTTTTTTCCACATGGATTACATAACTGGATAGTACCACGCACGTCTCTGGTGATGACAGAGTGTCCCAAAAGTTTGTTTCAAGATAGAAGGGGTGGTCAGCTGGTCAGCAAAGAGGCAGTAAACACACTCAGGTAACACAATATGGAAGTTTAATCCAACATAAGACTGACGGTGTGTCGCATTCTGACAGGATGGAGCCATGTGAGCTCTGACATGCCACTGAGGATTTACTGGGATACACGATTCTTTCAAGACAATCAATCAAACAGGTGCAATTTATCACTGAGCTTCAGCCTCTGTTTTAGCTCCATATAAAAAAACAACCACCAGCTCCAGTTCAGCCTCTCTACATACATTATTTGTACAAACTGTTCCGGACAAAAGCTCCCTTTTAAATCCAGGCGAGCACACGCAGGCCATGTGTTTTATGGCAAGCTGTCGGCAGACTAAAGGCACAAGGTCACTTGTAAACACAGTTACAAAGATCCATTTGTGGCAGATGAAAGGATGATGATAAATGAGTTGTTATGGAAAGTTGGAAGGTGGCTGCACCATCAGGGAGGAGAAGAGATAAAACCCTGGAGGAGGATATGGAGCCATTATGCATCTTAAAAATATCAACCACTGTAACTGTAGTGCTATATCAAACATGTTATATTCTATTTGTGATGCACTGTGAAGTCTATTTCAAAACAGAAAGAAAAAGGTATTCAGCAGAGCTGTTAGTTTATTCATGGGATTAAAACAAGAGTCACATTTTTATTTTATTTTATTCAAATCGTAGCAGCATCTTCGCAGGTTATGTGGAGAAAAATAACTGATGCGTTAAGGACTAATTTTCTATTCTCTTTACTTTTTCGGATGAATTTTATTGATTCACATGGTGGACTAAATATAGACAAACAGATGTAACATAAAAAGGAAAAAAGAGGAAGCAATCAAAGGATTCACTGTCCTTATCTCATTCTCTTTCCACCAATTAGCATCCAGTATTGAATCCAGGAAACCTGAAACCATGACAACAGCAGGATAACCTACTACCCCATCATCACCAATCCACAGCTCCATCTGCTGTTGATAAGAAGAAAGTCCCAGATTCTCCATGTTCAGAGAAAATACCACGTGGTCCATATTTATTCAGGCATGTTCTAAATATGATGTAAATGACGATTAAACAAGAAGATAAACAGAAACAAAAGTAACTAGAGAAACTGCATGTTTTACGAAAATGCAGTGTGAATACGTATTGCTGAAGAACTTGCTGAAAAACAGCTGAAATTAGCTTAAAAAACTTGCTGAAATGTAGCTGAAATGAAAGAAGTCTAAAGTTGACAGAAGAAAGCAAAAAAAAAAACCAACAAAAAACACATTTGTTGAATTATGTTTAAATAAACAGAAATGAGCACAAAAATTAGGAAAATAGCTGAAAACGCTGAAATTGAAAGTTGATTCCTATAAATATTTGGGTATCTTGGTCGACACGCATCTCTCTTTTAAGCTCCACGTGGAAAATCTAGTAAAGAAACTGAAAGATGAACTGGGTTTCTTTTTCAGAAACAGATCCTGTCTAACCCTGAATGCTAGAAAACACCTTGTATCTGTGACTTTCCTTCCCTCCATTGATTACGGTGACATTATTTACATGAACGTTCCTACAAGAACCCTGCAGATGTTGGATGCTGTCTATCATGGTGCACTAAGATTCATAAATGGCTGTGATTATCGTACCCACCACTGCACCCTGTATTCACTGGTTAACTGGACATCATTAACTTCACGCAGACTCTCACTGGTACATTTTCATCTTTAAATCACTTCTTGGTCTGCTGCCTTCATACATCTCCTCCTACATGTCTCTGCGTGAGTGCAGCTACAGCGTGCACTCTCAGGACATTATTACCTGCAGTGTTTCCTCAGTGAGGACTGAACTAGGCAAAAGGACCTTCTCCTACTCTGCTCCTGTTTTTTGGAATATCTTACAAAAAGATCTGAAGCTCTCGACCTTGATCTCTCTAAGTGGCTTTAAGAATCTGTTGGACTCCTGGCAGGGACCAATGCAGACATGTTCGGTTTTTAGTTTTTTACATTCCACTTATGATCTAGCTGTGTTTTGCTATTTTTGCCATCTTATTTTAATTATTATTATTTTTTTATCTGTATGCCTCTTTGATGATTGTCCATAGTTGTCATCATTCTTTGTTTAAATCGGGTCTCTCTTGTAAATGAGTCCTCGAGGCTCAATGGGATTAACCTGTCTAAATAAAGGTCGAATGAAATTTTTTGCTGAATCAGCCTAAAAAAAGGTTAAATGAGTACAAAAAAAAAACTGTGGAATAGCTAAAAAAGCTAAAATTAGCATAAAACAGCTAAATAGTATGAAATAGCTGAAATCAGCAGAAAGAAGTTAGAGAAAGCAATTAATGTTCTAGTTAACAGAATAAAACTGAAAGGAGCACAAAACAGCTGTAAATAGCTCATTTTTTTATTTGCACAAGGAAGCTGAAAGAAGCTGAACCAGAACAAAATGTGAGTGGGGAGCAGAAAAATGTTGTAAACAGATCTAAAGATTTGAACAATGTAAAATTAATTTCCTATGAGGACAAAGACGGCAGAAGAGACTAAATATTTCTAAAAGCTAAAGTTGCACCAATACCAAAAGTCATAGCACCCTTCTCCTGAAAGAGCCGAATGTTTTGATGTATGGTTTGTTGAAATAGTCTAAAAATTCTGGAATGAAATTGATGCCAAAAATGTACGGAACAAGGATAGTATAAGAAATATCAACAGGATCACAGTTGTGTGGATGCTTAATAAGCATCCACACTAAATCACCTTTTGAGAGTGATTTCTCCACAAGCTCTTGGCATTTTACTCTCTTCACCTGTAACTTAATGGTATTGACATTTGAATAAAAGTCGCTCGGCTACTTCTCTGAAAAGAGAAACACATTTAATTCATAAAGAATAACCAGGGTTGTGTTTCATGGTGAGACAAAAGAAAGAGCTGTGAGCTCAAACTGCACGATGCTTTGTTGCTCTTCAGCTTCTTCTGTGCACACTTTGTGATTTCAGCAAATCAGATAATGAGGGTGCTTCATCTTACGTGTCTTCAAAGTTCCACGGTACAGCTTAGTGATGAGTCAGATGAAGAAAACTCGTTATGAGGAAAACAAAGATCTTGTTGGAAGGAAAGAGTCTCTGTCTGCACGTGAACTGAACAAAATGCAGCGCAGGAACGACCCACAAACCATTTTTCTCAAGATGTTTCCCTGGCTCTGGTTTGAAAACATACCACAGATGGGTGCAGTTCTTCTGTTTTAATCCTAGTACATTCTTTAAAAAAAAAATGATGCAACAAGAATCCTTTTCTTTCGTCAGTAATGATGAATAAAATACTGCTTATTTTAAGCTTAAGCATTAATTTACATTTGCTCTGTTTCAACCACATTCCCTGATTTTAAAGATTTGGAGAAGCTTTTATAACTGCAGTAATCAGGAACACTTATGTTCCTTCATATCAGAGACAAAACAATCTGATCTAAAACCAATAAAATATACTTACCTAACTGTGTTTTTATTTTATTTGTTTTGTTGAGTGTTTTGTTTTCATCAAAAAGAGTACATATTCTAATGAATGAACACATCAGATCTAAATCTCCCTTTAAACATGCATCCATCCATCCATCCATCCATCCATCCATCCATCCATCCATCCATCCATCTATCCATCCAGTCAGAGGCCAGAGGTCCAAAAACACACCCAGACATCCCTCTTCCCAGTAACGTTCTCCAGCTCTTCTTTGAGGTTTCCAAGGTGTTCCCAGGCCAGATAGGCTATATAAACCCTCCAGTAGTGTCTGGGTCTTCTTTGGTGTCACATCTCAATAGGATATGTCTGGAAAACCTCCAGAAGAAGGCACCAAGCCAGGAGGCATCCTAATCAGATTACCGAATCACCTAACCTGACTCCTCACCCTCTTTCTGAGACCACAGCCATCCGTTGAAGGATTCTCATTTCACCCGCTTGTATAGGCTCTCATTCTTTTACACATGATCCACACTTCGTTGGGTGAATGAAGTTCATCAAAGATGTTCATGATGAAGGAGGACCATGTACAACCAGATACCTCACCCGGATTAGGAAAACTGGGGCCTCCTCCTGAATCCAGGCTTGGTGGAAGAAAACTCATGGGGACGTATCTAGGAGTTGATCAAGCTCAAAAAACTGCAGGAAGCCACTTTCCTGTGAGCCCACCACCTGCAAGGAGAAGAGTTAAGGTCAGGAGCTGCATGAGATGGGTAGCAGGCAAGGGAACCCTATCCATGCTGGTCCATGGCGTCATAAAATTAGCCCCTTTGAATATGGACAATCTTAATTCAATGCGTCAAGATCTTTAAAGGTAACAATAAGTCAACCAAATTTACTTTTATCAAACCATCTGTGGTCCATAACGTTTTATATGAAAACAGATTCAATTAAAAAACCTTTTTCTCTTGATCTTTGTGAACATCAAGAGCTTTTTTTCCTGAAATGTGCATCAGCTTGTTAAACATTTATCAGAATTAAACATCTTGATCCTGTTTGATATTAACACTTGAGTTGCGGGGGGGAATTGAACAAGGTTGAAATTCAGCCTGATTCAAACAAACAAAGCAAGAAGAATAAAATCAAACTTATTGTTTAAAAACTCTGCAACCCTTTCATAAAAAAAAAGATTCTGTTCAGTCATACTCTGAGCCATTTAATTAGTTAAAACTGCATTCCCTGCCACTGTCTTTCAGAGATCCTAAAATCTGACTTTGATGCTGCAGCCGTGGCCGACGGTCACTAACTCAGCTGTCATTTAATTACCACGGTTCGTGCAGACGGTACGTGACACCGCAGCTCTAATGAGACACTTTGCTTCCACCTTTTTAAAGCGTTGCTCCTGATTAATGCTGACGGCAGCTGCACATGTTGAGGTTCTCAATACGTCCCGCCCAACACTCCCTGTCCATCCAGAGCTGCCATCAGGTTTTCATGGAGACCAAACGTATCTTTAGAATGAGGAATGACATCATGACCTGCACAGAAACTGATGGTTTGTTTCATCCATTCATCCATCCATCCATCCATCCATCCATCCATCCAT
>NC_056511.1:11020086-11022522 GCF_014905685.2 Nematolebias whitei | reverse complement strand
ATCCATCCATCCATCCATCCATCCATCCATCCATCCATTCATCCATTATCTTTACCCTCTTCTTCCTTTTCGGGTCACGGGAGTCACTGGTGCCCGTTTCCAGCTGTCACTGAACATGCATGTTTTTGGTCTATGGGAGGAAACCGGAGTACCTGGAAAAAACCCACGCATGCACAGAGAAAACATGCAAACTCCACCTATAAAGGCACCCCAGGCAGGATTTGATCCGACGACCTTCTCACTGAGAGGCAACAGCTCTACTGCACCATCGTGCTGCCCTGGTTTGTTTCAAACGCAGTGATTTGCGGCAACCTTTTCTGACAGCATGAAAAATAAACTTTTAGGATATTTTTAAACTGTCTAGTAGGTGGAAAACAGTAACACAATTAGGTATATTTTGCACTGTAAATAAATCTACTTTATGAATACTCAACCCACCTTTTGGCAAAAAGCATTTTTTTAAATGTTTCACTCCAACAACGGGAGAAAATTAAACCATTTGTGCACAATGTCATACAAACAGAAGTATAGAGGAATATTAGCCTCATAAACATCACAAATGTGGCAGAATTTAAAAATCTGCACACGTTTGTAGATGCACACTTATAAAACAGACATCTCTACATTTATAAAGTTGTTTTCATATCATTTAGCTTGTGTTTTGGGGGGGAAAACCCATGCAATTAAGGGAAAGTTGAATTGACTGGTCTGTATTTTATTTTTCATCAAAATCTTTTATCCATTCATCCATTATCTTTACCCGCTTCTTCCTTTTCGGGTCATGGGGGTCATTGGTGCCCATATCCAGCCATCAGTGTGTGAGAGGAGGAGGACACCCTGGACAGGTCTCCAGTCCATCACAGGGACACATAGAGACAAACAAGACAAACAACCATTCACTCTCTCACTCACACCTATGGAACATTTAGAGTTACCAGTCAGCCTAACATGCATGTTTTTGGTCTGTGGGAGGAAACCGAAGTACCTGGAGAAAACCCACACATGTAGGAGATAACATGCAAACTCCATCCAGAAAGGTTCTCGAGCCAGGATTCGATCCGGCGACCTTCTCGCTGAGAGGCAACAGCTCTACCAACTGCACCACCTTGCCACCCTAAATCTTTTTTTATTATTATTGTTGTAAATGAGTCCCAGAGGCTCAATGGGACTAACCTGTATAAATAAAGGTTGAATGAATGCATTATTATTATTATTATTATACATTTATAAAAACTGGGAAAGAATTAAGGAAAGAAAACTGGGTCTTTATGCAAAGAATGAACTCTATAGAGTCCTAAATAAGTGCAAGTAAAAAAAAAACGGACAAATTGAAAACGTTGCATAAAATACTTCATTTTATACTGTTAATTCACGTGTTTTCAATGTCTCTCTAAAGCAGTTTAAAAAAGTCTATGTGCACAAGTTTTCATATGATATCAAAACTGCATTGCAATAAATAGTATGTTTTTTAAAAACCTGTTTGAAAGGATGACGAACGAGACCCTTCATAAAGCTGTTAAGACAAGAAATGTTTGGCACATGTTGTGTATTCAAATCAGTAAAGATAATGAATAGGTCTCTTTGGGTAAGTTTGAGACAATAACAAAGCAGAGCTGTTGTGTTTCTTTGCTCTTTCTATTAAAAGCCTCTGAGCTCAGCGGTGAGACTCTTCCTGCCAGTTTTGACTGGACTCAGGTTTTTGTCCAGCTGCTGACACACACTCAACCAGGTCATCTTTCTTCTCCATGAAGCAGACAAACAATTACAAAACAAACTTTCTTCATCAGCGAAAGCAGCAAACTGCACATTTGATTCTAAAATCAGACATTTTCCTTTAAAACTGAAACCCAGATTTGTTTCTTCCCTAAAGAGCTGACATAGCACATGATGTAAATGTGCCAAGTGTTCTGAAAGGAAACATGCCTTTAGTTCCTGGTTGTAGGGAGGAGGTGTGGTTGACCCATTTGTTCATGTGTGACCCGCATTCTCACAGCAAAAAGAGCTCAGAGGGCTTCAGGCCCTTCGATAAACAGCAGTGAACTGTCAAGAGAATCACTGAGCTTGATGAAACACTAAATTAGTTTTAATATTCATATGTTTCTTTTTCCTTGCATTTGTTCAAACTGAACCAATGCACTGACAAAATATTGGGCTGCACCCACAGTTTGCAAAGTCACCAGAGATAGCTTGTGTATTTTTTCAGTCTGTTTAGCACAGCAATTTTTTTGTAGAGATTACAAACATATTGATGCTAACATTACTAAACATAGAACTACTGACACCATATGTCTAAACATATTGTAACTACATTATTTAGGGATGCACAATATTATCAACATGGTATCGGTATCGGCCGATATGAGTGATAAAGTTAAATATCAGACATTGGCCATTCCATCGAAATAACTCACTGATATAAAAGGCGCTGTTTATATA